>NW_011889064.1:2030938-2204898 GCF_000151845.1 Pteropus vampyrus
GAGAAATATGTTCCAAGTGAAAGAATAGGAGGAAACTCCAGAAAAACACTTAAACAAAATGGAGGCAAGAAATTACCAGATACAGAGTTCAAAACACTGGTTATAAGGATGCTCAAGGAACTTAGTGAGAACTTCAACAAGGAAAGAGTAAGCATGATAAAAGGCAGAACGCATAAAAAATAACCAGCCAGCAATGAAGAATACAATAACTGAAATGAGGAATGCACTAAAAGGAATCAGCAGCAGATTAGGTAAAGCAGAGGATTGAATCAGTAATTTGGAAGACAAGGTAGAAGAAAACACCCAATCAGAACAGCAAAAAGAAAAAGGAATTAAAAAAAAATGAGGATTGTTTAAGGTACCTCTGAGACAACATCAAGTGTAACAATATTCACATAACAGGGGTAGCAGGAGAAGCAAGACAGTAAGGGATTGAGAACCTATTTGGAAAAATAATGACTGAAAACTTCCCTGAGCTGGTGAAGAAAATAGACATACACCTCCAAGAAGCTCAGAGAATCCCAAACGAGATTAACCCAAAGAGGCCCACACCAAGACACATCATAATTAAAAGGCCAAAAGTTAAAGACAAAGAGAGAATCTTTAAAGCAGTAAGAGAAAGTCAGTTAGTTACCTACAAGGGAGCTCCCATAAGACTTTTCAGCAGCTGACTTCTCAACAGAAACTTTACAGGCCAGAAGAGATTGGCACAAAATATTCAAAGTGATGAAAAGCAAGGACATACAACCAAGGTTACTCTCCCCAGCAAGGCTATCATTTAAAACTGAAGAGGAAACAAACAGCTTCCCAGACAAGAAAAAGCTAAAGGAGTCCATCACCACCAAGCTAGTATTACAGGAAATATTAGAAGAACTTCTTTAAGAAGAAGAAGGGCATGGGGAGAAAGAGACATAAATATGAATAATAAAATGGCAATAACTATGTACCTATCAATAATCACTTTAAATGTAAATATATTAAATGTTTCAATCAAAAGACCTAGGGTAGTTGAATAGATGAAAAAAGGTACAGGCCTACGTGATGAGAGGAAGTAGGTGAATGAGACATTAGTGAGTAAAATAAGGGTTACTTGAACACAAGCACTGCGATACCACGATAGTCGATTTGATAACTGAGAGGACTACTAAGTGAATAGTACTCACAAGTGGGGAGCATGTACAGCGTGGATACTCTGGACAAAGGGATGATTCATGTCCTGGGTGAGATGGAGCAGGATGGTGCAAACTTTCATCATGTATCTCAGAATGACGTTAAATTTAAAACTTATGAATTATTTATTTCTGGAATTTTCCATTTAGTATTAGAGGACCACAGTTGACCACAGATAACTGAAAATGCAGAAATCGAAACCTCAGCTAAGGGGAGACTACTGTATTTGGGAAAATCTTACAGGGCTGCATTAGCAAGTAGAGGTGCCCAAGTGGGCTAAGCCTCTACAAGAGAAGGGAAGGCAGACTCATATCTCCTGGCTTTTGCAGTCCCACACAAGAGGGGAAATTAAAACACATATAAAAAGACATTGTTAATAAATAAATTTTAAAAAAAATGATTGTTAAAGGGGAAGGTAGGAAAGGCAGGAAGCCAAGGAGGAGGCTAGTCTTGAAGCTTGGAGTTTTGTGTTCATTGGTTCTACTTACTCACACACGCCCTGTAAACTTCAACTTCCACATCTGTGAAATGGAATAATATCTACCTCCTTGGTTTGTTTTGATGATCAAACGACAAAGTGCATGTGAAAAAGCTTGGTGCTATAAAGCACTATATGAGTGTTACTAATAGGACCACTGCCACACTCAAAGTATATCCAACCACATCAATCTAGAGAGTGTAATTTTGGTTTTAATTGCGTCACATGGCTTCCTGCCTTTCACCAGCACTGTCATCATTAACAACTCCTGTCCATCAGCTGGCTTGAGTGGGGTTGAGAGTTGCTGTGGAGAATTGCTAGGGGAGAGGCAGTTCAGAGTCTTCCTTTTCTTCTCCCATACCACAAACATTTAGACCAGTTAAAGTGGGATTGAAAGGAAGAACAGGTGGGCAAAGGGTCAGGAAGGAATGGAAGAGATTTATTCCAGGTCCCAAAATACAATTCTAAACGTTGATTTCAAGTCAGATCATGCCCTCCTTCTGGCCTTTTAACAATTCCCTGTTGCTTATGGAACAAAGCTCATACTTCTTGATCTGGCTGCTACTTATCTCTCCGGGTTCTCTTAGTCCTCTCCCCATACACTGCATTCCAACCACAACAAACTGCTAGCCATAATGGAATTTATCCTGCTCTCTTCTTGCCTGGGCTGTCACTTTCCTCCTTAGACTTCCAAAATGGATTCAGATGCTAGCTTCAATGTGAATTCTGCTTTGTCTTTCCCAGTCAAAGCCAGGCATCAGTGAGCCTACAGCACCCTGGGCACTTTCCTGGTGCAGGGGAGAATATATAATGCTGTGTAGCAGATGCGAGCATTGGGTTTTCCATCACACTCTGGCTTTTACACCCAGCTCGGCCATTTACTTCTTTGGGCAAGGCATAAGAGAGGCACTGGAGAGGACTGTGAAGAGTATAGATTCTGGAACCATACAGCTTGACCGTGGGACTCTGGACTGAACTCTTGGTCCCATAGTATCCACATATGTAAAATGAGGATAATGATATTAACCCACCTCACAGGATAGTTGTGAGGATAAAATGAGTTAATATGTAAAAAAAACACTGAGAACAGTACCTGACACATATGTGTTAGCACTTGTTATTAATCTCATGTTTTTTTTTGTTTGTTCTTTTTTGTTTTGTTTTGGGGTGTGTGTGTGTGTGTGTGTGTGTGTGTGTGTGTGTGTGTGTGTGTGTGTGTGTGAAATGGGAATAATAATCACTGGAGAGAGCTAGTATGAGAATTACTCAAGATAAGCAGAAGTGCTTGGCTTAGAGAAGATCATGATAAGTCTTTTACTTGCCCTTTTAGCTCTTACCCTTTGTGGTATAATTCTTTATTTAAAGGTATCTCCATCACTAAAAACACTTAGCTCCTCTAGGGAGGGGAGAGCTTCATCCATCTTTGTGTCCTCAGTAGGTCATGGCAAAACACAAAATGGCCTTAACTGCCTCTCGGTTATATCTTAAAAGGCCATGAAATAGGAATTTAATCCCTAAAAATCTGTATCTTTATAAATCTATGTGAAAGTCATAGTTTGATTATTAGTTTTTTCAAAAAAATTTGTGTTATGTGTTTGTGCTTTTTGGTATGTTGTTTCCTTCCCATTCCTTTCTCTTTGTTTTCATCTTGGGCAGGGTTTCTCAATCCTGGCACTAACAGGCCTTTGTTGTGGGGACTGTTCCTGGCCTCTATCCATGAGATGCCAGTAGTATCTCTAACCCCTGGTTTGGACAACCTAAAATGTCTCTATGACATTGCCAAAAGTCTGGGAGAGGGGACAAATCTGCTCCCCTTTCTCCACCCTTGAGAAACACTAATCTAGGAAATCTGCTTAAACATTTCAGATTAAGTAAATTTTGGGAGGACTGTTTTTTTCTCTTTTATCTCTAAGGCACAAATTTGGATCATATGCCTCCAAATTGAATAGATTCTGACGATGGTAAAGGAAAAAGAATATCTCCTCCACGTATTTCCCTTTATCTCCCCTCTCAGAAATGGCAAGGGGGTGGAGAGGACAAGGTTAGGACCATGATTTATTTATCTGGATATATGTTCCCAAAATACCAATTGCATATTTCTTTCGTTTTACTTTGTGGGAAAACTGAAAGAATGCCGTGTTTTACAATTCAGATTAAAGCTAAAAACGCATCAAGCTGTCTGATTTCTTGGGAATGAGAAGAGGGGGAGAAAGTCTTTATTATGTATGACATAGCTGCATACAAACTTCTCAACATCAGAAAAACTTTACTGCGTGAAAGAAAAGGTATATATTGAGAAAGAACATGAATGCTAAAAAACACATTGTTACTTTAAGCCCGGAATCTGAGACACAAGTCACAATGCTGCTTTACTTATAGTGCAGTTTTAAACCTACATAAGCTGGGAAATTTGTTATCAGGTGACTCATACATGTGGGGAAATCCAGATCATTTGTGCCAAAGATGAAATAAAGCGATTAGGCATTTAAATGTTGAGATTCCATTCAGTCTTGTGAATGAATTGCAGTAATCTTGGATGGGGAGAAAAGAAAGGGTAGTTACTCATCAAGTTAAAAAATGTTAAAAGGCTCTCTGGATTTATATAATAAAACCTTATATGTATAACATGTTTATCTTTAAATCACATAAGTACTTTTATTTCTTTTTTATTTTGAAACATTCAAAAAGTTAAAAAAAACATGAAGTACAGTACCAAGTATTTTTTTGTCCTTAACCATTTGAGAGTAAGCATAGACCTGATGTCCCACCATTCCCAGATGCTTTTTAGTCCTACATAATCACAGTGCAACCATTAAAATCAGAAAATTAACACCAATACATGACTACTATCTAAACCTCAGACTCGAGTTTTGCAAATTATCTCAATGAAATGTTTTATAGCAACAGATCTAGTTCAGGATCTAGTTCAATTGCATTGAGTTGTCATGTCTCTCTAGTCTCCCTCAGCCTCGGTCTTTCCCTGACTTTCATGACCATGACACTTTTGAAGAAGACTGGCCAGTTATTTTGTAACTTGTCTCTTAATTTGGGGTTTACTGGCGTTTCCTTATGATTAGATTCAGGTTGAACAACTTTGGCTGCAAGGATATCATAGAAGGGATGCTGTTTTTTCTCATTATATCCTGTCATGTGGCTCGTGATTTCAGTTTGTACCATTACTAATGACGTTCTCTGTGATTTCTTGATTAAGGTGGCACCTGCCAGGCATATCCTCTGGGAACATACTCTTTTTCCTCTCAAAACCATGTTAACATCCCATTCCTCATCAAACTTTTGATGTACTCATTTATTTATGTATATTTGTACTCATCATTTCCTGTTTTATTCAATGGGTTATAGTATTTTACTCTCATTTTTAATTTCGATGCTCAAATTGTTCCTGATTTGGCCAGTAGAAGTCTCTCCAAGCTGCCTTCTATGGTTTTTGACATGTTCCCATCATTCCTTGAGCCCTTCCTTGCTCTCTGTCACAACAAGGTGCTCTAGACTCATACTTTCCCTACCCCAGATGAGGTATCAGCCATTTCTCTAAGGAGCTCTAGTTTCTTTTGAAGGAAAAATGTTAGTTAGAAGTCAAGATCTTGACTCTAGCTGTGCTCATTGTTACTAGGCTGTCACACTTCCAGGCCTGCTGTGGTAGCTGTAACAATGCGTCACTCAGATCTCCTGCTACAGGGAGTATAATTGACTGGCAGTCCCAACTACTGCCCACTGGATCTATTGCCCTGTTTGCCCTGAGGCTATACTTTCCAACCGGTACTCCCAGTTGATGCCTTAGAATAGCAGGAGTACTGGAGTAGGCCAATTCTGGCAAGACACAGGAATTCTTCAATGGGCAACTTTGGTTTGGGAAGTCCCCATCCACCTGGTAAATCCATCGTGTGCTGCTGTCCAAGACCTTTCCTACTCCAGCCTTTCCTTCTTTTTCTTCTTCCATGAATGGCAGGCTACATTTCAGTCTGAAGTATCTTTCTCTCTTGTTTCCTATTTGTATTAGTTACCTATCACTGTGTAGTAATTACCTCCTGAATGTAACGGCTTAAAGCAAAATAAATGTTTATTATCTCACAGTTTCCGTGGGTTAGGAATTTGAGAACAGATTAGCGAGTCTGGAATCTGTCAAGATGTCAGCCACAGCACAGCTACACCACAGCAAAGTCTCCATCCTGGAGGAGCTGCCTCCAAGATGGCTCACTTGGCCGTTGGCAGGAGATCTCAGCCTTTACCACGTGGATCACTCCATAGGGCTATTTGAGTGTCCCTGAGACATGGCAGATGATTTCCCCACTACAGCAAATGCTCCAAGAGAAGAAAGCAGAAGCCACTATATCTTTTACTGTTTAATCTTAAAGTCACACTCTGTCACTGTGGCAATAGGTCAACTCTATTCAGGAGAGAGTATTTTACAGGGATGTAACTACCAAGAAGTGAGAACCATTGGGGGCCATGTTGGAGGCTATCACGCTCCCTCAATAAATCCCTTGCACATCTAATACAATCTAGTTAAATCACTGGATTTAACTCCTAGGGCCTCTGGAAGAAGTCTGTGAAAGTGGGGGTGGGAGGAAGAGAGCCGAAACTTCACCACCCTTTGATAGGCACATTCATTCTCCCCTCATCTCGAAGCGGCAGTCCTCCTCCTCTTCCCATCCAAGGCCAATCCATCTGCTGGGTTCCAGATCCTCTGGGAAGTCTCCAATCACTTTTCTTTCCTCATTCTTTATTAGACCATTCACTTCAGGTTATAAATATGATCATATTCCTCTTAAACTTAAAAATAAAGTACAATCAACCCTAACCGAGTCAACTCCCAATTCCTCCACCTCCAAATTCCTTTCCAGCCACCCAAGTGTTCTCTTGCTTTCAACAACAAAATTCTGGAAAAACCGCTGGCCTCCCTCCCTGTTTCCATTAATTTCTCAATTCACTGCACTCTTGCTTTGGCTCTCATAACTGCTGAAATTGCTTTGGCGAAAGTTACCAATGACTATTTTGTTCGCTTTAAGTTTGTGATTAAAAAAACACCCTAGTTATTTGAATTCAAAAATAACGGCCCTCATAGTATTTCAAATAATAAAGAATTAAGTGTCTCTCTCTTATAAGAACACTCCTGAGGGTCCACGCTTAACAATTTTACATTTATCATTCATATTTTTTGCATTGCTCATCCAAATCCAAAATGGACACATATTTAACGGCATAAGATTTCTCTTTTTCTCTTCTTTTTTTCCCTTCTCCCTCCCTTCATTCCTTCTTTTCTTCTAAACAAAATTTCCATCACAATATACATGTTATTCTCTAACTTGCTTTTCAGTTAACAATATCTCAAGTCTACACTTCTAAATCAATAGACATAAATCTATATAATTCTTTTTAACAGCTGTATAATATTCCACAATGTGGATACGCCATTGTTTATTCGACTGATTCCTATTGAAGTGCATTCAGGTTCTTTTGATTAGGTTGAACCATACAAAACTGCCGTATATGTAGGCATTTAAAAAAATTTTTATTATTAGTTTCAAGTGTACAGTACACTGGTTAGATAGTTGTAGGCATGTTTTTTGTTGTGTTTACTTCCCATTACAAACAATATAATAATAAATACCCATATGTACATATGTCCATAAAATTTTGTTTTTGTGGATAAATTCCAAGACGTGAGATTCTTTTTAAAAAGGCATGTATATTTTACTCATTGAAAGTAGATTGCTTTCCTCAAATGTTGATATAATGTATGGTCCCCTCGAAGACCTTTTGGGAAGTTATAAGTCACGATGGCCTCTTTTCAATGCTTCTCTTAGCAAACTTCTCCACAGCACACTGTATTTGTCATTACTGACCATGCCTCCTTGCGTGGTGGCACTCGAAACCAGTTTTCCACCTGCCTCATTTTGGTTTCTTTCCATAGCTTTTCTTCTGTTTGTTCCTAGATACTTGTATACCACATGGTTCTGCCATGGTTCACTTTTCTATTTACACTAAATCTCCATTCTCACTTTGGGCATGTTTATGGTTTCCAATGTGGTCTCGAGCTACCCTCTGCCCACCAATCACGTGACCAAAAAATGATTTCACCTGAATTAGAACAAGGTTTCCTTTCCTGAAGAAAGCTTACTGTCATTGTGCAGAAAATTGTGGTAATAACCATTCAATCACTATTCAATATTCGACAATGTGTCCCCTGGGTTGTGTGGTATATGAGCTCCACAATCATCACTGGTAGCTGTGTTTTCCATTCATCTCCTGAGTTCAAACTTCTATATTAAAACTGTCTACTGAATATCTCCAGCTGGATGTTTTATAGACACCACCAATTTAAAGACCCATTTTTTGACTTATCATCACCCCCTCTTGAAATACTCCTTATGCATTTCTTAGTAAATGAGACTCCCATTCACTGGGGTACATAACTTAGAAATCTGGAAATTCATCTTCTCTCCTCTCTCTCTCTCTCAATTCTCATCTGATAGATTACTAAGTCCTGCTGTTTTAATTTCATATTCCTGAAATCCATTATTTCTTTTTGGTCCCCAGTGCTGCTGTCCTCACAATCCTTTTTCATGGACTAAAAATAACTTCTCACTGGTCTTCCAAGTTTGTGCCTTGCCTCCCTTGTATTATCCACACTGCTGCTAGGGAACTAATTCAACATGTAAATCAGTGAGAAAAATCATTTATTGCCCATACTATCAAGAGGTTCAAATCTGAACTTCTTAGCATGACTTAATAAAACTATTATCCAATACCTACTTAATGGTCTTGACTCATTTTCTGATATTCTTTAAAACCAACCTGCGCTTCAGCTATATGGGTCTACTTTCAAATTGCTAACATGCCGAGAGGTCAATCATAATTCAGTGCCTTTGCACCTGCTATCCTTCTGCTTGGAATTTCTTGTCAGTCTTGCTGGCCCGACAAACTCCGACTTATATTTCAAGCCTCAGCTCTAGTGTTTTTTTCCTTTCTTTAAATTCTTCAGGCTTAACTGCTTCTGCACTTGAGTTTCTTGTTAATATGGTACATTCCTGCACCATAGCAATTTAACATTTAATTATTTATTTTATTAATCAGTATTTCCAAACTAGGTTGTAAGCTCCTTGAGGGTAGGGACTATGATTAATCTCATCTTTGTATATCCAACACTTAACACAGTGACTGGCATCGAATATTTAATAAGCACTTGAATGATGGGAAAACAAACTAGTTAAGTAATGAGAATAGTGTCCAAGCTAGGGCTTAAGCTTAAGACAGAGATTTTCACTTAAGTACCTTTAGAAATTTTGTAAAAAAATATAAAGTATTAAAGGAAATTTAAGAACATAAAAGTAAAGTAAATCTCATTTTATTTCACCATCCTAATGCTTGTTTTAGTGAATTTACTTTGTCTTTGCTCAGATATGATATATATATATTTATATATCTATATATGTGATAAATATGTAACATGTATATTTATGTGTATGTATTTATACTTCACATAGTTATAATTAAAAAATACATGTACTTTTACATGCTTTTAAGTTTACCTAACTATAAACATTTTCAACACTGTTGTGTAGTCCTCCAAATTATTATTTTTCAGCATTGTATCTCATCCCCTTAGATTGATAGCTACAGACTTAGGCTGTACTCAGTTTTCTATTATAAAAAGGAACAGATACCAGTTTTGTGGGATGTTTAAAGAAAAAGAATACAAAATCATCTTACTTATGCAAATAGGCCCATGTGACCACATTTTTAGGGTCCCTCCCTGGGCTCTGGAAGCTGCTTGGGAAAATGAGAGGTCCTGAAGTTTAAGTTTCATTAGCTTCATGGCTATCTACCTCCAATTATAAATAATTTTGCAACAAATATTTTGAGCATGTAATTTTTGTCTCTTTTCCATTATTTCCCAAGATACCAAGTTATTATGACACTATTCACCTTGAAGGAATTGAGAAAGGAAATTGTCATTTATTGAGCACCTATTATATATTGAACAGTTTACATGTATTATTTAATTTAATCCCTCTTACAAGCCCAAAGGAAGCATTATCCCCATTTTACAGAGGAGAAAACTGAGGTGCAGTGCATTTAAATATCATGCTCAAAGTAGAAATCTAGTAACGGTAGGGTTTGGATCCTCACCCAGATCTCATTCCAAAGTTCATGCCTTCATCACTGACAACACGATGTCTCCACAGCCTCAGTAGCTTCATAGTAATGCATACAGTAATGCATTCCCACAGGAAAAACCTGATTCTCAGTTATGTGTTTTGAGGAGTCCAGCATACAAAACTTGCAGGGCACTGACATGGTTTTTGGAATAAGGTAATTTAAATCAATGGTGGCTAGTCTTTCTCAGGAATTTAGGAGAATTTAGGAGAAAGTGATTTGGCTGTTTCTGCCTTTCTACTTGCTTACAGACATGCATTTAGGGTGCATTTCTTGGAAGGTGGAAAGTGAAGTTAGAAGTCCTGGCTTGGTTTTGGGTCCTGCTATTCAGTATTTGAGTAGCCTCGGGTAAGTCATTGAACTCCTCAGGTTCTCTTTTTCCTCCTCGGTGCAATGAGGCTGAGTAACAAAACCTGCCTTACCCCAGGGTAGTTTTGAATGTCAAATCTGATAATGTGTATGCAAGTACTTAGTGATCTCCAATACTACTGAGATACTAGTAACGTTGCTGGAGTAGCTCCACTTGACCATCCATGTGCCACCCGCTGGCAGAATGGACTTGACCGCTCCATTACTGGAGTGCCCTCCTAGACTTCAGCAGCCTAATTTCAGGGGGCCGTCTGGGCCACTGCTGTTGAATGCCCAGCGCAGCAGGAGCAGTAGAGGCTGGGCAAAATAAGACCGAGATTCTGGGGAATCCTTTTCTCCTTATGCTGAGGATTTATCACCAAAATATGCCAAACATTCATTATTAAACGCAACTTGTAAACTCCCCAACACAGTCCCGTCCGATTGTCCCATTGCTCTGTCTTAGGTGCTGACGCATTTATATTGGAATTTTATCTTCCAGTTTAGAAATTTTTAGGTCTGTAGGATTTAATTCGGGGGGAAGTCTGTAGTTCCGGGATGCCAGGAGAAAATAAACATCTCGGTTTGAGTTGGCGTTTGAACATCCTTCACCAGATTCACAGTTAAAGTTGGTGTTAAGTAGCATTGGTTTTTCCTTAAACAAATACTTAAACCAATTTCCAATCCTGAAGATTGAGCTCATCACCCCGTGTCAGAATCCGCGTGGTTCCCTAAGCGTGAGCCTGCAGCTCAGCCGCCTCCGGCCTGCCGCGCCCCCATAACCCCGGCCCAGGTGGCAGCCGGCGTAGACCCTCAACTCCACCTGGCTGGGCCAGTAGCAGCGGCACAAAGAGCGGAGAAGGCGGCGGCCCGGCCGAGCCGCAGAAAGTAGTCCCGGCCACGCCGGCACCAATGTTGTTCGATGTTGCTTCACGCCCTCCGCGGGGAGGGCCGGGAAAGAGTCCCGTTGGAATGTGCCGCCGGACGGCCTTTTCCCTACAGCTCTCTTCAGCTCCTCCCGCACATCTCCCGGGGTTTCCAAGCAGAGGTCCTGCGCGCACCCCTGCTTTCTTTCATAACTGCAGGGGAGGCGGCTCCAAGGGACGGGGCTCGACCGCGCGCAGGGAGATCTTCGCTGGGAGCCGTGGAGGTGGCAGACAGACTGTATCCCTGCGCCCCTGCGTGAGAGGAAGAGGCTGAATGAGGAGCTGCGCGGGGGAAGCGGCGCGCCGGGGGAGGAGACGGCGGGATGGAAGCAGACGCTGGCGTCGCGCGAACCCCGGCCAGAGCGGCGCGGTAGAGAGGGCGGCGGCGGCGGCGGCGCGCGTGGAGCCTTGACGTGCCCCTTTCTTTCTTCTCTCTCTGGAAAGCTGGGAAGCATGAACGTGCAGACCTGCCGCTGCGGCGGCCGCCCCGGCTCCTCGCCTACCCCTCTTGTGGCCGCCCCTCGCCGGTGAGAGAAGAGAACGCCAGAAGGGAAGATGGGGGCCGTCCTGAGGAGCCTCCTGGCCTGCAGTTTCTGCGTGCTCCTGAGAGGTGGGAAGAATGTGGGGGGGACAGTAAAGTTGGTGGGATTTGGGGGGGGAGAGGTGGCCTCGTTTTGTGTGTATCTGGGGGGAGGGGAGGGAGAGAGGGAGTAAAAGGGGAAGAGTGAGGAGAGGCCTGCTCGTGGGGAAGGAGAGAGAAAGGGGCCCGGGAGAAGGGGCTGTGCGCCCCGCCTGGCCACAATGCAGACCCCTGCCTAGGTTTCCTGACCTTATCTGGACAAATCAGAGCCTCGGTCAGGGCTGCTGGTCTTGGTAAAACCCTGGAGCCCCATGCTGTCGGAATGACTGAGGGTCTATGTGTCTCTCTTTGCCTGGAGTCATCAGAGAGAAGGATCTTTGTATCTATTTTGGCTTTTAAAATTTGAGCTCTAACGCTTTAACGTTGGTCTTGTCTCTCGAAGCTCCCACCTTTCCCGTGTCTCATAATTATGCGAACTTTTGGAGCCCTCTTACTATTTTTTCAGGCCTTGTTACAACTAATAATTGGCTTCCGTCGGAGATATAATGATCCTGAGTGAGAGCACAGTTGGAAAGTGACTCCGAGGTTATAGGTCGAGCAATTCAGCATTGGGAATCTTCTGAGCTTCAGCCCATAATAAAGTAGAAACCTTGCCCTTGTAACCCCTGGTGTTCAGGACTTGCCCCTATTTTCGGAGCATGCAAGTGTACAGTTGGCACTAACTAGGAAAGTCATCCTTGTGTGAAAAGGAGCCTGTCCTGGGACCTAAGTTATCATTTGCTGCGTTCCCCTGGGGACTGCTTGGCACTTTGGTGAATAACATAGGTTATTCTAGATAATTTACTCTGAGAATCCCATACATTCGATGGCCCTGTGGTTTTTTTGAATTGGCATGCAAAGCTGTCAAATACGCTGTGACTTTTATTTTGTGACAGTTCACTAAGGGTTGACTGGCCCGTAGGATTTCAACAGCTCTTCTCAAACTTATCAGCGGTGAAGTGGTGCTAAGTCTGATGCTATTGAGCATTTACCAGCAGAGGAATTTATGTCCTGATTGATGCAATGGCTTATAGCTTTGGTTTTGTTAAAAATTCTCACTTGTGTCCATGGTCGTCAGTTCTTTTCAGGTCTGGGACCTTATAAGACTGTGGAGCTTTTTAGCTATTGATTTAACAAGCTAAACTTGTTTAAGTCTCCAAAACTTATTGAAGTTTACAGAACGTGATAGTAACTAACAGTCCTGTGATGTAAATGAGCCAGGCGTGCCATTTCTGTGTGTATATATTTTGGATGAGTGTGAGTGACCTTTTTTTTTGATGAATTTTTTTTAACTCTTCTGCAAGATTATTATGCTTGCATGTTATATCTGCTTGTACTTAATAATTAGGACTCACTACGCATATACCACCAAGCTGTTTATCCATGTAAATCTCAGAAACATAACGCTCATTTAATTTTCTTGATAGAGGATTTAATGCAGTATTATGCACTTGAGAAGTTTAATAAGTGTATGTTTATTTTATTATAGTATACCCCCTGTTGATAGGGGGTTTTGCCATACCTGTGAGAAACAATTGTATTTAATAGAAGATCTATAGCTATATCTATATATTTAAGACAAAATTAATAGAATTAACAAATATGGGAGTCAGTTAATTGGTTAAAGTTTTGGGCAACTCTAAATTTGTAACCCAGGATGCTTCTGGTTCCCCAGTTGTATTTCTTGGAGAAGTGTGTGATGTAAATGCCATTTTATTTTAACTCCAAGTTTAAGCCTAGTGTTGGAATTAAGAGAAGTTGCACTTAAAGTAATATTTTGAAGTAGTTTTGTAACAAGACCTAAGAGTTAATACTTTAAATGGCCTCATATCCACTAGCAAACAAAATTTTCAAAAGTGGAGCTTTTATTTTAAATGTAACATAATAATGGTGGCCTTTGAATTTAACAGTACCTAACAGTGAGTACATACTATTTGAACTAAAACTGCCTTTGATGTGAAAGATTTTTATTCATAATTTAGATTTTCATTCTTTGATAATGTCATCCTCTCATATTAGTGACATTAGTTAACCTTGGGCTCCAAGGAGAAAAAATGTGATTAATTTTTTGCATTAAGGTCATTTTTCTTCACTGAAGAGTTGGTGCTTTAACATTGGGAAAATGGATTGATGCGAGTTTGAGACCTTTTGTCCCATAGATAGCCCTGTAAATCAATAGCTGAAAGTTGGAATAATGCTGTCGTTATCTAGGCTGCATCTCTCTCCATCTCTATCACTGGAGGACAAGGTCTAATGGAAGAATTGGAGATTTCAGTGCTAAAATCTTGGGTTTAAAGTCCATGCTACTTAATAAGTTTGTGTTTCTGGTCTAGTTTGTCAATTTCTCTGGGCCTCAGTTTCTTTACCTGTAAAACGTGAGTGGTAAGACAGCTCTAATATGCACGTTTATTGGGTATATCAAATGAAATGATGAATATGAAGTGAACTGCAAATATTTTTGTTACAATTTTTTTGTTTGTGGACATATCCTCAAATGCTGGGAATTTGAGATTTAATTTGTATAAGATTCATGAATTCTTAAATGTGGAAGAGATCTTGATCATTTTGGTCTGCTTCATTTGCAAGTGGGGAAAATCAGATTCAGAGAGATTGTAATGATCAATATCCTACAGCTCATTAGTGATAGAGTAGGGATTTATTGTTCATTCTTTTAGCAAATATATATGGAATACCTCCTGTATATCAGGCTCTGGGATAGTGGTGAGCAAAATAGACATAGTTGCTGTTATAATGGCTTCACAGTCTAGGTTGTCATCGTTACCATTCTCTTAGGTCCATCCAGGTACTGATTAGAAAAGATTATATCTCTGATTTTCTAGAGGAAATATTTTTATAAGAATATATGTTTTGGAATACAATCTATGTATAATCCGTAAATACTATGACCTGGCTTACTTTGAGGAGAGTTTTGTTGTTTGATAAAATTTTTTTGCTACTTAACCTTTTCTTTGTTACTTGTTTTGGTGGGGTGGTGGTAAATACTGTCAGAACAAGCCACTAGTGTTTCCCATCTTATCTTTTTTTATAGAAGTTACCCTTGGAAACTTTTTTTTTTAACTAGCAAGTATGACAAAGTCTTGGGGAGGTAGAATGAATTTTGGAATCAGGAGAATTAGATTCTGATTCTAAGTGCCATTAGCTAGCTGTGTGACCTTGGATAAGTCATTTAATCGCTGTACACCTTATTATCTTCATTAGGATAATGAATCCTTTCGGAGATTCATAATTCATGTTTACACATCAAGGACTCTGCAAGGTCCTGAGGTAGAAAGACCAATTTAAGCTTTGTTTAATCTATTTCCCAAACTTGATGACAAATTTTTTCATAAATCCTTTTAACATTCTGAAATTTTGTTCCAAGCAGCACACTTGGAAAGAATCCGAATTAGATAACCCTTTTGGCATTGGGTTGATTCATGTGAATTGGTATTCGATGACAGTTTCGTATACTGTAGTTGAATCTGATACTTTCATCCCTATTTATTTACTTGGCCTAAGGTTTGCTCATCTGGCTATGAAATAATTTGATTATGAAACTAAGGTTTCAGCTCATTGTTATAATCAGGCCTAACAGTGATTTCGGATGGTTCAATTTTTCAGTTTTTGTTTTTGCCGTAATTGGAGGTTTTTCCATTTGCGAACTGTGTTATTGTTTCCATATAGTTATACATGCTTCAGCTATCAGAAAGGATGCGTAGCCTTGGACAAGTTACTTAGTTTTAGTTTCCTTTCCAGTTAGATGGGGTGATACCTTACAAGATTTCTGTGGAAACTGATGAGATAATGTTTGCAAGAGGGTAGCACAGTCAGTAGTAGTCTTTGAATGATTGGTAGCTATGCTTATGGTGGCTCAATTAAAATAAATATTAATGCTTGGGAAAGACTAGTAAAACATTCAAGTCCAGGTACTATTTTAGGCAGTCAGTAGATTTAGGCCAGTAGTTTTTAACCGTTCTGACTCTTCTGCAACTGAAACAAAAGCTCCATGAAATAATTTGACTTCTGATATTTTCAGTTTTGTTTTATGTAAACAAGATGGCCACTATCTACTAAATTTATTTTTTCCTTCTAAAGGTTTATAACTTTAACCCAGTTTTAGGTGATCGTTATAAATAAGCTAGAGGATAAACAGTTCAGTTGATTGTGATACTTATTTAAGAGTTAAGTATGGATAAAATAATTTTATAAAAACATTTTGTCTAATTGAGAAATTTTATTATTTGTTTACAACAATTAAAATTATTCAATTGATGGACATCTCCCTGTAGAATGGGTTAATGATATACTGAGTTTCTGCATTGCATGTTTCACTATTCTTTGTATGAGAGTCCTTATGTATCTTCTGTAAAATGAGCTCATCTTAATGAATGGAACACTACTCCATGTGAATAACTTTGAAATTTAGTCAAATACATAGACTGGGCAACCTAAGAATAGAATATTTGTCCTTGAAATTATTCATTTAAAATATAATTCGTTGTAAATACAAGAACAACAGTGTTACTTGATATTATTAGCATGTGCTTTTGTTTCTCAAACCATTTGTGTTATCCTCACAGAAGGTTCAAGACATTCGAATGTAGGATTGGAAAATATTAAAATGTACCTGGGCTCTATTTGGTGAAAATTACTGGTACATCAGTGCTGTGATTCTGTTAGCTGTTATTTAACTTGCTAACTTGTGTTTCTGTGATACCTTGCATGGAATGGCCAAGAGATTGGGGATGTGAAGTGAAATCATATTTTTAGGCAAAAAAATATTAAGTGAATTTTTAAGTTATTAAATGATACTAGGCATAAAGTTATTAGGTTGTCAGTAAAAATAAAAATGCAGAGGTGAACATGATCAGCACTAGTCATATTTTTCAAGAAAATAGTTACAGATATTGGAAAACTATACCTTGTTATCAAATATGTATATTTGACCAGGAGGCCATTTTCTCTAATGGCCTTGGTTAGTCATCACTCTGTCATTTTTGGACCAAAACCATCAAGTACAGGATGTAAGGATAGGAGTCGTCTTTATTACCAGCCAGCTTTAAGGGAGGTGTAATTTATGTATATTCAGATATCCAATTTAATGATACTATATTTTGCAGATCTGAGAAAGCTAACAGCTGAACTTCATTAGCATGAACTCTTAGCTACACTTTATATGGTATTTATTTGTAACAGTTTCTTCATTTATGCCAGTAAAGACAACAGCTCTTTGTTAGATAAAAAGTGTTTCAAGAATAGATTTTTTTTCCTTATTATGGCCATGTACCAGAGCTTTGCACATATTGAGTATTCTAAAATTTACATTTAAAGCTATATGAAAAGATGCGTTTTTGTGATATTTATAGCCTTATTTAAAGTTTCATTTTGTGTTTTGTCTCAAATCATTTATTAGTTATGGTAAAGTTTTGAATTTATAACTACTACAGTTTTGGGTATTTTTTTAGCACAAATTAGGGAAAACTAATAATACTAATCAGGAATAAATCAGCATGTTTATAACTGAGGTCGAATTTGACATGTGGATTTTGTAATGTGTTTTTTGGTTAAGCTATAACTATTGCATTGATAATATGATTAATGTGCTCAAGTACTTTTTTTAACCCAGTTTTTAAAAAAGATATAATTCACATACCATAAAGTTTTTCATTTTAAAGTATCCAGTTTAGTATGTTTTAGTATATTCACAGGATTGTACAGCCATTACCACTGTCTAAGTATAGAATATTTTCATCACCTCAAAAAGAGACCCAGTGGCCCCTTAGCAGTCACTTCCTATTTCCCCTCCCCTCCCAATCTCTGGTAACCACTAATCTGCTTTCTGTCTCTATGGATTTACCTATTCTGCACATTTCATATAAATAGAATCATACCATATGTGGCCTTTTGTATCTGGCTTATTTCACTTAGCATAATGTTTTTAAGGTTCACATCGTGGCATGTATCAGTACTTCATTCACTTTTATGGCTGAATAATATTCCATTGTATGGATATATGAAGTACTTTTGAATGAGTGTGGGTTTGAATTTTGGAATCTTGCGAAATTATTTCTGGAACCTCTATTTTGAAATTATAGAAATAGACTTTTAAAAAAATCTAAGTTCCTGTTTTCTGCTGGAGAAACACTAGGTAGTTCACCAGCATATCATTTCTGTGTATTGATTTATGAATAGCCCTGTCTCAGTTAAACCTTTTACCAAATTCATATCTAGATTAATAGTATGGAAGGCATATTAAAAATTACCTAGCCCAACTTCTTTATTTTATGAGAAAGATGAATGACTAACTTAAGGCCAGATTGCTGTTCTAGACAGTGATTTTATATGCAGTGCTTTCTGTACCTAATTTTACCTGGGCCTTATTATGGTTTTGAAAATGATACCAATCACTTTTGATAGAGGAAAATAAGTGTCAGTGTATTTTGGAGGTTGCAAATAGATGGTTTGTCATAGCACTGTTAAATAAAAGCAAATCTGGATTTAGGTAAAGAGAGCCTTTATTCGAAAGGATTATTGCAATAGGAAGAATGCTCTTACTGCCAGATCTGCAGTCATTCTCAGAATCAAACATACTTCTTTTATACAGATGGGTAAGCAGGGCTAGCAGGAATTTTGTTGGAGTGTGGGCCAAGCGGGTAGAGGTGAGCAGATTGCATGATCAGGATAGTTTAATTGGAATTTTTTATTTCCTGTGGTTAACTTGAAATGAGCTGTTAAGAGAGAAAGTTCTACATGTACTTACTTAAACTTAGGGCAAGCCAAAGTTTAGAGAAGCCTGACTAAAGTTTGGTCAAGCCAAGTCATTGGATAAGTCATGGGTAATTGTGAGCATTTGGTCAGTCTCCCTTTGTTTAAAACAAAATTTGTCATTATTAGGGATATGTTTTAGTCAGCTCCAGTTGCTATAACAAAAATAGTATCGACTGGGTGGTTTATAAACAACAAAAATTTCTCACAGTTCTGGAAGCAGGAAGTTCAAGATCAGGGTGCCATATTAGATTCTGGTGAGGAACCTTCTGGGTTGCAGACTGCTGACTCTCTTTGTGTCTTCACAGAGAAAAGAGCAGAGAGAGGAAGCAAGCCCTGTCTTGACTCTTATAAGGGTACTAATTCCATTATTGAGGACTCTGTCCTCATGACCTCATCAAATCCTAAATAGCTCCCAAAGGCCCCACCTCCTAATACCATCACACGAGGTGAGGGCGGTAGATAGAGTTTCAACATAGGAATTTTGGGGTTCGAGGGGGAAGATACAAACATTTAGTCCATAATGGGATAAAATAAGAGTCATTATAAAGTTGGTCTCATTAGAGTTGGCCTGGTTATTTATGTAGGTGTAGGTAGGCCTTTTGACATTTGCTTTGCTGGAAGTTTTTATAAGGAATATTGGATTGGACCTTTAAAAGCCTCTTGAGGCAGGGAAGCTATGCCAAGAATTTATCATCAGGTTTCACTTGCAGTACCTGTAGATTTGGGTGAATTCCCAAGGATTCCAAAATATCCTAGGTTTTTGGCTCTGTCCAGAAGTGACCTTGCTTAGTTCACCTGTAAGGCTGGGAACTCTGTACCAGGTACCAGTTCAGTTTTCCTGAGAGACCTGTAAGCATGGGCTCTGTAAAGTTGATCATAGCTCATTAAAAGTGTCTGGTCATATTTGATTAAATGAGCATCACTTTCAAATATGGCATTACAGTCAAATTCTTGGTTGCATAACCAGTGTTTCCAACTAAGAGGACAGACACTTCCTGAACATATGTAAATAACTATGATGACATGAAAATATGAATACTCAGTAAGAATCTTTGAATTATGGAAGAGTCAAGGAGGAAAAAACCCAAATATTTCCATTTACAAAAGCATGATTTGCTTACATTGTTAACGAGTTAGAGATAGCTTAATAGAAAAGAGTTCCTTATATCCAAAAAACAAGGCATTAAGGAATCAGCTGTATTTTAAACAAAACCCATAATCATCCTTCATCAGTTTATTTTGTCCTGTGTAATTAATTCTTGTTCTGCTAGATCTTGGGTTAGCAGTTTCATTAATCCACTGCTTCTTCACTAGCTTTTTGGAAATCCTGACTCAGTGTGTTGGTATAGTCTCTAAGTTATTTAAATGATGCCATCAGAAGCTTGTGCCCAAGAGTACCTGGTACAGTCCTTTCTCTGCAGGCCATTTTCTGTTGTTAAAGACAAGCACTCTGGCCTATAGCTGCTATGCAGGCACTTTCAGAGGATCATCAGAGAAAACCAAAAAACATCTGTGGATGATAAAAGACTCAAAATGGTAGTGATTAATTTATCACTGATAATTTTAAAAGTGAAAAGATCCGATGAGAGTTTGTTATAAAAAATAATGAGCAGACAAGGAAGTTTCGTTTTTGTGACATTCAAACCAAAATCAAGTCGATCCAAAAGTTTAAGACAAAATATAATGATTAACCTTATTTTAAAGAAGAGTATGTTTGGAGTAAGTCTTAAACATCTGTATAATAAAATTCCATAAGTAAGTGGTGTGAATTCTCAGTTGAGAACCACTGGCTATCTAGACTATACTGTATTCAAATTAAAGAAGTCAAATTGCGACCAAGTTAAAAAAAATCATTAAAAATATAAAAAATATAACTGAAGTTATGACTTCTGACACTGTACTGTTGTCTAATATTAGGCAAAGCAGCACCAGGACTCTTGATAAATAGAAACATATCATGAACAGTGAGAGTATTGAGAAATTTCTAGGAACTAACAATTTCTGAAATAATCATATTAACATTTTACTCATACAGATTTAACCTAAGGAAGGTAAGCTTCTCTTCTGGATTGATAGTGCTTCCCAGGCAAATCATAAAATTGATCAAATAAACCCTTACGGAGCATTTTGGGAAATTTCAGACAGTTGTAGGTGCAAAAGACATCAAAAGTGAGACTTTGTTTATTTAATTATAGTAATGGCTAGCTTGATGATAGGGATACGTTCTGAGAAATGCATCGCTATGTGATTTTGTCATTGTACTAACATCATAATATGCACTTACTAAACCTAGATTGTATAGCCTACTATACACATAGGCTAAATGGTATAGCCTCTTGCTCCCAGGCTACAAGCCTGGACAGCATGTTACAGTACAAAACAACATGAGATTAGATCAAGCACAAGAGAAAATGATGCAATCAAGACACATGGTGAACATGTATGAGGGTGCTGCTGGTATAAAACAACATACAGTTTTACAGCAAACTTTTTTTTTTTAAGTGCAATCTAAAATAACAATAAAAAGTATAGTGTAGTAAATACATAAGCCAGTAACACTTGTTTTTTATCATTATGTAGTATTATGTTCTGAACATAATTGTATGTGCTATACTTTTATACAACTAGCAGCTCAGTAGATTTGTTTACACCGGCATCACCACAAACTTGTAAGCAGTGCTTGCATCATGATGTTGTGGTAGCCATGATGTCACTAGATGACAGGAATTTTTTAGCTTCATTATAATCTTACATGGTGCCACTATCATAGACATTCCGTTGTTGACCAGAATATTGTTATGTGGCATGTGACTATAGTCAAGACATGATAAAGTCAACATAAGCACAGGAAATTCTGACACAGAATCTTTTCTTTCTAGGGAAATTAGGAGGTAAAGAAAAACCTTTTATAACTTCTTTATTAAGAGCAGACGAATAACTCAAGAAAATTTTGTCATTTAAAAAAAAACCATATTGGTTTTGTATTGGGTTAATATCTGATACTAAAGTGCTTTTTGAAAATGTTACAAATCAGCTCATCAAATATTAGCTGGCTTTGACCACAACAAATACAATTCTCTTTTCATGAAATATTTATAACTTCCTATATCCATTCAGGTTTTGTCCTACATATTCCTCTTTCTCATTCTGGAACAATTAGTCATTTTACATTAGGACTGTTTTTTCTGAATAAAAACACATCCTGCATTCTTCTCATAGCATTGTTCCTTTCACTATTTCTCTTAGAAGAGTTTGATTTACATATAAGATTATAACATAATTACATTAACTATTGTTTTACAGAGAAAACTACGAAGTGGATAATTGTGAACTATCACATGCCAGTAGTAGACTGGCAGAGCTTATGAGTATACATTTTACAGCTTATTTATAGCCACATACTTCTTGAAAGTATAACTTCTCAATGTGGCAAAATGAAAATGTCCATTAATAGACTCAAATATATGTAGCTTTTTGGTACCATAAAAATAAGAGGCAAAAAAATGTGTATTATTGAGTGCTTCAGTATTCTCTTACTTTGAAATTACCTAGATATTTAATAAATATCCATGAATTAACTTAGCATAAGTGTAAGGTTTTAAGTTACTAAAAGATATCTTTAAGCTGCTTTATAATTACTGTTGAAATAAAATTCATCAGAGTTATGATTCAACTTGGCTAAATAAAAATATAGCTGTAATGCAGTTTATTCTATCAGTAAACCTTACAGGTCTAGGAAGAACATATTCAAGTAGAATAAAAATATGCTTGTGTTATACTTAATGCTGATAAACGACACAGATGTTTTATTAAACCAACACTATTGAACTAGTCTTATTTGCCAAAGATTTTCTTAAACGTATGTTAACTTGGATTCTTAAAACATTTGGGTTAGTGTCTATAAAAATACTTTTGAAAGTATAAGAAGTTTAATTTCTTTAATCGCTGGAAATTCTGGGAATATTTAATTTATAATGAGATCTCGAAGTCAGAACAGAACTCTTATTAGGGATATTATAGTCCAAAATTATAATTGGTAGTACTATCTGGAGGTAAGAAGATATTTTATATACATAACATACATACACATATACTTATGAAGACAGACAAACAGACACATAAAGAGCTGATAGCTTGAAATTTACAACTCACTGGTGGTTTATATAAAAAAGCTAGTTCTTGACCTTCCTTTAACTTTATATTTTTTACTGTGATTATGTTTTTCTGCTCAGGCATTACAAGAACTGAAGTATCCCCAACAATATTTGCAGGAGAGACATTTAAGATTTTCTTTGCCCTGATTTATAATCTAATGGAGGTCGTGAACTAAATTTTGGGTGAGGGAACAGAGAGAGACCAGGGGCTGTCTGGGTGTCTCTGAAGCTCATCTGAGTGGAAAAAAGTTTCAGCTTCTTTCCAATTTGTATTTTTAACCCCAAGTCCCATAGCCCCACATTAGTCCCTAGTGGAGAAAAGGGAGCCTTAAAGCTCAAGTGACTACAGGGAGATGAGGAGTTAGAGTGGGAAAGGAAAGGTCTTATAGGTGAATAGAGAGGGACGAAGGAGACTAGGGTATTAAAGGAGGATTAAGGATTCAAGGGAGTTGAAGGGAAGGTCATGGGTAGTAAAAAGGAAGAAGAGAAGAGGGTGATGGGAAAGGAGAAGTTTTAGGTGAGTCAGTTTGCGGAGCTCCTAAGTTTCCTAAGGAGGACATTGAAATTCTAAATTGTCTTTAGTAAAATTTTGCCACTTTTGAAGATACTGAATGGAATTAGTTTGTAATAGTGAGTGAAACGTGCAGTCAGTGGAAGAAGAAGAGGGAGGGCACCCAAGAGAGAGTTACCTATGGGATTAGATAATTAAATCAGACATAAGGTGGGAAAGAGTATTTTCTTGTGAGGAGTCAAGGGAAAATAGAAGAGTTCTTAGGAATTGCTGAGAATGTTTCCGCTCAAGAATTAGGGTGTGATTCTTTACTCAAAGAGCCAAAGAAAAAATTTATTTCCTTGAAAATATCAAAGTAACTACCATATTGCCCCAGACAAAATGTCTGGAGCACTGTTTCGAGAGTCGAACTCAAGGAAATATCTCTGAATCTCTGAACAGGAAAGGAGTTTAAATCACTTACAAAGTGTCATTATTGAGGTGGAGATGGGTACTTAGGTGAAGTACAATCTTCGTCATGTTACCATACCAATAGGAAATAAAAATAAATCCTTAGGCAGGGACAGACTTTATTTGAAAAGTCAATCACAATAAGGAGAAATCTCTGATCACAAGGTAATGCAGGTATTTCAAAATCATAAGAGGTTTTTCTCTTTAGTAGAAGTGAACAGTGACAGCAGGAACTTTGTGGGAGAGTGGGATAAGCATGATGACATGATAAGGACATTTTAACAGGAGATGTCTTTTTCTGCGGTCAGCTGATGCTCAGAATGAGTCCTTAAAAGGATTAACAATTCTTCATTGGTTTGCTTAAGCTTAGAGCTAACCAGAGTTTAGAGGTCTGTGCAAAAGAGAGAAGCCTGATTAAACTTTGGTCAAGCCAATTCAATGGGTAAGTGATGGGCATTTGTGAGCACTTGGCCAGTACTTAGTGTAAAATCCTTTTGGGTTTATTAAAAATGTATTTTTAGATCAGGTTCTGGAAAATTTCTTTTAAATATTACCATATTACTGTTATGCAGTGAACTGTGCTAGGGATTGGGGATAAAATTATTTGTAAGATATGGCTTCTGTTCCCGAGGGGTGGAGATCCTAGTTGAAGTAGGAAATATACTTTTAAAAATGCTAATGCAAAAGTAAAGACCCTAATGGCTCAAAGAAGTAAAGCTGAGGAAAGATTGGAAAGATTCATGGAATAGATAAAATTTGAATCTGGCCTTGAAGAAGTTGATTGCTGGTATAATGAGAGAAAGGTATGGAGTGGACAGGAAAATGAATACACGGTGATGATGGAATATGATATGCTCACAGTTGATGTGTTCAGAACCAGTTTGTGTGATGCAGAGACTATAATAGGTAGAGTCATAGCTACAGGTCACCTGGTAGAGGCCTATTGAGGCTTTTTAAGTAAAGGCAATCAGAAAGCTTTCTGAGTTGGATAAAGTAGAACTGTTAGAAGTAGAAAAGGGAAAGGAAAATTTTGAGGTCAATTTATTAGGGTAGTTTAGGGGTAAGGTCATGAAGGTCAAGAATAGGATAGTGATTCTAAAAATGGAAAAGAAGAGGCAGACTTAAGGACATGCTAAAGAAGAATCAATGAGACAGTAATTGGCAGACTGGGGGAAAAGGGAGGTGTTAAAAACTGCTCCAAGGCAGAGCAGTAAGATGAGGAAAATTGTGGTATCATTGACTTGAAGGTTTTTTTGTTTTTTGTTTTTTTTTGGTGTGGGGAGGAGATTAATTTAATGGCAGGAAGAGATAGCCAACAGGAAGTTATAGGTGCAGAACTGAAGGTTAGTCTGGAGATGATGATTTGAAATGGAGTTGAATGGAGTTGCTTGTTGACCTGGCAAACATGAATAATTTTCTATATTCTCTTATTTGGGTAACAACAGAGAATCTTGGAGATATCTATATTTGGGAAATAGGAGGAAGATTTGAAACTAAGAGACAAAGTATGACCAGTAAAACAAGAATAACAGTATAGCGTAAGGAAAATTTTCTACATAGGGAGGGGTGTGGCCAACATATCCATATTGAGTGCTGAAAGGTTAAAAATGAGAATTGAAGTGATGTCAGAAACATAGCGGAGTGAGAGATGTCCCTGGATATCTCCCCTTGAAACAATAAGAAACCGAACATATAAAACTCAACAAAAAACACTCAACCTGCACACAAGCATGTTTGAGCGAGGGATATGCGAATAAGAGCTACCACAGGTCAGAACCATGGGAGTCCTGTGGTAGACTGGGAGAAACAAAGAAGTTGCCTCTCGGAGCTGGAGCTCCCTGCAGGAGGACGGGGAGGGGAGAAGGTGCCATGGGTTTTCCGAATGCCCTGCCTGAATGAGCTGTGAGCTCCACACAGTAGCAGTGCCCAGTGATCAGGGCAGAAAGCAGAGAAGTGGGGATGGCAGAGAAGCAACAGTTGATTGTTACCAGCTGTGGGTGCAAAAACTTGAGGCTGAGCCACAGCTCCCATCCCCCAACCCAGATGGCACCTCCCCTCATAGCTTCCAAGACCCAACACTGCGGAGCCCCGGGGGAATCTGAGCAAATGCTGCCGAAACTGTCACTAAAACTGACATGAACTTAGACTGAGGGTAGCGAGTGTGATTGAATGTTTAAGAAAAAGAAGGCATTGTTAAGACTTTATAGTAAAGCAGGGATCCAAGAGACTTAGACGCCACCTACTGGAAACCAAAAGAAAAATGCCTTTTTAGCAACAGGCTAAAGAGAGACCTTTATATAATAAATCTTTCTGGGAAAAAAGTAGAATCCACTTTCATTAATGCCCAGGCGGAGAAATTTCCATTAAACACCATGAACAACCAAGGCGACAAGGCAGCTCAGAAAGAGAAAAATCTCCAGAAAATAAAGACAGAAATATGTGACTTAAATGACAGAATTCAAGATGGTACTTCTGGAAAAAATGAGATCTAAAATAATTCATATCAACAATTCCAGGAATTGAAAAACAACTAGATCAACAGAATGAGTTTTTAGCAAGGAGATTGAAACCCTCAAAAAGAACCAAATAGAACTTCTGGAGATAAAAAACACACTTCAAGAGTTGAAAAATGAAATAGCAAGCTTGGGAAATAGAGTCGATCAAATGGAGGAAAAGATCAGTGATATCGAAGATAGAAATCTAGAAATAAATCAAGAGGAAGAAGAGAGAAACTGAAGAATGAAAAATAATGAAAGAAATACAAGAACTAGCTGATACCATCAGGAAAGGAAACATAAGAATGATGGGCATTCTCAAAGGGGAGGAAAAGGAGCAGGTATTAGAAAGCATTTTCAGACAAATAGTTGATGAGGATTTCCCAAATCTAAGGAAAGAACTGGAGCTTAAAATTCAAGAAGTCAACAGAACACTACTATCTCAACTCAAAAAGGTCTCCAAGACACATTGTATTAAAATGATCAAAAACCAATGGCAGAGAATTCTCAGGGCAGCCAGGGAAAAGAAGACGGTAACCTATAAACGAAAACCCATTAGATTATTGTCAGACTTTTCAGCACAAATATTAGAAGCCAGAAAGGTGTGGAATCAAATAGTTAAACTAACAAATGAAAGGAACTACCAGCCAAGAATAATGTATCCAGCAAAGCTCTCCTTTAGATATGAAGGAGCAATAAAGACCTTTCCAGACATACAAAAATTGAGGGAATTTTTCACTACGAGGCCTGCATTACAGGAAATACTGAAAGGGGTCAGCTCATCTAAAACAAAATGACAATACATAAAAAGTGACATTACAAAAAATACATAACTATGAGTAAGGCGACTAGAGGGCAGATAGAAGCAGAGGAGTGCTACTCTTATTAAGAACAAGGCATTATAAGCTTAAACAATAAGAAGAGATTTGCTGTTGCAGGATAGTAATGAACATTCAGCATGCATAGGGACAGATTGAGACAACAATGACTGAAAAGGGGGAGGATTCAAAGATCCAGATCCAGATCCACAAAGAGGAATAGAGAGAAGGCACACACAGAAGAAAATAAATGGACTAATATATATATTACATATATTGTATATATTCTCTACATATACATAATAGTAATACATGCCAAAGATTCAAAACAAGTATATAACATAAAACAAGAAAGACCAGAGGGGAAATCCACAAAACCCAACCAAAATAAAAAAAACCCAGAAACACAAGGACGAGGAAGCAATGGAAACAGCAAGCTACCAGAAAACAAAAGATAAAATGGCTATAGGAAAACCTTGTATTTCAGTAATCACCCTAAATGTAAATGGACTGAACTCACCAATAAAAAGGCACAGAATTGCACATTGGATCAGAACACAAAACCCAACTGTATGCTGCCTCCAGGAGACACATCTCAGCCCCAAAGACAAATATAGACTCAAAGTGAAAGGGTAGAAAATGGCATTTCAAGCAAATGGCATTCAGAGAAAAGTGGGAGTAGCGGTACTAATATCAGACAAAATAGACTTCAAAATAAAAAAGATAAAAACAGATACTGAGGGACACTTCATAATGATAAAGGGAATCAGGCACCAAGAAGACGTAACACTTATTAATATCTATGCTCCCATTCAGGGAGCCCCGAAATGTATAAAGCAATTACTAACAACTAAAGAGAGAAACAGACCAAAACACTATCATAATAGGGGACCTAAATACTCCACTGTTGGATATGGACAGATCATCCAAACAGAAAATCAATAAGGAAATAACATCCTCAAATGACACATTAGACCAGCTGGACATAATTGACATTTACAGAGCCTTTCATCCCAAAACAGCTGCTTATACATTCTTCTCTAGTGCACATGGAACATTCTCAAGGATCGACCATTTACTGGGACACAGAGATAGCCTCAACAAATATAAGAGGGTCAAAATCATACCAGTCATATTCTCTGATCGTAATGCTTCGAAGCTGGAGATCAACTCTAAGAAGAAAGCGGGAAGAATCACAAATACATGGAGATTAAATAACATGCTACTGAAGAATGGGTCAGAGAAGGAATAAGAGGTCAAGAGATACATAGAAACGAATGATAATGATAGTACAACATATCAAAACTTTTGGGACACGCAAAAGTGGTCATAAGAGGAAAGTTCATATCATTACAGGCCTATCTCAGAAAATAAGAATGAGCCCAAATAAACATCTTAATGCTTCATCTTAAAAAACTAGAAAAGGAAGAACAAAGGAAGCCTAAAATCAGCAGAAGGAAAGAAATAATCCAAATTTAGTGCAGAATTAAATGAATTTGAAAACAAAAAACACAATAGAAAAAAATAAATGCAACAAAGAGCTGGTTCTTTGAGAAGTTTAATAAAATTGACAAATCCTGGTCTAGACTCACTAAAGAAAAAAGAGAAAGGACACAAACAAAATCAAGGATGAAAGAGAAGAAATGATGACACACCACAGAATCATACAAGAATACTATGAAAAAGTATATAACACCAAATTTAATAACCTAGAAGAAATGAACCATTACTAAGATAAAACCTTCCTAGACTAAATCAAGAAGTGGAGAATCTAAATGGACCAAGTCAGTATGGAAATTGAAATAATCATAAAAAACCTACCAAAAAGTAAAAGTCCAGGACCAGATGGCTTTACCAGTGAGTTCTACCAAAAATTCAAAGAAGATTTAATACTCATTCTTCTCGAACTCTTCCAAAACACTGAAGAGGAGGTAATACTTCCTAACTCGTTTTATGAGGCCAATATTACCCTTATGCCAAAACCTGGTAAAGATAACACAAAAAAAGAAAACTACAGACCAATATCTCTCATGAACACAGATGTAAAAATCCTAAATAAGATACTAGCTAACTGAATACAGCAGCATATTAAAAAGATTATACACCACGCTCAAGTGGGCTTCATCTCAAAGGCACAGGGATGGTGCAACATACGCATATTGGTTCATGTGATACACCACATAAATTAAAAAATAAGAATCATATGATCATATATCAATAGATGCAGAGAAAGTCTTCGACAAGATACAGCATCCATTTATGATCAAAACACTTAACAAAATTGGTATAGAAGGAAGGTACCTTAATAAAGGCCATATATGACAAATCCTCAGCCAACATCATACTTAATGGTGAAAGACTAAAAACCTGCTCTCTAAGATTAGGAGCAAGACAAGGCTGTCCACTATCGCCACTGTTATTCAAAATAACATTGGAGGTCCTAGCAAGTGCAGTCAGGCAAGAGAAAGATATAAAAGGCATCCAAATAGGAAATTAAGAAGTCAGACTGTCATTATTTGCAGATGACATGATTCTCTATATAGAAAATCCTAAAGACTCCACAAGAACACTACTCGAAACAATAAGCAAATACAGTAAAGTTTCTGGATACAAAGTCAATGTTCAAAATCCCAGTGTTCAAAGTTCCTATACTCTAATAATGAATTGTCAGAAAAATAATTGGAAAAAAATTACTTTTGTAATTGCAATAAAAAGAATAAAATACCTAGGAATAAATCTAACGAAAGATGTGAAGGACCTACATAATGAAAACTACAAGAACCTGTTAAAAGAAATTGAAGATACACAGAAATGGAAAGATATTTTGTGTTCTTGGATTGGAAGAATCAATGTAGTTAAAATGACCTTATTACTCAAAGCATTATACAGATTTAATGCAATCCCCATCAAAATCTCATCTGCATTCTTTAAAGAAATAGAGCAAAAAAAATCATCCGATTGGAATGGAAGCACAAAAGACGCCGAATCACCAAAGTCAGCCTTAGGAAAAAAGAACAAGGCTGAAAGTATCACTCTTACTGACTTCAAATTATACTACAAAGTGACAGTAATCAAAACGACATGGTATTTGCAGAAAACCGGACACAGGGACCAGTGGAACAGAATCGAGAGTCCAGAAGTAAACCCATATTTATATAGACAAATGATTTTTGACAAAAATGCCAAAAACACAGTGGAGAAAGGAATGCCTTTTCAATAAGTGGTGCTGGGAAAACTAGAAAGCTGCCTGCAAAAAAATGAAACTAGATTGTCTATCACCACACACCATAATTAACTCAAAGTGGATTAAATACCCGAATATAAGACCTGAAATAATAAATTGCATAGAAGAAAACATAGGAACTAAACTCATGGACCTTGGACTTAAAGGGGATTTTATGAATTTGACTGCAAAGGCAAGTGAAGTAAAAGCAAAAATAAATGATTGGGACTACATCAAACTAAAAAGCTTCTGCACAGCAAAAGAAACCATCAACAAGGTAAAGAGACAACCATCTGAATGGGAAAATATATTTGCAAGCAACGCCTCTGATAAGGACCTAATATCCAAAATGTACAAAGAACTATACAATTCAATAACAACAACAAAACAATCTAATTAAAAAATGGGCAGAGGACCTGAACAGACACTTCTCCCAAGAAGACATACAGATAACAAATAGACACATGAAAAGATGCTCAACATCACTAGCTTTTATGGAAATGCAAATCAAAACCACAGTGAGATAAGATAATGCAGTGGACAGACAGTATGGGGACTGATTATATCAGTGTGATGTGTGATGGCCCAAAATAAGTTAAAAGTGAATCTGAGAGGGAAGTTGATTTTGCTAATAACAGCAGTAAATACACAGAATAAGCAGAAAGGATTCTTAGTTGCTTTTAATGAAAGCTGTCATTTGTTTTTGACTAAGAAAGTTAGATTTAAGCTTAGAAGAGAAGTTCATGTTTATTTTACTTACAGATGAAAATAGTAGACTTCATAACTGTTTGGCAGACAGTCCATAAATTGACTTAAATGTCACTTTTTTGAGCATCTTTAGTTTTTGAAATTATTTTCTTAGAAAAGAGGGAGTGGTCGCTTTTAAATGGTACCTGATCTTGGCTTTGGATGACACATTTTAAAACCTTCAAAACTTAAGTGTGAGAGAATATTATGTAGAATATTGCGTCCTAACTCTGGTCTTGTTTTTGCTACCTCATTTATGTTCTTCATCTTAGCCTGTGCTATATGACCACTTGTCTTAAGAGTAAATAAAACTAAAAGTTTAATTTTTAGTCACACTAGCCATTTTCTAAGTGCTTCATAGCCGTATATGGCCAGAGACTACTTTATCTCATAGTGGAGAGAACATTTCTGTCATCACAGAAAGGTCTGTTGGATAGTGATACTCTAGATCATTAATTACTGTTGATACCAGAAAAGTAAATGTCTGAAACTTGGAACAGATAGTTTAAAATAACCAAAACCATAGAATTTATACTACTTCAGGCCTAATAGCTTCAGCTTTCTACATAGTTAAATATATCTTGAAGATAGGCTCTATATTTAGTTTTGGTATTAGGTGTTATTCAAAGGTCATTCTAATAATAACATAAAAGAGAATAAAACAGTTCTGTTAAGAACTATCTCTACCAGACTGTTTATTTAACTGCTTGCTTAAAGTATAAATTGAACATATTTAAAGTATAAAATTTAGTAAGTTTTGACATGTATACATCTCTCGAACCATCATCATAGTCAGTATAATGTAGCTATCACCCATAAGTTTTCTCATGTCCATTTATTATCCCTGCCTCCTATTCTTTTTCACTCTCTCCTCCACCTCTAGACAACCACCGATCTTTTGCTTTCTGCCATAATAGATTAATTTGAGTTTTCTAAAATTTTATATAAATGGGATCATGCATCATATAGTCTTTTTTTGTCTGCCTTCTTTCACGCTACATAATTATTTTGAGATCCACCAATATTACATGTACAAATTCATTTTTTTAATTGTATTAATATATCAGAATTTAGTCATCCATTAGTTTGTTGATGACATTTGGGTTGATTCCAGTTTGTGTTATTACAAATAAGCTGCTTTGAACATTTATGTACTGGTCTAGGTATTTAAATATGCTTTTATTTCTTTTGAGTAAATACCTTGGCATGATATGGCTGGATCACATGATAGTTTGTATGTTTAACCTTTTAAGAAACTGCCAAACTTTCCAAAGTGACTGCATCATTTTACATCTTCCCCAGTAGAGTGTGAGTGTTGTACTGGCTCCATATCCTTGCCAATTCTTAGTATGGCCAAGCTTCTAAATTTTATCTGACGGATATTTTAACAAGAAAAGACTGTCCTGGTAGAATTAATTTCCTCTCTTGCAACTTTTTGTATTCAAAATGCTACAATCAAATATTTGATTTGTGAAACGATTTCAAGACAGTCTTCCATAGATTTACTCTTATTTTGATAGTATTTGTTCACTAATGCTGATTTGAAACTCAGTTTGTAAGAACCAATACATTTCCTTACATTTACTTATATATTTTTCTTTTTTGTTCTAGCGGCCCCTTTGCTGCTTTATGCAAACAGACGGGACTTACGATTGGTTGATGCTACAAATGGCAAAGAGAATGCTACGATTGTAGTTGGAGGCTTGGAGGATGCAGCTGCAGTGGACTTTGTGTTTGGTCATGGCTTGATATACTGGAGTGATGTCAGCGAAGAAGCCATTAAACGAACAGAGTTTAACAAAACTGAGAGTGTACAGAATGTTGTTGTTTCCGGATTATTGTCACCCGATGGGTTGGCATGTGATTGGCTTGGAGAAAAGTTATACTGGACAGATTCTGAAACTAATCGGATTGAAGTTTCTAATTTAGATGGATCTTTACGAAAAGTTTTATTTTGGCAAGAGTTGGATCAACCGAGAGCTGTTGCCTTAGATCCTTCAAGTGGGTAAGTTTTGTGTAATGTATGAAAGATACTGCATCTCCTCCTCCTGGTTTCTCTCCACTAGCATAGACACCTCTCACCCCCAAGAGAAAAGAAAGATCAAAATCATATTTCATATTCTTTGGGCTTTGTCAAGTAGAATGTGAGAATTTGTGTTGTTTTCTTAAAGTAAGGTATTTCTGTTAATAGTTTTTTGTTTCTAATACCACTTATGGTATAACCATATATATATATTCTTGGTTTTTCTTCTGTATTTACTTTTTGTAATTATGAGAAGATAATTAGAAGTTAGAGAAGAGGAATGAAGACATAACAAGAGTAGTAGTTGATAGCTCAAGATGATATAAAAAATCTGCATCTTATAACTTATATACACAATCATTTTGTAATACTAGTGTCTTTTATATTAAACTCTTAAGTATTAATGTCAGTATTGAATGAAAAATAAAAATTAAGTTGTTAAGTAATTCATTTCTAGTTAGCTAAACATGTATTTGCTATAAAGGTTTATTTTCACATGAGAAGGGAAACTTAAACCTGTGGGTGGGTAAGTTCCATTAGAAAATTTGAACTGTGTCCCCACATGCTTCTCTTTTACTATGCTTCAGTCCTGCCATATACCATTCCTTGTTATTTCTCTACTAAATGTATTGTCATGCCAGAGTCTGTCATGGCTAAATATAGGTAACTAAACATGAACCTGAAATCAATTACTAATAATTGTTTAAAATCTAAAGATAAATAACCTGTAAATAACTATTTTAATAGTTGGTTTTCTTTGACTTTCAAGTATTTTAAAATGCTTAAAAACTTGTTTTTAAAAGGGAATGGATTAGTATTATATAATAAAATAAAACTTGGGGAAAATGAAAGAAAGGTTCATTTGTGTTCCTTTGTCTTGATATCAGGCTTTATTTGATGACAAAGGTTGAAGAAGATGCCATGTTGTAAGAAAGTAAAAAGATTTGTTTGACTGTAAAAGATAACATGGGCAATAATAATGTAGTGAAATTTTAGGATGAGGCATTCTGGAAAATACACATATATATACTTTATATAACAAAAATTATATATTTTTTAAAGAGGCATTAAGATACCTGCTAGTCAGATGCTCTCTTAATAATGCATCAGAAAATATTATAGTGGCAAGAAAAAGAGTTGTGTGTCCCAAGGAGGAGGTTGTAGATGTTGCATGTGCAGTAAATTGTACTGATTGACAGATTGGTTGTTGTGAACTTGTAACATATTTTTGAGAAATGGAATCTGTGTTCTGCTAACAAAGTTTGTAAGTCTCAGGTAGTGTTGAAATGTTTCTGAGGTTATTGCTTTGTAGAGCACACAGGGTTTTGGTGTTCATTGGGAATAATATTTTGGTGACAAGATAAATGGTTCTTTTTTCTTTTTGACAAATTCAATCATAACTGTAAGGGTGATGATGGAAATTTACTCAACCATCTAGTAGATAGTTAGTATGTTCAGAGCTCTGCTTTTTGTACTCTTGTTGGGAAGAGAGGAGAAATACCTTTAAGGATTTTCTCTCTAAGGACATAAAACTTGGGGGAGAACTTATTCAAAATATGTTTATTTGCATTATGTAGTATGTACGTGGAAAGGGGAAGAGTGTTAAAGGAATTAGAGGGCCACAAGAGCTCTTAAGGAACATAGGTGGATAAAATAGCTTGATTACCACAATTCTGGAGCAGCATTTGGTAAATTCTGTATGGGATAATGATTATGTGATAGTACATGTTCAAGGGAGCTGAATATATAGGCAACTCTTGACTATTCAGGATCTAATAATGAGTAAATGAATTATTATCATTTTATCCCCTAAAACTAATGAGCTTTACTTCTGGGTGGCAAGTCTGATAAGTGTCTTAGGAAGTAAGTTTGCTATATGATTAAAAAGCACATTAGAGTTTCTTTGGCTTTAATTTATCCATGATACTTACCAATATTGAAGGCAAGAATTTGCCAAAGACTCCACTAATAAAGATTATCACTGGAAGGATCAGTAATTGCTTTGAAGGTAGGAAGTAATGTTATGTAAGTTTCTAAGGGATGTTCAGTGAAGAATAACTATATTTTTGATGTCTGTGGTTAGTGCTGAGTGTGTGTGTAAATTAAAGCCCCCCCCCCCAGTTTTTCTCTTAAAATTTCTTTTAATTTTTGGGAAATTATTTTGTGTCTTATGCTGTTTTTAAAAGTATGTGATTGAAACAGACAGAATGCAGCCAAATAGTATACATTTGGTAATGAGCATGATGGAGTGTATTTAAAATTATATTTTAAACTCATGCACTTAAAAATATAGCCTATGAAATAGTCTTTCAGTGTTGATCTTAGATTTGTGTTAAGGATTATGGTTTTAATGGAAAAGTAATTTTAGATTGAGTATCTCACTTATCAAACAGAAGAGATGATTTCTGATTTATTTTTTGAGAAAAACGAAGTTTTCTTTCCAGAGAAAGTACATGAAAACAGTGCTGAAGAAAAATGTAGGCTTTATTAGAGTTCCAGGATCCTGGGTTATGTGGTTCAGAAGAGCTGACTGAGCTCTCTCACATCAGCTTATGTAAAAGGAAAGCTATTGAATGACTGGTATTGTTTGAGCCCTGGGAACTAGCGCAGACATCTGTGTGCTTTCGGATGTATGGAGTTCTTTGTGTAGTCAGTACATTTAGCCTAGACTGAAGGGATGATTTTCATTTCCCTCTCTAAATTTGGCCTTTGCTAGTCTGAGATTTTTTCTATTGAGTGATTGGCAGTGCACAATTCAGAATAAAGAACGGGAAAACTTGTATAACAATTGTTCCAGAAATGAACAACCATAATTACAGAAAATGGTATTCTTTATTCTGACTACATGGCGGCTCCTAATGATGGAGTTCCTTAATCTGTTCCACAATGACTGACTAATCTTAAGTGATGTTGAGGACCTGCTGTTTCAGGTACAAATAAAACAGTCTTAAGGGTTTTTGTGTTTCAGGATTTGTTTATATTCCAAATCATTTTGGTTATTTTTTAAAAAGTTAAACTTTAGTGATTTAGTCTGAAGTGAATTTCTTCTGAACAGCTTTGAATAATATACAGTTCACCAACAACTCAGGGGTTAGGAGTACCAACCCCCCCAGGAAGTCGAATATGCACATGTAATTTTGACTGCCCCCAAACCTAACTACTAAGAGCTTACTGTTGGCCTTACTGATAACACAAACAATTAACACATTTTGTATATATATTATATAAGTAAGCTAGAGAAAAGAAAATGTTAAGAAAATCGTAAGGAAGAGAAAATATATTTATAGTATTTATTGAAAAAATCCATATATAATTGGACCTTTGCAGTTCAAACTCATGTTGTTCAAGGGTCAACTGTATTTTAAAAATACATTTTTATCATTGTTAAGAATAATATTAACAACATTATAAGTTCTACTTTAAAAATCCTTGCAGACCTGACTCTATGGAAAAAGGATGGTTTATAATTTACTTATCAATTATATATATATAATTACTATATCTTGGGTATGTTTAAAGTGTTTCCTACACCAGTATATCCCAGATGACTAAAATAGTTCTTGCCACATAGTAGGTGTTTAGTAAATATTTCTTGAGTGACTGGACTTTATATTTTCTTTTATAATCCTATTAGTTTTCCTCGTGAGGGGAGAAAGGGTTTTCTGAGCAAATGTAAATTTTAATGTGGATGTTTGTGAATTCTAAATTGGTATGGCTTTGATTTCAATCGTTTATTTAAAATATAATTAAGATTTATAGTTTTTTCAACAGAAGTTATTAAGATATTTTATAAAAATACACTCACTGGAGCTTGTTTTATATTATATCTAGCTTTGTTTTGCAAGATGCCCTGGTAATTGGGGAACCCTATTTTTTACCCACTTAGTCCTAGAACTAGTTGGGAATGTTAAGGATCTTTTAGCTAAATGTCTTCACTTTTTGTCTGATGAAACTGAGGCCTCTGGCCAAGGTAAGATAAGAGAAAGCTAGATTCTTAGTTGAGATTTTTCCGATTCCATGTGTGGTGCTTTGTTCTTCATGAAAAGTATCTTGCTGAAGCCATGGTTTTTATTTTATTTTATTTTATTTTATTTTATTTTATTTTGTTCTTATTTTTTATTTTTTTTTGCAATTTGATTTATTTTAAAAGGGAACATGATAGTCTATTCAATAAATTCTGTGTTTTTAGATTTATTCACTCTATCAATTTCTTATTTTACCATTGCTTTTTGCATTCCACTTAAATCTATTTGGATTTAGCTTCCTTCTGCTTGAATTATGTTCTTTAATGTCTCAGCAAGTCTGTTAATGGTAAACTCTTGGTCTTTGTCTGAAAATGTATTTATTTTGCCCTCTTTCTTGAAATGGTAATTATAGGTGACAGTTATTTTTACTCAGTCCTTCCAGGTATGATGACTTTAATTGTTGCTTTTATAAGTCTGCTATTTTCCAACTGTTGCTTTGTAAGGTGGTTTTTTTCCCTGATTGCTTAAAAGTGGCCCTTAATTAAGCATCTCTTATTTTTGTATTTTGCAGCTTTGCCTGCGCTGTGTCTAGAGGTGACTATATTTTTATTTATTCTGCTTAGAACTCATGTTTCTAGAATCTAATCATTATTATTATTTGTTATCTCTAGAAAATTATCCATTATTTCTTACTTTCCCTTTATTTTCTTTAGTCTGCTTTGGAACTTGTGTTTGATGTATGATGGGATTGTCAGATTTTCTGTTCCATACTTCTTAATCTTACTTTCATATCTTCTGTCTCTTTATCTCTCTGAGTTACTTTCCGGTTAATTTTTGTAACTGCCTTCCATATAACTAATTTTTTCTTCAACTGTGCCTAATTTTACGATTGATAGTTGAGTTTTTAACATCAGTAACTATATTTTTGTTTATTCCCTTCATTTAAAAGACTTATGAGAAAATGTCAGCCTACATAAAAGTAGAGAGACTAGTATATCAATAATTTTACTTACAAAAAAGTTTCAAAAATTATACATAGTTCTTGTATAACCTTCACCCAGCTTCCCCTAATATTAACATTTTATATAACCATAGAACAGTTATTTAGATCAGGCAATTAATATTAGTACAATACTGTTAACTAATCTATAGACCATATTTGAATTTCTCTAATTTTTCCACTAGTGTTCTTTTTCTGGTTTAGGATCCCATATTGCATTTAGTTGTTATCTCCTTAGTCTTTTCTAATCTGGGGTATTTCAGCAGCCTTCGTCTTCATAACCATGACCTTTTGAAGATTATTGCCCATACATTTTAATGTCCACTAATTTGGATTTGTCCGATGTTTTTTTGTGAATAGATTAAAGCTATACTTTTTTGGCAAAAATACCACAGAAGTGATGTTTTGCTCTTAGGGCATCCTGTCAGCTGGTACAAGATGTGGATACTGGCTGTGTTACATTTGATCACTTGGTTATGGTGTTGTCTGCCAGTTTTTTAAAAATTGCATTTACTGTTTTTTTCCTTGTAGTATTTGAAGCTATGCAGTCATCTTGTCTCCCATCATGCTTTTATTCACTGATTTTAGCATTCTTTGATGATTTTTGCCTACAACAGTTATTATTGTGTTGTTTGCCAAATGGTGGCTTTTCTAGTGTCATTGTTCCTCTTATATGCATTATTAATTAGAATTCTACCTTAAGGAAGAGCTGTCCTGTCTCGCCTACTTATGTATTTATTCAGTTATTTATCTAGTTTGTACTCATGGACATTTATTTTATTCTGTAGGTTATAATCCATTACTGTTATTATTTCTTGCTCATATTTGACCATTGGGAGTTCCTTCACATTTGTTCCTGTGTCGTTTTGACAGTCCTTTATTATTTTTAAAGCACTTTTTTACTGTCTGGCAGCACGAGATGTTCCAGACTTATCCCTTTTTTGCCTCACCCTTGGAATCAGTCATTTCTCCAAGGAGCCCTGTATCCTTTTATTAGAAAATGGTGTTTAGAAACAAAGATCTGGAAGCTAGGTGTGTTCATTGCTACTGAGTTTTCTTTGCTTTTAAGTCATCTCAGTGGATACAGTTAGGAAACGTGTGTGTGTGTGTGTGTGTGTGTGTGTGTGTGTGTGTGTGTATTGTGTGTATACACATACACCTAGTTATGTGTGTTTCTGTTTGTATCTGCAAATTAAAAAAACTAGTTCATGTTGATATCTCCAATTCCAATCCACCACCACAAAATTACATTATAGCCTTCTCCCTTTCCTTTTTTGTTACTCCATTCTGTGATAGTGAGAAACCTACTTCTCCTTATTTGCAGTATATTTTCTTATTTGCTCAATCCTAGTGTATAGAGGTTTCAGAGTTGCTAACCTGTACTCTTGAGAGAAACAGATTTACTGTTTAGATTTTAATATTATGAAAGTACTGCCAGTAGAGTCAAAATACTCTTACAACTGTATTTAGTTAATTACTTTTTTTTTTCACTTATTGCAGTGTGGCTGTTATTCTTTTTAAATACGTTTATTACTGACTGTATTCCATTTGAATTACCCCTTCCCTACCCCCAGTATCCTGGTTGATTTTAATTTTCGATTTATTTTGGGGTTATATGAAATAATTGTCATGTTTCTGAGAGCTAGGAATAACACAAAAAGTTATACTCAGTAGTGTCCTTCCTTTCCATCCCTTCTGCCCTGGTCCCATTCCTCCTTTCTTTCCAGCCTGTTCTCACTTATCTTCTATAGATATTGTAATGTCGTTAACTTCTGGTTTTATCTTCATTTCCTTTTTGTACAAATGAGCTGGCACATGTATATTTTCTTATATTTAATTTTTTCTTACACAAAAGAGAAACAGCAAAAGTGCTCTTTTGCATGTTAATTTTTAATTAATAGTACATCCTGAATATTATTCCATATCATTTCAGAGATCTTCCTCATTCTTTTTTGGTGTGTGTGTGACTGCATAGTATTCCATTGTGTGGTTGTACCATGATTTTATACAACCACTCTCCTGTGTTTAGACATTTAATCTCTTTTATTAGTTGGGGTATTTTAAGCAAACCGCAGTGCTATTTCATTTGTGAATACTTCATTTTGCATCTCTAAAAAACCAGATATTTCTTCCATAACCACAGTACCATTGTCTTCCACACACCCCAGAATGAATAATTCTTTAATAAAAAATTATTCAGTCCATATTTAGATATCTACAGAAGTCTCAGAAATGTCCTTTAATAGTTAGTATATTTGAATCAGGATCCAAAACAAGGTTTACAAGTTGCATTTGGTTATACCTCTTAAAGTTCTCTAGAACAGTTCCCTTCCCCCACCTTTTTTCTCTTACCTTCTTAACTTTTTGAAAAGATTCTATAGTTGTCCTGTAGAATGTTCCAGATTTTGAATTTTCTAAGAGCTCTTTGTGACATTTGACTTATTTTTATCCCTTTATATTTCTTGTAAAATGAAATTTACAATAGAAGACTTGGTTAGTGGGGACAAGTTCAGCATTTTGGCATGAATGCTTCATAGGTATTACTGAATATTACGTATTCACGTCAGAATGTATATAATGTCAACTTGTAGTGATGCTAAGAATGTTTATTAAGTTGAGATGGTGAAAGTTTATATCGATTATAAAATTGAGTTTTTCCTCATATCTTTAATTTTTGGGATGATCCTTTATACTGTGGCAATATTTAGTTCCTCATCTATTGTTTTAGTATCCACTGAGGATCATTTCTTGTATTATTTCATTAAGGATGTCTTACTGTCTAATGATGTCTGTCTTGTATTTTGTTCCCATCTTTTATGTGCTTTAATCGTTTTAAAAATTTACACTCTTTATCAGCTTGTTTAGTTGTCTGAACTTCTTAGAAATCCACTTCGGTTCTTTGTTATATTTGCTGATTCTTGCTTAAGGCAAACTATTTCCTTAGGTGTTTTCTAGTTTTGGATCGTAAGCTGATCTTCAGAGGGGTTGTCTGTGAGAATCCTGAGTGGCTTCATGGAAAGCATATTCCTCCAGAGAGGTTTTGGTTTGCTTTTGCCATGCACCCTAGAGGTTTTTCCAGAAACCACTTTATTTTTTATTTTTAAATAACAGTAAAATGTGCAGATTTTAAGTGTGCAGTTTTAACAAATGTATACATCTGTGTTACCACCCTGTGGTTACAAAGTCTTTGGTAATTTTTCCCACTTTTTCAGTCTAGATGACGACAGAAAAGCTTTGCCTCCCTCTGCCAGTGGCAGATTTTTGTGAGGGTCTGTGCTTTGTGCAAAAATCTTACTTATAACAGTGCTTCTTGTGTATCAAGACTTTATCTTCTTCCCTGCTTTGCCATTGAAATAAAAGTCCCTCAATTTTTGAGATGAGAAAATCCTACAGAGTTGCTGTAGCATAAGCATGTATTGCTTTCCTGTTCTTTTTTTGGCTCCCTAGAGAATTCTGCTACTTTCATATCATATCTCTACATTTTTATTTTGTGTATGTTTATGTCTTAGTCCATTTGGGCTGCTATTACAGTTACCACAGCCTGCTGAGTAGCTTATAACAGCAGAAATTTATTGCTCACCATTCTAGAGGATGGGATGTCTAAGATTAAGGTTCCAGCATGGTCCCCTTAGGTAGGTGAGGGCCCTCTTTCTGGTTAATTTCTTGCTGTGTCCTCACATTGTGAAAAGGCCTGGGAGATCCCTCTGGAGCCTCTTTTATAGGGCACTAATTCTGTTCTTGAGGGCTCTGAACTCGACTGAGCACCTTCTAAAGGCCCCACATCCTAATACTGTCATCTTTAGGGATTATGATTTCAACATAGGAATTTTGAGGAGACACATTCAGACCATAGGAATATATAAGTCAAATAAAAAGACTAACCAGTGGTTCTAGGTGTTTTGTAAAAGGAGAGTTTTCTGGTTATCTTATTACCAAATTACCAGAAATAGAAAATCTAACTTTTATGTTTTTAAATATTGCCTTTTTTTGGGGGGGGGATATATGTGCATGATAGTTGGGCATTATTTATACTTACTATATGTGTATTAATGACTTCTTTAAGTTATAGGTATGATTGTATAAATAACTTCAAGGATCATGATATGATTTATGATCTAATATAGATCTAGTTCACTTAGTTTTTATGATTCATTTCTAAATGTTGTCTTAATTAGCCACCATTGTGTGTAATTATATCTTGTAAAGGTTGAAAATTTATCCCTTCAGTTTATATTTATTGAACCTGAACATTTCTGAATATTTTTGTTAGGGGAAATTGGATTCAGATTGAGTATACATATTAAATTAGGGGTTTGTGAATATTATGGAAAATTTATCCATACTTAATCGTAGAAATTATATGCTTTGGATTATAATAAATTTGCATAAAATGGCTGGTATCTAATCCGATTGTCAATTGCATATTTTTACTTTCTGGCATAAGAAATTTTGACCTCTTGAAAATTTAATGTTTTCTTTACTTATTTTAATACTTCCTAATTAAAATGAGGCCTATCTTCTACTCTTCTTCATTTAAAAATTATTTTCCAGAAGGCATTGTAAATGGCTATGATGCCAGATAACAGCAATAAAGTTATATTTATATAAAAACTAGTAAACAGCCTATAACACCTGGTACTGGTTTTAATGATTTTTGATGAATAGCAGATGTGCACACTATTGCAAAGAGGAACTGTAACCATATATATTTAATTCTTCAGTGTCAAGTTAGTGTTTATCCTCTTTTAATTCAAAGTCAAAATAGAACCTATTTCAGCCAAAGTAAATTAGGGGCCAAATAGACTACATAATTGGAGAGTTAGTAATAATTTTTGCTGAAGAGAGATTTCCCCTGTGCGAATCTGGCTTTTGAGAAGCCATAAGAGTTATCAAACACGTATTTCCTAAAGAATACTAAAATTGGCTTTTAAATATGATGCTGATAAAAATCCTTTGCAGAATATGTTATACAGATAGTTGAATTTAGCAACTTTATTAAGTACTTTTAGGTAATCATAGGTTTTTAACTGTTCGAACAAAAACAACTAAGCCAAACCAAGCCTATTCCTTAATATGTGTGCCCCAATTATTTTTAAATTTGGAAAGAGTTCCAAATTTAAAAATAAAATGATGTAGTGAAGGAGTTTACCTCATAGTCTAATTTTCAGGTAGCTGGGTTATGTAGGAGGTTTTCAAGTCTGTCGTTTTAATAATAGAAAATGTTTATGTGATATCCTAGAACAGAATCTAGGAATTTTTTCCCCCTGCATCTTGAAGTCTCTATTCTGCTAGCAGTCTGTTTTCTATTCTACTAGCTGATCTTTAAATAAAAAGTTTGCACCTTTCTCTTTTTGGCTGCCCAACCCCTTTTAAAGAGTAACTGTATTTTAAAAGTAGCTCCTAAATATTGCTTCTTACTAAATCTGACAACTTTATGTAATTCAGGCTTTTAGCAGGTGCCCTTTACCATATCAACCAGATTTCTTCATGTTCTCTTATGCAGCTTTACAGGTTACAGCCCAAGCCTGTATATCTGTTATATATTTGAGTGCTGGAAATGGCCTTCCCTCCTGTCTCCAATGCCGATATAACTCATGCTGATTTATTAGACATTTATTGACCCCATGATACTTTCTTTTGGCAGCTCTGCTCCAGCTGTGTAAAGTTTCTGGAAATTTTGAAGTCACAGAATAATTTTGAAAATGACAAACAAAAACCCTTAATGGATCCAATTTTAAAAAATATAATAGATTGATGTGAAAAATTGGAACATTAACACAGTTTGTTGGGAATTTTTAAAGCTCTTTTGTAAACTTGGAATTTTTCTAGTTCACATAATCTCTTTCTGATACATAGAATAAACCACTAATTTCTTTTAGTACCTAGAACAGTAGGGTTTGTTTCTTTTATAGAGATATTGTATATTTGTGCCATGTCTGGATTACACGTGTTTGAGGACAGAGCATTCTAGTCGTCTTGCACAGCACTTATACTAAGGGATATAAATTGGTATTCATATGACAGTGTTAAAATGTAACTCAACTTTGTCTCCTCACCTGACCCAAATAAAGTCCTCAGATAATCATAACCCAAAGATACAAAATGCATATTCTTTATCTACTTTGGATACAGAGGATACTTTGTCTGATTTTGGAAAACAAATTCCAGTGTTTTTCTCCAGGGTTTTTCTTCCCCCCTCATGCTGAATGATGAGTTTGGGTTTGCAAAATGAATTTTCCAGTGAGATCAGCTACCACAGTTCTCTAGCATCACATCCCTGTACAGTGTCTTCTGAGCAGGGATCAGTAGTTTCCACTTTTTTGGAATCAGCTTCAGGGCCGCACCCCTGAGTGCCATGAGTGCTTCACTCTTTGCTCTCTAGGACCTTTGCCATTTTAATGCACTCCCCAGGGAAGGACAAAATCTCATAAACCAGATTCTAAGTCTGAAGCATAGGAAAAAATATGTTGTGATGGCTGCAGAAAAGACCCAAGCAAAGACCCTATTCTACTGTCAGGTTTATTGCATTGACTAGAGACACCCACTAGTGACATTTTAAGAATATCATTTATCTCTTTCAGGTCCTATTTCTCATTCCTTTCTTTGGATACGTGATTTAGATGCTTTTGGGGAAATGTGCCAAATGAGGATTTGGTACTAATCTTATTGACCACCAAAAGTGAGTGCCAAGCTTTGTAAAACAGCTAACTGAACCAAAAAGGGCTTTTTTTTTTTTTTTTGGGGGGGGGGTTCATAGCAAAATTGAGTGGGACAAAATATTAATTCCTCCCTCTGCCCCTTTTATCATTGCTGTCATTCATTTTACTTATACATAAGCTGTAATAATTGAATACATTGTTATTATTACTTTGAACAAACTATTATTGTTATATCAGTTAAGGATAAGAAAAACAAGTCTTTATTTTATATTTACTTATTCCTTTTCTAATGCTCTTCCTTTCTTTAATGTAGATCCGAGTTTCTTACCTGTATCATTTTCCTTCACTCTGAACTACTTTTCTTGCAAGTCAGGTTTATAGGCAATAACTTTCCTCAATTTTTGTTTGAGAAAGTATTTCTCTCACTTTTGAAGGACAGAATTTACAGAGTACAGAATTTGAGGTTGGTAGGTTTTTTCCTCTCACCACTTTAAATATTTCACTCCAATCTCCTCTTGCTTGCATGGTTTCTGAGAAGTCAGATGGAATTCTTATCTTTGCTCCTTAATACATAAAGTGTTTTTTTCCTTCTGTGTAGTTTTTTCATGAGTTTTTCCTTTGATTTGTCTGGAGTTTGAATGATATGCCTAAGTGTAGAGTTTTACTTTTGTTTTTATATTTATGCTTATTGTTCTCTGAACTTCTTGGATCTGTGGTTTGGTACCTGACATTTATTTGGCAGAAATTCTAAGTCATTATTGCTTCGAATATTGCTTTCTTTTTTTCTTCTACTATTCCCATTATATATATGTTACACCTTTTGTAGTTGGCCCACAGTTCTTGGACATTCTGTTCTATTTTTTTCCAGTATTTTTCTCCTTGATTTTCAGTTTGGAAGTTTCTATAGACATATCCATAAGCCCAGAGATTGTTTTCTCAGCTCTGTCTAGTCTACTAATGACCCTATTAAAGATATTCAATTCTGTTTAGTGTTTATGATCCCCAGCATTTCTTTTTGGTTCTTTCTTACAGTTTGCATCTCTCCGTTTATATTACCCATCTGTTTTTCTGTGTTGCCTGTCTTTTCTGTTAGAGTCCTTAGCATATTAATCCCGGTGGTTTTAAATTTCTAGTCTCATAATTCCAACATCCTTGCCATATCTGATTCTGGTTCTGATGCTTGCTCTGTGTTTTCAAACTTTTCTGTTTATTATGCCTTGTAATATTTTTGTTAAAAGCTGGACATGGTTTACTGGGTAAAAGGAACTGCAATAAATAGGCCTTTAGTAGTGTGTTGAAGTGTTGGGAGAGGGGAAGTGAAGTGTTGGGAGAGGGGAAGTGAAGTGTTGGGAGAGGGGAAGTGAAGTGTTCGGAGAGGGGAAGTGAAGTGTTCTATAGTTCTGTAGTTAGGTCTTAGTCTCTTAGTGAGCCTGTGCTCGTGGGATGTGAGCTTCATGAATGCTTCTGTTTTTTTCACCCCCATAGGTGAGACAGGATGGCTAGAGGGGCCTGGAGTTGGGTTATTTCCCTTCCCTAGGGTCATTTAGGTTCTGCTATAACTTCAATAGGTTAGGCTCTGGTAAAAGTTTCTCTTGAGGGCAGATTTTGTTAAGAATAGAATGCTCTGATGTATTTCAAAGTGGTAGCTTTTTCCTCCCCCTGCTGGAAGCATGAGGAGATTTTCCTTTGATATTCACTGTGAAGACCTGGAAGAGTTCCTGGAGGTAAAACTCAAAGAAGTGTGAGGGCCACCTCATGACTGGTTCCTCTGGAGTTTTTAGCTTTAAGATTTGTCTAAGCCTCCAGCAATTTGTCAGTTACAGATGAGGTTTTCCTATCCTGGTACTGGTTCCTTATGGGTTTCTACCCTGATAAGTTGTGATTCTCTGAATCTGCCTTTCTGTCTATCTCATTTTGTAGCAATTTGATCTGTGACCTTACTTCTCTGATGAATCCAAGAATTGTTGATTTTTCAGTTTGTTCAGGTTTTTGCTTGTTGTTAGGTTTGAGTGATGACTTCTAAGCTTCTTACATGCTGGACCAGGAATCAGAAATCATGGCTTTGCTTTTTTGCATTGAAAATCTGAAGAATGGTTAAAGAATAATACAATACTTATTAAGTAGAAGGACCTCACATAATATATATAGTCAGGAATCTTAATTTTGATAGATGAGTTCCAGACATATTCCGAGGTTTTAATTTGGATTGGGGCAGGCATGCAGGGAATAGAATTCTGTATGCTCTTGTATTTTATTTATATCCCCAGGCTTAGTCTGGTTCTCTGAACCATTGGTATTGTATCTAATAATACAGTTATTTAATATTATAAACTGTTTACAGCAAACACTGTTTAGATTGATTTTGTTTGCAAATCTTTATAGTGAGACTGAGTTAGGTGAATCCATATCATCTCTGTTTATATATAAGAAGGCCAGTAAAATAAATTCATAACTGTCTTTTAAAGCTTCCATTAATTTGTTAATGATAGAAGTGGAAGTGAAACTCTCAGAACTTGGTTGTAAAATAAGGCATGAGATCTTTTTTCTTATATAACTAACATTTTCCCTTTGAAGCCTAATCATGAGCAGACAACTGTTAGTGATCTAAAAGCAAAATTTTTTGAAATGAGTCTCCTTGGAGATTATGAAGAAAGTGGTCTGTACATGGAGATAAGCCTACAAATATGTAGACTCTGTGCTCTGTTTAGTAGAATTGAAGGAAACTTTGGAAGTTTGTCTGGTAAATACTCACATCTGAAGAATGTCTGGTAAAATTATTTGTAGGATGTTATGTATATAGATGATGAGAAGTGTCATTAAAAAACACACTGTACATTTATCAGAACCAAAATAACTTTAGAGCAGAAAGTGAACCTTAATGAGTAAAAATTAAAAAAAAAATCAGGAGGTTGGTGGACCCCAAGATGGAACGCAGGCTGAGATGGACCCAAAAATCTATTCGAAATGTATGAAAAAAATCTCACTGAAGAGTGGAGAAGGAAAGATGCTTACCTAAGTAACTTTGGAAATGCATGGAACCTGTAACACTAAAGGAAAAGGAATTGCACGTGAGCGGTGTACTCTAGTTGGTAATGTTGCTTCCCATAGAGGTATAGCTAACAATTCTGGTTCTATACTAGAAGTAAACAGTTAAGTTAAAATAGATGGTAAGTGTTGGGAACCAGGTTTCTTACTGCTGGAGTGGGAAGTTAACAGATAAGCAACTTGTTTGAGGCTAGACTGATTCATGTGGTAGTGGATTAGAACTAGAGACATCAAAATGAGCTCATGTTTAATCTACTCTAGATACAGTATACATTTAAATGAGTTTTTAGTTCATTAACTTCAGAGCAATAAAAAGTAAACATGTCACCCCTGGAATTAATACACAGTATTTTTATAATTAAGGTAGGAAGGAGTAATAGGAAAGTTATTATTGTTAATATTTTCAGCATTTGCTTTATAAAGTACTGTAGAGTTTATCAGATCTCACAGAATGGGCAAAAGTCCTAAGTCCTAACCTGTGTATTACTAGTCATTTTGTTTAATGACTTCAAATGTGAAGGAGATATGTATTGATACAAATACAAATCCCTTGATCTTAGAGTAATGATTGTATTTTGCAGTATTGATAATTTTATTTAAATTATTGTTAAATATATGTGGTATACTCTGTTCTCCCTCATACCTAAGAGGAAACAGAGCAACAGAATTTCAACATAGCCAGTACTTGTATCTAATTTTCAAGTTAAACACTTTGTGGCAAGACTTGTAGAATGGCCATTTCCAAGTCATTCTCGAGGCTGAGATTAATACATATAACATGCATGTAAAGGTTTGAGAAAATTGAGATCCTATTTTTTCTTTTGATTAAATGAAAGATTTGGATGAAATAATTAGGGAAATATTCTTAGAAACCTTGGAGCATATATTAAAAATCTTGGAGCATCTTTATAATTTTATTATGTGTAGTGAATGGCATAAATGATTACCACATTTTCTGGGAGAATAATCTAAAGTATTTTATCTTGGTGTTGGACTGTATCAGCTATAATTTTGGGTTCAGCAAATAGTCACAATATAATTGAGATTTAATTGATGGTTTTTCTGAATTGATTGGAGCAATTTGCCAAATGCTTTATTGATTTATCCTAGAAATACTTCTTAGTGTTTCTCTAGAGTTGTGTATATTCTATTACTGTGTGTTTACTGTACATTTTCTGATGTTACAGACACATCTCTAAGGAAAGATAATAGTTCGATTTTATTTTCTTGTTACGATGCAGATTCTCATTTAATAGTTCTAGTGTGGACTCTCAGATTTTACTGAGGCTGTTGATCTATGGACCATATTTTGGATAGTAAGGCATTAGAGCAAAGGGTATGCTTGCTCCATTGTATTTATCTTCTTGCCTCATCCTCCTGGCAATTGCTGATTTGTTTACTGTTCCTATAGTTTTACCTTTTCCAGAATGTTGTATAAATGGAATCATACAGTATGTAGGTTTTGAGACTGGCTTGTTTCACTCAGCACAATACATTTGAGATTCATCTATGTTTCTGTATTTATCAGTAATTTGTTTTTTATTGTTCTGGCTGAGTAGTAGTCCATTGTACAGATGTATTGCAATTTGTTTAGCCATTAATCAGTTTAAGAACCTGAGTTATCTCCAGTTTTGGTGATTACAAATAAAGCTACTATAAACATTCCTGTACAGATTTTGATGTGAACATAAATTTTCTTTTTTCTTTCATTATTCTTGGATAAATACCCAGGAATCACATTGCTGGGCACTGTGGTAACTATAGTTAACTTTATAAGAAACTGAAAATTTTCCACAGTGGCTATGCCATTTTTCATTTCCAGTTGCTTTTTGCATCCTCACTGGTATTTGATATTGTCAGCTTCTGTTTAAGCCATTCTTATATGTATGTAGTGTTATCTGATTGTGGTTTTAATTTTTATCCCTAATGGCTAATGATGATGAGTATCTGGGAATGTGTTTAATGTTCTTTCTATATTTTCTTTGTTGAAATATCTTAAAACTTTTGCCAAGTTTTATATTGTTTTTCCTCATTGTTGCATTTCAAAAGTTGATGATTTAGTTTGGATACAAGTCCTTTATCAGATGTGTGTTTGATAAATTGTTTTTTCCTGGTCTTTGGCTTGTCTTTTCACTCTCTTAACATCTTTCAAGGAGCTGACATTTTATATTTTGATTATCATTTTTCTTTTTGGGCTTGTGCTTTTGGCTTTCAGTGTCAGATTTTAGAAATCTTTGTGTAATCCAAGGTCACAAAGATTTTCTGTTTTTTCCCCCTAAAAGTTTTAGGTTTTACATTTAACCCTGTGACCCATTATGAGTTAATTTTTGTATGTGGTGTGTGGTATGACTGAAGTTCATCTTTTGGCCTATCGATGTTCAGTTGTTCCAGCAGCAGCTGTCCTCCATTGAACTGTCTTTGCATGTTTATTGAAAACCAGTTAAATACATATATGTGAGTATATTTCTGGATACTGGTCTGTTCTTTTGATTTTTGTGTCTGTTGTTTTGTCAGTAACATGCTGTCTTGATTACTGTAGTAAAGACAGTAAGTCTTGAAAACCATGTGAGTTCTCCAAGATTTTTTCATTTTCAAAATTGTTTTGACAATTCTAGTCTTTCATTTTTCAAATGAATATTAGTATCAGCTTCTCATTTTCTAATTAAATCTTGTTGGGATTTTGATTAGGATTGTAAATCCTAATTAGCTTTGGGAGAATCAGCATATTAATCATATTGAATTTTCCAGTCTGTGAACATGGCATAGCTCTTCATTTATTTAGGTCTTTAATTTCTTCATCACCATTTTGTAGTTTTCAGCCTATAGATCTTGCACATGTGTTGTTACATTTATACCTAAGTATTTCATGTTTTATAATTCTATTGTATATGTACTGTTTAAAAATTTTAACTTCCAAATGTTCATTGCTTTTGTATAGAATATAATTGAATTTTTATCAACCTTATATCCTGAGATCTCGCTCAATTCATGTATTGATTCTAGTACCTTTTTTAGATTGTTTGGAATTTTAGGCATAGATAATCATGTCTGTAAATAGAGACATTTTTATTTTTCAGTTTGTGTGCTTCTTTTACTTGCCTTCTCTTTTTCTTCCTCCCCCTCCCCACATCCCACTGGCTAAGATATCCAGTAGGATGTTAAATTGGAACAGTGAGAGCAGACATCCTTACCATATATTCCAAGTAGCATTCAGTCATCCATCCTTATTTATGGTGTTAGCTGCAAGTGTTTTTGTAGATGTACATTATTAAGGTAAGGAAGTTCTCTGTTGTAATTTGCTGAGAGTTTTCGATATGAATTAATGGTGAAATTTTTTTCAAATGCCTTCCTGTATCTGTTGAGATGATACATGGTTTTTCTTCTTTAGTCTGTTGCTATGGTGAATTATTTTCTAATATTGAACCAGCCTTGTATTCCTGGGTTTTTGCATTGTGTTCATGAAGGATATTGGTTTATAGTTGTTATCGTTTTTTGGTAATGTCATTTTCAGATTTTGGAATTAAGATAATGCTGACTTCATAAAGTACATTGGGTATTTATTGCACCCTCCTATTTTTGAATTTGTGTAGAATTTGTATTATTTAGTCTTGAAATATTTGGTGGAACTCAGCAGTTTAGTCATCTAAACCTTGAGTGTTCTTTCTTCCTTTTTTCCTTCCTTTCCTTCCCCTCCTCTCCCCTCCTTTCCTTTCCCTTCCATTCCCTTCGAGGCAACCCTTGGTTGACCTCACAGATTGCAAGGACCTTGTCAGCTTACAATCCCTTATTTTTAATTTTTTACACCTACAGCACCTGGTCTTCCTAGGCGATCTCTCATCCAAGTACTAACCAGGCCCGACCCTGCTTAGCTTCCGAGATCAGATGGGATCCGGCTTGTTCAGGGTGGCATGGCCGTAGATGAACTTTCTTCTTTATTGTAAGATTTTAAATTATGAATTTAATTTCTTTAATAGGTATAGGGCTGCTCATATTATCTATTCATGCTTGTTATTCTTTTATTATTATTATTTTTTTTAGTTTTGAATAACTCTGTTTTGTTTTTCTTCTGTGGTTACCTTGAAGTTTATTCTTTTGACCTGTTTGACCCCAGTGTGAAATTAGAGGTAACTTATTAATACCTTTTGGCCCTAGATAGTATCTAGGTAACTCTAAAATTAGCACCATTGTTAGAAGACTCCAGAAGACTCTATTTTACTCTGATTCTTAGAGTCTCAGGCAGAAACTGAGCCAATAATTTTGGTAATCTTAATGACACCCTCCCACACATCCATGCAAAGGAGGGAGTTGACTTGGGGGCGTGTCTGTCTACTGTGGGTGTCTGAGTAAGACTGCAGACCTTCCCAGATCTCTCTATTAAATTTTCTGTCTGGTGTGCCATTTTGTTGTTTTCCCCAACCAGTATTGCTGTGATAATAACCCTCTCTGATTGTTTGCCACTAAAAGCACTCTTGTTTTTGACAACATTTCTAGGCTTAGATTTTTGCATTAACTACTCCAAATAAAATCAGCCCTCTTTTGCTGGACCAGTTAGCCGCCAATCTCTATGGCTTGCCATGTCTGCTTAGAGTAGAACTCTGTGCCACAAACCTTGCAGTATTGTGGATGGTGATGCAAGTAACCTGTAGCTGAAATACCACAGTTCTTACTGAGATTTGTTAGATTTCTTGAATTTTGAAATTTCTTTTCATTTTGTTATATGTTTTTTGATTGATTTCAGAGACTTGTTCTTTTCGACAATCTTTTTCTTTCTCTTTTTCTTTTCCTCATTGCGTTTAGGGGAGAGGATTTGCTGAGCTCCTCACAGAGCCATTCTGGGAGCTATGGCCTCTCTATTCTTTTTTAGCTTTCCTCCAATCTTTCTTCACATTGCAGCCAACCCCCTGCCCCCACACCCCCAAACCCCCAAAGCTGGTCATTTCACCTCCAACCTTAAAAGTTTTCAAGTGCCTTTATGTTTGTTCTCAGAATAAAAACCAAAAATTCTAACGTGGTGTGAAATTATTGTCTGGCTTGCTTTCTTATATATATAGTTTTATCTTGGATGAATCTGATCATTCTCTTTCCCCTCATATTGGACAATATTCAGTTATTATCCTCAATTTAGGGAGTACTTTGCCCTTTATTCTTTATAAGTCAAGGCTCTCACTGGTGACATAAGTTTGGAATCTGAGGGATACAGGTTTGAATTTCTGTTCTGCATTTATTAGCTGTGTGACTGAGCAATGTACTAACTTTTCTGAATTTATTTCATCTGAAATATGACAGAAATAATAGTTCATAATGTTGCTTTTCTGAATTTTTTTCATCTGAAATATGACAGAAATAATAGTTCATAATGTTGCTAATAGGCTTAAGTGAGAAAATGTATATAAAGCAGTTAGCACAGTGCCTTGTATCTAGGAAGTATGTTTATTCCCCACCTGATATTCTCTTCCCATCATTTCTTTGAGTAAGAAGTTTATATGGAATACCAATAGACGCAAGTGAAATTATTCCAGTATTACCATTCCACCAATTTTCTGAGTAAAAGTTATACTTGAATTTCAGTTGCATTTAAACATATTTATTGAGTACCTCATATGTAGTTCATAACACCCTCATAACTTTTTTAAAATGTGCTTTTAATTGAAATATAACACATTAAAAGTTTTACCTGTAAATCAAGGAAATTTTTCTTTTTCCCTCAGGAATGAGACTATTAAGACTTACATTTTTTTATTATGACAAAAATTTCAAACTTGTAGACTATAAGCAAAAATAGTACAAAAAAATTCTGTGTACTTTAAATATAATACAATGATCATATTTAGAAAATTAACATTAGTACATTTCTATTAAATAACTTGACAGGAATACTGTGTAAGAGATCTACATAAAAGATGGTATGTCTTTTTCAGTACATCACATTTTTAATGCCACCTTGTTTCCTTATTGATGATGTTTACTTAAATGATGTGGTTAAGGTGGTGTCTACTGAGTTTATTTTCTCTAAAGCTACCATTTTCCCCTTTGTCAATAGGTAATCTCTGGGGAGATACATTGAGATAGTGTAAATGTCCTTTTTCCCAGTAAACTTTGATCATATGGTTTTTGCATTCTCAGTGATGCTTGCCTGAATCAGTTATTACTACGATGGTGGCAGAAAGGTAGTTTATTAAAATTTTGATAATTTCTAGGGGTTTCAGTTTTAGTGTTCCTGAGAGCTTTCGTGATAATTATAAAAACTTGGCTGTTAATCTGCTTATTTTGTTGTTTATTATTTATATCATTTTTAGGTTCATGTACTGGACAGACTGGGGAGAAGTACCAAAGATAGAACGTGCTGGAATGGATGGTTCAAGTCGCTTCATTATAATAAACACTGAAATTTACTGGCCAAATGGACTGACTTTGGATTATGAGGAACAGAAACTTTATTGGGCAGATGCAAAACTTAATTTCATCCATAAATCAAATCTGGATGGAACAAATCGGTAAGGTTGCCGTGTACATTTATTTTTAAACTTTAAGTAAAAGTAAATGCCACAGTGTCTTTTAGTAATGAAATTATAGTAATCAAATTATAAAGCCTAATTTTATTAAGAATAAATTAGTGGATTTTAGGCTAAGTGTCAAAGGGGAAGAAGAATAGACTTTCAGTTTGCTTTTGAAAAAGGTGACTATATTTCTCTTGGTAGCATTTAGAATTTATGGACTCCATTTTCTCCTTTACTCTGAGCTGATTTAGTTCTTGAGTGATTCTCAACCGGAAATAGGACTTCTTCTTTCTCCGAGGGTGTTTGGAAATGTGTAGGGAATTTTGGTTAACACAAGGACTGGGAGTGGTGCTAGCCTTTTAGTTCCAGGGGGGCCAGGGATGCTAAATATTATGCAATGTGCTGGACATTCAGTACAACAAAGAGTCATCCTATTCAGAATTACCTATAGGGCCCGTAGGTACTGCTCATGGAAGCTCACTTAATAAATCTCCAGATTAGGACAGTGGTTGGCAAACTTATCTTAGACGTTGTGGGTCATATATGACCTCTGTTGTAACTACTTACTTCTGCTGTTGCAGTATGAAAGCAGCTATAGGTAATACGTAAGGAAATAGGCATGGGTGTGTTCCAGTAAAACTTTATTTACAACATATATAGTAAGCCAGTGGGGCTATAGTTTGCTGACTCCTGGACTAGAAGAAAACCTCTTGCATGTATACGATACCCCAGTATTTAAGAAAGACAATGTTATAATAAGTAAAAATGAGGTTTTTACTCAGATCATGTTCAGATTTTTAAAGACACTTCATGTTCTTGTGTTTGAATGATTATTTGGGTTTCTAGTGGTCTTATTCTAAGACTTCAACAGAAACTAGAGAGCCAGGAGTTGAAGGAATATTTCAAAGGCTAAGCATTTTTAGGTTATCTGAATGATGAACCAGGAAGCATTTAGACATATTGAAAACCAGGAAAGAGTTAAAGAATTTATTAAAATAAACTTGGCATAATCATGGAATTAGAGTGTGGGTTTTTTTTTTTTTGCCTTGTTTCAAAAAAGAATGAAATGTCTTACAACAAGATAGTTTTAAAACAATTAGAAATAGATGTCAAAAATGTAACAAGTTTATGGTGAATATTAAAACATAATTTTTGTTTTTGAATTTTAAATCTGGCTTTGAGAGGGATACTAGGAAATGAATATGGCCATGTCATGGTTTTATGGACTCCCTTGGGATACTCACATAAAAACCAATGAAACTAGATAGCAAATCCAAAAACATACCATAAAACTAACCTCGGGCATCCAGAAATAAAAGCAAGTAAGGGCAGACCACTAACAGCTACAAGACCTTCATAGCGTTACTGTCTGCAAGAGTTAAGCAGAGAAAAAGAAAGTGAATGGAGTGTTTCATTGAACCTAAATGCAGGATACCTCCAAAATAGCCTCAACTATTTACTAGACAATGTGGTGGACTATATTAAGAGCAGCAGCTGAAATGTGAGGGTGGGGGTTCCCACTCCAATATCAAGCAACTACAGTGTGTTCATGGTAAAGACAGAAGAGGATAGAGCAGACTGGCTCCAAAGGATTCTTGAAATGGACCTGCTAGAGTTCTCTATCAGGACAGGGTACCACACTGAACAGAAACAAAATTGAATAGAATAATAACATCAAAATTGAGCAGAATAGGGAAACTTGAGAGGAACAAAAGGATAGGGAAAGAAGGTCCAGTTAAGGATGGACAGAGGGACAGCTTCAGAAAGGAAGCTACCATAGTTTTAACATTACGTGAAAACAACAGAAGACTGAATTCTTTTAAGTTAGAATACTACCTTGAACATCACTTTCTTCTCACAGTTCAGGAAAACTAATTTCACATAAACATGAGAAACAGAAGTACCAAAGTAAAATCCCATTTAAGGTTATTATAAAGATCTTATTTAGAGCAGTATTTTTTGCTAATAACAACTTAACTTCGAATATATACCTAAGCTCTACATTTTTACTCTCTTCCACTTTTTAATGTTTCTGATGGCACAGTATCTTTTTATCTTGTGTATTAATACATTATTGATGTTATTTTTACTACTTTTGTCTTTTAACTTCATAGTTATTCTTACTACTTTTGTTTTTTAACACTTATATTAGATTTATAACTGATTTACCCATCACTATTACAACATTATAGTATTCTGAAAGTAAGTATATATTTATCTTTACCAGTGAGATTTATACTTTCATATGTTTAGCCATTACTAATTAATGCTCTTTTGTTTCAGCTTGAAGAAGTTCCTTTAACATTTCTTGTAAGGCTGATTTAGTGGTGATGAATTTCTTCATCTTCTGCTTGTCTGGAAACTTTATCTTTCTTTCCATTCTGAAGGACAAATTTACTGGATAGAGTAGAAGCAGGTCCTTGAATAACGTTTTGTTCAACTTGGTTTTGTTACAATGTTGATGAGATGCCATAAGAACTTAATTCTTGTTTATATCAGTTAGCCTGTGGTGAAATTGGTTTCATTATATGTCATTTCATCAATTTGCTTAAAGTCGCAGTATCTATCAATGACATTAAGGACTTGATGTATTCTTGGTTGGCAGTTTTTGTCTTCCCACACTTTGAATATGTCGTGCCACTCCTTCCTGGTCTGTAACGTTGCTGATAACAAAATCTGATTGTCTTATGGGGATTCCCTTATGTGAAACCAGTTGTTTTTCTCTTGTTTTTAAGATTCACTCCTTGTCCTTAACTTTTGACAGTTTAATTATAATGTGTCTTGGTGTGTGTCCTTTTGAACTCATCTTTTTTGGAACTTTCTAGGCTTCCGGGCTCTGGATGTCTATTACTTTCCCCAGGTTAGGGAAATTTTCAGCCAATTTCTTTCAGTAAGCTTTCTCCGTCTTTCTATCCTCTGCTTCTGGGACGCTTATCATCAAGGACCACTTGATGGTATCCTATAAGTCCCTTAAGCTATTTTCACTTTTATTTTTCCCTCTGTGATTGGATGAATTTTACTGCGCTGTGCTGTCTTTGAATTTGTTGATCCTTTCTTCTGTCTGATCTAGTGTGCTGTGTTGTACCCCTCTATTGTACTTTTCACTTTATTGTATTCTTCAGTTCTGTAATCTTTCCATTTGGTACTTTCTTATGTTTGTCTCTTTGTTGAAATTCTCCCTTGTTCATATGTTGTTCTTCTAACCTCTGTGAGCATCTTTCTGACCGTTATTTTGAACTCTTTATCAAGTAAATCAAATATCTGTTTTATTGTTTCTAGAGTTTTATCTTATTCTTTTGTTTCCAACATATTCCCTTGTTTCTTCATTTTCCTTGGCTCTGTATTTGTTTCTGTGCATTAGGTAAAACAACCACCTTTCCCTTTCTTGACGGAGTGATCTTGTGTAGGAGGTGAATGTTACCAGTCAGCCTGGCCTGAGCTCTTGCGTGTCTCTCAGACTTTTGTGATTGTCCAAATTGCCTTTGTTCTTAGTGGCTCCAAATAGTTGAGGGTACCCTGATATCTGTCTTGCGTTTCAAAGTGGAGGGTTGCAGTCAGCACCTAGATGGAGGCTGACTGGAAGCTGGACTCCCAGGCAGCAGCTGGGAAAGTATATAGTTAGGGCCCTTCTAGGGAGAAATTGAGAGATGGGCTTTTTTTCCTGCTCCCTCTGTGTTGGATGTAGATACATAGCTACAGAAGAGGTTGCACCTGTACCTATTAAGAACTGCTTCATTATTTACTACTGTCCTATGGGACTTGTAAGTGCAAGGCTTGTTGGCTTTCAGAGCTAGACAGTCCAGGGGCCCATCCCTTGGGCAGCATGAACAAAAGCTGGGTCACCAGATATGTATACAAGCTGATTCTGTGGAGATACTAGAGGTTTGGAGTGAGCTAGAGCTAGAAGGTGGAGGTGATTGATGTCTGCTGGTTTCCCTGGTCTTCTGGAAAGATTACAAGTCACCTCCTAGATATCTGCTAACCTAGAAGCCTGACCATTAGAGAGCAACTTTTAAAGTATGCAAATAGACTTCTTTCAGGGAAAGTCTGGGAGGTGGCAATTCTAACTGATTCATCTGTGCTGAGCCCTGCTGTGATAGATGTCTTTTGTAGGCCTCATGGTAACCAAAAAGGATTACTAGAAAAGAATTTAAGCATACCACTATAGAAAATCATCATATCACAAAGGAAGAGAGCAAGAGAAGAAAAGAACGAAGGAAATAAAAACAGCCAGAAGTCAGTGAACAAAATGGCAATAATAAGTTCATACTTATCAATTTTATATGGAAATGACTAAATTCTTAAGTGAAAATGCATAGTGTCTGAATGGATAAAAGCACAAGACCCACTATATGCTTCCCACAAGAGACTCATTTCAGCTTTAAGGAAATGCATAGCCTGAAAGTGAAGGGATAGTAAAATATTTTCTCTGCAAATGGAAACCAAAAGAAAGCGGAGGTAGCAATACTTAGATCAGGCAAAATCAACTTTAAGCTGCAGACTGTAACAAGAGACAAAGAAGGTGATTATACGATTATAATAGGGCCAACATTAAGTCTAACAAGAAGCTTTAACTTTGTAAAGATTCATATACCCAGCATAGGAGCTCCTCTGTATATAATGCAAATATTAATAGACATGGAGGGAGAAATATAGAGCAATACAATAATAGTAGGGACTTCATTACCCCACTTTAAACAATTGATGTATCATCCAGACACAAAACCAATAAGGAAACATTGGATTTAAACCACCAGATTATGTGTTCTTCTCAAGTTCACATGGAACATTCTCCAAAATAGATCATGTTAGGCCATAAACATCTTAATAAATTTAAGAAGGTTGAAATTATATCAGGCATCTTTTCTGACCACAGTGGTAAGAAACTAGAAATCAGTTACAAGAAGGAAATTGGAAAATTATGACCTCACACCTGTTAGAAATGGCTGTCTGTTATCAATAAGACAAGAAATAAGTGTTGGTGATCATCTGGAGAAAAGGGAACTCTTGTTCACTTGGGGACATAAATGAGTACAGCCACTCTGGAAAACAGTTTCTCAAAAAATTAAAAATAGAACTTTTATATTATTCAGCAGTTCCACTTCTGGGTATTTATCCGAAGAAAAAGAAAACATGCCACTCCCATGTTCATTTCAGCATCGTTTACAATAGCCATATATGGAAACAACCTAAGTCTTCATCAACTGATGAATGGATAAAGCAGATGTGGTTTCTCTCTCTCTCTCTCTCTCTCTCTCTCTCTCTCTCTCTCTCTCACACACACACACACACACACACACACACACACACACTATGGAGTATCATTCAGCCATAAAAAAGGAAACCCTGCAATTTACAACAACATGGATGGGCCTTAAAGGCATTATGCTAAGTGAAATAAATAAGACAGAGAAAGACAAATACATGATCTCACTTTATATAGACTCAAAACAAACAAACAAAAAAACCCCAAGTTCATGATACAGAAAATAGTTGGTGGCTGCCAGAGGTGAGACTGGGCAAAATGGGTGAAGGGAGTCAAAAGGTACAAAATTCTAGGTTATAAATAAGTCAGGGGGTTGTAATGTACAACATGACAACTATAGTTAATAATACCGTATTGCATATTTGAAAGTTACTAAGATAGTAAATCTTAAATGTTTTCATCGCCAGAAAAAAATTCTAACTATATATGGTGATAGATGTTAACTAGAATTATTGTGATCATTTGGCAGTATATACAAATATCTAATCATTATGTTATACATCTGAAACATAATATACTTAAGTTATACCCTAGTTAAAGAAGAAAATTGGACAATTCACAAATATGTTGGGATTAAACAAGATACTCCTCAACAACATAGGTTTCAAAGAAGAAATTAAAAAGAGAAATCAAAATATATCTTGAAACAAATGAAATGGAAATACAACATACCAAAACTTGTGGGGTGCAGCAAAAGCAGTTGTAAAAGGGAAGCTTATAGTGATAAATGCCTACATTAAGAAACAAGAAAGACCTAAAATAAACAACCTAACTTTCCATCCCAAAGAACTAGGTGAAGAAGAACAAATTAAGCCTAAAGTTACCAGAAGGAAGGAAATAACAAAAATCAGAGTGACAAGACATGAAATAGAGACTAAACAAACAGTAGAAAAGTTCAGTGAAGAGCTGGATTTTTGAGTAGTGAAACAGTAGACAAACTTTTAGCTAGACTTGACAAAGAGAACACTGAAATAAAATCAGAAATGAGATATTACAGCTGATACCATACAAATACAGAAGCTCATAAGAGACTACTATAAACAAGTATATATCATCAAATTGAGCGACCTAGAATTACTGGATAAATTCTTCAAAACATACAACCTACCAAAACTGTATCATGAAGAAATAGAAAATAAGAACAGACCAATTATTTGTAAGGAGTTTTAATCAGTAATCAAAAACCTCCTAGGAAATAAAAGTCCAGGACCAGACGGCTTCAGTGGTGAATTCTACCAAATATTTGAAGCATTTATGCCAGTCCTTCTCAAAGTCTTCTAAAAAACAGAGGAATACTTAGAAACTGATTTTACGAGTCTAGCATTACCCTGATACCAAAACCAGATAAGGAACTTACAAGAATAGAAAATTACAGGCCAGTCATTCCTAATTAATATAGAGTAGTCCTTCCTTAACTACAGGGGATATGTTCTAAGACCCTCGGTGGATACCTGAAACTACAGATAGTACTGAGCTCTATATATACTGTGTTTTTTTCTATACATACATACCTATGATATAGTTTGATTTATACATTTTATCATAGTAAGACATTAACAACAATAACTAATAACAAAAGAGTATAATTACTGTAATAAAATGTGAATGTGTTCTCAAAATACATGATTTTACAGTATGTACAGTGTGGAGACACTGGACAAATGGACGATTCATGTCCTGGGATGGAGAGGGATATGTGAGATTTTATCATTTACTCAGAACAGTGTACAATTTAAGACTTATGCATTGTTTCTGGAATTTTCCATTTAATATTTTCAGACTGCGGTTGACTGTGGATAACTGAAAACCACAATAAGGGGGAACTACTGTAAATGCAAAAATCCTCAACAAAATACTAGGAAATAGAATTCAGCAGTACATTAAAAGGATTATACACCATGATTAAATGCAATATATTCCAGGGACCAAGGGTGTTTCAACATATGAAAACCAGTCTATGTGATAACAGTACATTAACAAAATGAAGGATAAAAATTACATCAACTTAATAGGTACAGAAAGAGCAATTGACAGAATTCAGCATCCATTTGTGATAAGACTCTTAACAAGGTGGGTATAGAGGGAATGTACCTCAACAAAATAAAAGCTGTATCAGACAGATTCACAGCTAATGTTAAAAGTGAAAAGCTGAATGCTTTTTTCCTAAGATCAAAACAAGACAAGGATACTCACTCTTACCATTTTTATTCAACATAGTGCTGGAGATCCTAGCCAGAACACTTAGGCAAGAAAAAGAAAGAAAAGGCATCCAGATAGGAATTGAAGAAGTAAAACTGTCTGTATTTGCAGATGACCTTATGTTATATATAGGAAATCCTAAAAAGTCCACCACAGAACTGTTAGAACTAATGAAAAAAGTTTGTAAATTTTCAGGATACAAATCAGTATACAGAAATCAGTTGCTTTTCTATATGTTAATAAACTATCAATCAGAGAAATTAAGAAAGCAGTCTTATTTGCTGTAGCATCAAAAAGAATATAATACCCAGCAATAAATTTTAAACAAGGAGGTGTAGGGCCCGTACACTGAAAACTATAAGCACTGATGAAAGAAATTGAAAAGACACAAATAAGTAGAAATTAATCCATGCTCATGGATTGGAAAAATTAGTTCATTAAAATGTCCATACTACCCCAAAGCCATCTGCAAATGAATGCAATCTCTATTACAATTCCAATGGTATTTTTCACAGAAATAAAACAAACCTAAAATTTGGAACCATAAAATACCCTGAATAGCCAAAGCAATCTTGAAAAAGAAGAACAAAGCTGGAGGCACCACACTTTCTAATTTCAAGCTATATTCCAAAGCTGTAATAATCAAAACAATATGGTGTTGGCATAAAGCCAGACACAGAGGTCAGTGAAACAGAATAGAGAGCCTAGAAATAAACCCATGCATATATGGTCAATTAATATACAAAAAATAAGCCAAGAATGTACAATGGGGAAAGGATAGTTTAATAAATGATGTTGGGAAAATTGGATAGCCACACGCAAATGAAACTGGAGCCATATTTGATACACAAAAAATCAACCAAACATGGGTAAAAGACTTAAATTTAAGAACTAAAACCACAAAACTCCTAGAAGGAAAAACAGGGAAAAGGCTCCTTGACATCAGTATTAGCAGTGATTTTTTTTTGAATTTTACACCAAAAGTAAGGCAGTGAAAGCAAAAATAAGTGGGACCACTAAAACTGAAAAGCTAAAAAGCTTCTGTACAGAAAAAGGAAACCATCAACAAAATGAAATGACAACCTGTGGAATGGGAGAAAATATTTGCAAATTATATATTTGAGAAGGTGCTAATATTCAAAATATGAAGAACTCCTACATCTCAATAGTAAAAAGTACAAACTGCATTAAAAAATGGGCAGAGGAATTGAGTAGACTTTTTTTTTTACGCTAGACTTACATTCAGCCAACAGGTACGAGAAAAAGTGCTCAACATCACTAATTATCAGGGGAATGCAAATCAAAACCACGTGAGTTACCATCTCACACCTCTTAGAATTTTTATCATCAAAAAGGCAAGAGATAAGTACTGGTGAGGTTGTGATGAAAAAGGAAAATGTTTGCACTGTTGGTGGGATTGTATATTGGTACATCCAGTATGTAAAACAATATTGAGGGTCTTCATAAAATTAAAAATATTACTACCATGTGATCCTAGTTAATCCCCCTTCTGAATATATATCCAAAGGAAATGAGAAAAGGTCTTAAGGAAATATCTGCACTTCCATGTTCATAGAAGCATTATTCACAATAGCTAGTGCTACCTAGAAACAACCTAAATGTCAGTGGATGAATGGGTAAGGAAGATGTAGTATATGTACATTAATGGAATATTATTCAGCCATGAGAAAGAAGGACATCCTGCTGTTTGTGACAACATGAATGGACCTTGAAGGCATTATCTTCCTTCAATGGAATGAGTCAGATAAAGACAAATACTGTATGATATCAAGTATGTGTAGACTCTTAACAGAAAGTCAAACTCATAGAAACAAGAAAACGTCAGGAGCTACTGTGTGGGGGAAATAGAGGTTGGTAAAAGGGTTTAAACTTTCAGCTTTAAGATGAATAAGATCTGAAGATTTAGTATATAACATGATTATAGTTGATAACTGTATTATATAATTGAAATTAGGAGAGTAGAACTTAAATGTTCTCACCAAAAAATTCTGAAAAGGAAAAAAATACAAAGAGCAAAAATTTGTGAGATGTGATAGTGATTAACTAGATGAGGAATTCTTTCACAATTTATATGTATATCTTATCACAATATACACCTTAAATATCTTTCAATTTTATTTGTCAATTATACCACAATAGCACTGAAGAAAAAAAAAGTTATAAAGGGAAAAAACGAATGATGAACAGAATAATGCCTTACATAGGAAATTCCCTAGAAAGAAAGATAGATAGGACCATAGAACAGATCACACCTTCGTTTTAAAATACTCTGTCAGTAACCAATATCACCTGTCAAAAACCCACTTAAATTAAAATTAGAAAGCTCAGAAATGATATGACAGAGTTCAGGAAAGTATAAAATTGTTTCAGAAAAGATAGCTAAACCAGAAGGGATGCAAAAATGAATAAACAGAAAAAAATCTTTAAATAGAAGTTGAAAAGGAGGAGAAATTTAAAGATCAAAAAGAATGTGAAAAGATAAAAAGGATTTGAGAGAGAGTCACAAGTATTGAAGATAGGCAAAGGAGAAATAACATACAGATAAAAGACTTTTAGGAAGATAAGCAAGGAAACAGAACAAATATGAAAAACTATAATTCAGGAAAAAGTTTCTTAAAAGAAGATTTGAAACTACAGATTTAAAGAGAATGTTATGTACCTGAAAATATAAACCGGAGCAAACATCAAGATACATTCTAGTAAAATTACTCTGTAGAAAAAAAAAATTCTTGGGATCTTTAAGAATAATGTAAATAACTTAAAAGGAAAAGACAAGTAGACTAACATCAGACTTTCTCACAGCAACACTTCCTGTCAGAATTAAATGGAGTAGTATTTTTAAGATACTCCAAGTAAGAAAATGTGAGCCAATGATCTTTCTCCAGCAAAACTGACTTTCTCATAGAAAGCCATAGATAACATTATCAATATGCAAGTCAAGAAATACTGTTTCCTTGACTCGTTCTTGAAAAGGTACTAGTAACTGCACTTTTGACAACCAAAATGATGATTGAATAAGTCTTGGTGAAGAGCATTATAAATATAATTACTTGTAGTATGAAAACTAAAGGATTTTTAAAATTGAGTATAATATGTAATGACTATATGTTTAGATTATGTAGATACAGTACCACTGTAAAAAAGTTGAAATGAGAATAGAACAACTACATGCAAAAATTTTGTTAAACTCTATAGTAACTATATTCGTGTATAGGTATTACTGTTGAGTTTTTTGAGACTATAATGTTGGGTTAAGTAAATGACTGATTATCATATATTAACTTTATTGCCCTTACATATGTAGGATTCTTGGTGTGGGCGAAAGGAAATATTGATGAAATACTGAAGAAGTTAGATAAAAGAAACTGATAATTCTGAGTTTTTATTAGAAGTACTGACATGAGCTCATTAGCTATTTTATGTTATCAAAGTACATACACACAAATATGCATGTTTATATACTATAACCACTAAAGAGGACTAGGGGGAAAAATGCACCCAGATTGTACTTTTGTAAAACCATTCCACCTTAAAAGAAATACCCTTCAGAGGAAATGATTGATTCTAAATCTCTGGCAAGAAAGGTACAAGGTGAACTGGAACATGATCATACCAGACAGCAAGAAGTGACTACAGACTACTTGGGTCATTTCAGAAAACCTGAGAAATAACTTGAGAGGCCTCTCACTGGTCAGTGACTGATAGAAACCCATCAAGTATGTTTAAATTCTTGAGTTCCTAATGATATTTTAAAAAGGAAGCAGTCAACTTCCAGAGGATGTTAGGAAACCAAATTCATTACCTCGAATGTTGATAATAAAGAGAGTCAGGCAATTTATCTTCCCTTTCTTATATGAATCTACCAGTAGCTGACAAAATAATAGCTATGGGAAAGCTATTCCAGTTTAATGAACAAGAAATGATATATTTGAGTATGATCAAACTTGCCATTTGCAGAAAATTTGCAAACTTGCCATTTGCAGAAAATCTGCAGGTAAAACAGAGGACAGGGAAACATTGAAATATGCCATGATTACATATTAGCAGATCTGGACATATAGGTTAAATATTCTAGGTCCTTCAACAGATCAACTGTAAGAAGTGATGAGGGAACCTATAGATTAAAAAGAGATTGAAAATGTAGTTGAGGGAGAGATGAATAGGCTGAGCACAGAAGATTTTTAGGGTAGTGAAAATACTCTGTATGATACTGTAATGACGGATATGAGTCATTATGCATTTGTCCAGATCTATAGAATGTACAACACTTAAGATTTATCTCTAAGGTAATCTATGGATTTTGGGTGATTATGATGGGCTGGTATAAGTTCATCAGTTGTAACAAAAATACCACTCTGGTGGGGATGTTGATAATTGAGAAGACCGTGCCTGTGTTGGGGTAGGAAGTATATGGGAAATTTCTTTTCCTTCCTCTCAATTTTGTTGTGGACCTAAAACTGCTCTAAAAGTATAACAGTCTTTTAAAAAAAGAGAGACTTAAAAGACATAGCAAACGAAAAAAATAGGTGCTCAAGACTAAACTAGTTTTCTGTGGATGCACACTTGGGTAATAAAACTATAAAGAAAAGTAAGGACGTGACTACTGTGAAGTCGAAATAATAGTTACTCTTGTGGAGAGGAAGGGTTCTGGATGGGATTGGTGAACACCTTCTCAGGTCGTTGGCAAAGTTCTTTCTAGACCTGGATGAAGGGTACTGGGTAACCACATAGTAACTAATTAAGTTATATATTTGTCTTGTTTGATTTTCTGTCTGCTTTATTTTATAATAAAATTTAAACACAAGTTATCTATAAGCTTCTCAGCAGCTAGAATAAAATGAGTCAGTAGCACACAGCATTGGAAAGGTAGAAACGTACAAGCTCTTTGTAAGAGAAGGTTTTCATCATACTAAATTCGAGAAGAAATTTTAATGTAGAATCCATAAGGGCTATAATGGGTATTATTTGAATTTTTTTTTTTTTTTTTTGGTGTGAATTTCATATTACTTTTCCATGGTTGGCTTTGTTTAAAATTGGGAGCATATTTCAGTAAAGGTAATTTTACAAATGATTACGCTCATGTTCAAGATGGAAATCTTGAATCTAAAATAAGGATAGATCTTAGAGTAACCAGGTAAGGTATAAACTCTGTCTCTCTTAAATGGTCTTCCTTTAAGCTAGTTTAGTTTTTGCTTTTGATAAGAGCATGTAGAAGAAGAGCACAGTACTTAGGCACTTACTAGGTGTTTAGTAGATGTGTGTCAAATCGTATTATTTATTATAGAATAATAATTGTGTGCTATTCTTTATGATTATGATGCTTTCGGTCAGTTGTCAGCAAGGCATGAGCTTTTAGCTGCTCTTCCAGTGATAAAGGATTTGTCCTTAAACTTTCACATTTTTTGAATTCCTTTTGAGATGAACACCAGTGCATTTGCTGAAAGGCATTCAGTTTAAGGATGCAAACTGATCTTGGAAGGAGTAAGCTAATTGATCACCAGTAGGCCCTTGAGTACAATATCCATAACTTTAGTGTTAGATCTGTTAAATTCTCCAAAGAGATCTCACACAAAAGTGAAAAAGAGTCTTACAATTCAGTTCTGGGAAAAGCTATATAATTGCTGATTCTTAGTCTTTTTTTGTTAACTGAAATACCCAGATAAGCTATACAATTCCCATGAAGAACTTCAAAGATTCATTCCTCCCCTTCTTCCTTAGAAAAAAAACAACAGATATTTATAGTATATACTTAATTATTTTATATTTGTATATCATTCAAAACAGACTTCGTATAAGCTGCGGATAATAGTTTTTAAGTGTGTCAATTGTTTTTGGACACAGATAACTCAAGGTTCTTATATGTATTTCCTAACATGAATTAATAATACCTCCTAAACACTGTCCCAGCAGAAAGTACAATACTTTTAAGACTCTTATGTGCTTTCTGAGATAAAATGCCGAGTTCTTTCTTCTCTATACAGCAGGGGAAGACTGTATTATTTATCTTTTAAGAAAAAAAAATTATCAATATATTGTTAAGATGGTAATTCTTCTTGAATTGGTCTGTAGATTCAACACAGTCTCAACAAAAAAATCCCAAAGGCTTTTAATGTGGGTGTGTAAGTGTGCTTTTTTTTTTTTTTAAATAAATTGAATCTAAATTTATGTGGAAATGCCTAGGACCTATTAAAATAACTTAATTGATTTTATATAATTTAAAAAAGTATGACAGCTTTCCACTTGATTTCAAGACATACCATAAAGCTAGAATAATTAAAACAAGGAAGTATTAAATCTGAGGATAGTTAGAGATCAACAGAACAGAATAGTGTTCAGAAACAGGTTCACATATATATGGATGATTGGCTTGAACATAGGTATCTGGGATGTAAATATGCTCTTTTAACCTGACTTGACAAACACTGTGGAAATAATAAACTTTAAAAACTAAGGTGACTATAAAAACCCTCTCTGGAAAATTTAAATTCCTAATTACTAGAGTCAGGTTTTCAAGTTACGGTTATTAAAAAACACTTCATTTTTATCAGTGTCATTCAGTAGAAATAGGAAGTGTGGTGAAATGGTTGGAGGCAAGTCTAGAGAGATGGATAGGAAGGAGCCACATCATGTAAGGTCTAATATTCTAAGTTAGGTCATTTGAATTTTCTCCTGAAAAGTATTAGAAGTCATTTCAAGTAGTAAATTGACATGGCTGGATTTGTTTTTTAGAAATGCCATTTTGGTAGTTGTGTAGAAAAGGATTTAAAGACTAATTATTTCAGTTCCTTAAATCTCCCAATGAATTGTCATTGTTTTCAGGATAAAGTACAAACTCTTTATTGTGATAAAATGTTCCTTTCGTTACTTCTTTCTTTTTTTTACATAGGAAGAGAATGAGGTTGAGTTCAGCTTTGGACATGTTTGTGCTTGAGTTGTTTACGGAAAACTATGGTGATAAAGTCTAGAGAGCTTAGCAGAGCAGTCTCAGAGGAAGATATAGATGTATAGTTATTATCAAGTTAATGGTTATTGAAGCCGTGTACTATAAACATAGGGGCATTTTATATCAGTGCTAGAGACATAGGCAAAGATAACAACCACATTCCAGAAACCTTGAAGAATTTCTCCAGGGTTCGAGACTGAAAGATGTCCTAATCAGACTGAGCTGGTGCGTCACTGACCCGTCCTTGTTTACCTTCCTAGCTCTTATAACATAGCACTGCTGTGTGATATATGGGACAGTTGTTGAGAGTTAATCCTAAGAGATTTCATCACAAGGAGAAAAAGTTTTTTTCCTTTAAATTGTTATTTATATGAGATGATGGTGGTTAGCTGAACCTGTTGTGGTAATTATTCACAATAGATGTTGGTCTCCCTAGTAGAGATCCATTTTTTAACTCTTGTTGTGGCACACTACCAAAGAACTGCACTTTGATTGTGCCTGCCACTGTTGTTTTCACTACCCATGATCAACTCCTTGAAGTAACTTGCATTTCCAGGGGGATACCTTCTTCGTAATCTTAGCCAGAGAGAAGAAAAGTGAAGACTATGTCCAGTTATCTTTACTTTCAGGAACAAGTCTCTATTGGCTGAACAAATTGGTAAATGACCAAAGAATTTGACAAGAATGAGTAACAGCCTCCTTAGCTCTTGCTTTTTATTCAGCTCTGTTAATTACATACTGTATTTAAGAAAATTAAGTTTTTTATCATGCATTCCCTGAGTGTCTAATGTCCACCTAATTTGTGCACATAGTGTTGTATGAGATCCTGGGGAATATAAATAGGCCAGAGTCTAGTATTTACTTCATTCTAATAGGCTGTTTTTAAGAACTTTTTAGTGATTTAAAAACTACCAAATGAAATGTTCACTTTAGATGTAAAATGTTATTCCTTTATCAGAAATGTTAAAATATTGAAAACATGTCCTGAAATTGAGGACTCATTTTTGAAATGAGTTTATTAAGTATCAAGCATAATGCTAAATGCTTTTACATATATTATCATTTAATCTTCACAATAAATCAGTGAGGTTAGATTATTTTCATTTACAAATGAGGAAAACAAAGCTTGCAGAAATAATATAAGTAGTAAGTGTCAGGGACATTTGAACTCAGCTCTGTTTGATTTCTTATATAAATGTTTTTAATCAGTATATAAAATGAGTATGTCTTTTAGGGAGGGATTTTGTTTTTCCTATTTGTTTATTCTATGGTATTTAGTTCATTAGAGTAAATTTTAACTTTTTACTTAATAATATACGAAGGACTTAAAAGGCTTTTTTCTCTCCAAAGTTTTTCAAAGATCTGATACGCAGTTCTTTAAGATTATTAATGAAGTGCTAAGTAATTTAGTTTTCAGTATTCTTTATTTTTCAGTTGTGTTGTCTTTCTTGGCAACTTCTCAGAACTCTCTCTTTATGTCCTACCATAATGAATTTTGGAAGACATTGTGAAATATGCAGATCTATTTAAATTTGGACTTAAACTGTGATATCATTCCTATAAATACCTTAATCACTTTAGTGAACTTAATAAAGCTTTTTATTTAAAAAGTGGCAGAAACTACTTCAGTAGATGTCATGACAGTTCTTTTGGGGAAATAAGAGAGAAAAGTAATCTACTAGAGAGGAGAAAATTAAGAAAAATGAGAGGAGAAAATTGGTGACGTAGGCTGGCAAAATAGGTATGAGGTTCTAAAACAGAAAGTTTGTTTGGTAGACTAGTCATGCTAATCTTGTATTCAATTTTTAAATGTCTGGCCCAAATATAAAACACCTAGGATCATTTCATGCGCAATAACCTGCAAATTCTTAGAAAAAAATATTTTATTGATTTCGAGTTTATTTTACTGGCAGTATCATAGATATTACAGACCATCAGATAAGCTCAAGGACCTAAAATTGGATTATCTTCCCTAAAATATGTGATACTCTTTATTTCTCTTCAGTTGCTTAAATCATCCCACCCATCTTCCTTCTGTCTTTTCCTCCCTCCCAGCTGTGCTCTTTATGAAAATATTATATTTGATATCATGAAAATGTCAAAGCATTTATTTTCTTGAATATTATTTTGGCTCAAAACATTTTTTGTTCATTATTCAAGAGTATTTCTAATTATGTAATTCTCCATGACACTGCAGGGTTCTGTGCCTTGAGTACTAATCAGGCATTCTACCTTTTTTCTCATATAGTATGGCTTGCTTTTGAAATTTTTGGGTCTGTTTTGTCTCATGAACACATTCTGCCAGTGGTAGGACTTCCTTTTTGCTACATGACTTGCGAAGGTTAAGTAACCATGTAGCAGAAAGCCAGATGAGATGATCTTTTGTTAGAGCTAGACTGGGATTTGCAGAGAAAGCTCTTACCAGAGCGCCTTTTTTAGCCTTCTGTATGTTTTTACTTTCAGTTACCAAAACCATAAGGAATGATGAAATAAACAGGCTCAGATGTTTGTTCTTTCACATCAAGAAGGGAAAAACCTATTGCTGATTTAAAACTACTTCCCAGTGCCAGCTGTAAACTCCAGGATTTTTCTTTTTGCCCACTTTTCTCCTTCTAACGAGATGAATTATGTGGAAGGATGGAAGATGTGAGTCTAGAGATGGAAACTTGACCACAGTGCTAATACTTGGGCCTTCTCTGTCTGGAAGCTTCTAGTGAACCTGGGGCCTGCTGCCAAGTTAGGGACCATTCTGAAGTACTTGGTTTGGAGATTTTGGACACCAGGGAAATATATTTGAAATTACATTGTGTCTTATTTTTCGCAGTTGTATTTGACTTTGAGATACGTGTTACTCAGGGTTTGTATGTGTTAATGTGGCTTATAGGACCATTTTAATGGGAGAGATGAAGTTTTGATAAAAGAAGAAAATATAGAAATGTTTGAGTTTTTCTCTTTGTGTTAATAGGCAGGCAGTGGTTAAAGGTTCCCTTCCACATCCTTTTGCCTTGACGTTATTTGAGGACACATTGTACTGGACTGATTGGAATACACACTCCATTTTGGCTTGCAACAAGTACACTGGCGAGGGTCTGCGTGAAATCCATTCTAACATCTTCTCTCCCATGGATATACATGCCTTCAGCCAACAGAGGCAGCCAAATGGTAAGTGATCTTGATTTTTAAATTGCAAGTTGGAATAGCTTTGTGGCACTGTGATGTCTGGTGTTCTTGAGAGGCAGGAGGAGGAAGGACATATCTTGAGGTAGTGGGGAGAAATAGAAAATAGGGAAAACAGCAAAATATAATTCAGGTTAAACAACAACCTAAACCATTTGTAGCTTGATATCTATTACTACAGACCCCTTCAGCTCCTTGTTTGGGTCTAGGGTTATGGAAGTAGAGAAGAGAGAAATAAAGTAAGAAATTGAGTTAGCTCATATGCTAAGCTTATACACAGTGCATTTCTTGCTCATATTATTTCTCTCTAATATGTGTTTGATTTTGTTTCATGTGAGTATATTTAAAAACACACACTTTTTTTGAATGGAATCTTCTATTAATCTAACCGGTGGAGTTAAGTACTTCAGGTTGCTGAATAAAGTACCTGCTTAAACTTTTTTGTGCACACTCTCTAGCCCCCTTTTTTCTTAGTTTTGCTTCTATTTTTTGGTCAGCCTTTACAATGACTTCGACTGTGACAATGGCTTATAAAAGAAGACTAGAATTAGGTTTAAAAAAGAATATGAGAATGTTAAGTGTTTGGCACTTGTGCGTAAATACATATTTGGCATGTCTCTGATTCTATTCCATAGCCAAAAATAAAGGGTTTTTGGATTATGCATTGCTTTGTATTAGCTCCTTCCATTTAGCGGGTCATATCTTTAGATGTTGAATTTGTTTTATTGGAATCTTATGATCATGAGTCCATAAAAATGTTTTTAAATGTATGTGTTACTCTTCTGTAAAAAAAGAAAATGTTTAGTTACTTCTATGAATTTTTTATTCTCGTGGTTAGCCCTCAGAAAAGAATTTACTTGTTTTTTTCCTAAATTGCACTGTTGATTCTTTGTTTTACTAGTTTGAGAATTTGTAGTTACCTATGATATTATTTCCTTTTATCTTTCATATTTTGTTGATTTTTCATTGATAATTATGTTGATTTTTTTCTATGAATATTAAATGAATCCCTTTCCTTAATTTCTACAAATTTGCCTATTAATCTCTGCTTCTCAGTTTTCTCTTGTTTAATCTATATCCTTATCTTTTTCATGTTAATCTTTTCAAAGTGTGACTTTTGGTCACTGGAATTACTTTTCTTGACTTTCAGTGCCCTCAGCCACAGTCTGTTTTCATTCACATTAAGTTCTTATTAGTCACCTTAGTTAGACTAGTCACCTTATTATCTCCCAGTGTACAGCCTCCAAGCTTATGTTCATATGGTTTCACTACACTTGAAATGTCCTCTTACATATTTTTTCTATCCTTTAAGTTTCTGGTCATGTCCTGTCTCCTCCATGAAGCTTTGTTTTTTTCAGTGTTTAAATGCCTAGTGATTTATTTCCCTTTTGACTCTATATTTATTTGCAGTCTATAATGTGCAAAATAGCATTTAGTTTCATTGTTTTGTATTGTTTTCCAGTTTTATTGTTTGTACTGACTAGATTATAAGCTCTTTCAGGGCAGAGGCCTCCTGCTTTGTTTCTTGTGTATTCCTCTTGGGTACAAAATGCTAAGTAAATTCTCACTGATTAATTCCCTTCCTTGCAGATGGTCTGGTAGTCAAGCACCTGGATGACATTTGGTAATAATTTGGTTTATCACAGTTGCTTATGTTATGGTTGTTAACCTTTGTGTACCTAGAGTGAGGGAGGTCGTCTGTAATCATTGGTATTAATCATTGTGATTTATATTTGACAGCTACAAATCCATGTGGAATTGATAATGGTGGTTGTTCCCACTTGTGTTTGATGTCTCCAGTCAAGCCTTTTTATCAGTGTGCTTGCCCGACTGGGGTCAAACTCCTGGAGAATGGAAAAACCTGCAAAGATGGTAAGAAGATGGTCTCTAAAAAGGAAAAATTTTAGATAGCAATTGGGATTCTTTATGATTTATTTTATTTCTCTTTAATAAGCTCTATATGTTACAGCGCTTTAGGAGACTAGTCACTTAATCTTAGTGTTCACATTTGGTTATATAACAGGAATGTTTTGTGTTTTATGGCCTTATATAGTATTTTATAAATTAATATTTAAAATTTTTAACATAGTGTTTTTGGAAAATATTAGGGGGTGCTCTTTTCTCTATCAAATCTTACAGATATTATATTCGTTTCCTATGGAAATGAGTATTCTCCTAAAGAATACATTTTTAACAGTAGGTAGCACTTGTACATAAAGAACCTCTGCAAGGAAAAGAGGTTTATTAAATGTTTAACTATAAAGATTATCATGGGGTATATTTTCTAAAAATGTTTGAATAGTATTTTTAATTGCCTTTGAACAACAGAGAAGTGCTTTCAGAAGAAGAAAAAATTCCATATTGTACTGTCTAAAGCAACCTCTTTCTATACGTAACACCTACATTGCCTCTTCTCCTTACTTTCTTAATTCCCTGTAGAGAAAGGGCATGTTGGAGAAGTATACTGATTAGGACATTTCAAGGGACTTCTGGTTTGGGAGAACACCAGTTCTTCTCTTTTTCTTCTTAATGAGAATGTTATTCTTCATTCTTATCCCTATGGATCACCATCTGGTTCTCTAGCCACCAGCAAGACCTGGTAAGAAATTGTTATATTTAGCAGTGGCTTCTTTATCTAACTCTAAAAAGCAGAAGCCTTTATTTCGGATTGGGTTAGAGTTCCTGGCAAGGAGGTCAGAGAGTCAGAGAGATGGAATTGAGCCAGTGTACAGGATATTTGTCATGACTTGGCATTGATAAATTATCCTCATAGTCAAAGGTGAAGCTGGCTGACTCTTGTCAGACGGTTTCCATGGCAAACAATAATTTGGTTTCAATTTAAAACAAAAGGTTTTTGTAATGTCGCTTTTTTGTTTAAAAATGTAGCTTGACTTTAAAACAGAGGATTTGTTTTAGTAATAATGGTCTGTCTATTCCGTCACAGTGTGCAAATGTACATGTTTAACAAGTGTTTTGAATTTCAGATATATATTTGGCATGTACTAGCCTTAAGTTAACTATTCTGTTTTGATCACTTTGCTCAAATTAACAGCTTCACTTTCTATAACGTCTTTGTTTGCAAAGTTTTGGGCTGGCTCCTTTTGGTAGTTAGCAGAGGCAATGAATTTTACAAAGTTATTACTCTTTGGTGCCTGCTGTGGCATTTAGGACTGTATTTTCTCCAAGATAGAGTTCATTTGTAATTAGTCCTACATTCAAAAAACTGATGTTGAAAGTTTTACTGTTCTCAATTTTTTCAACTGTAATTCCAGATTGAAGCTTGAAGTTTAATGCCAGTATTTTCTTTTGGACTCATTTCTTTGGTTAGGAATCTTTTCACTCTTTCAGATGTCAACTTGCTTACTATCTTTTATTAGCTTTTGTAGTTAGATGTATTTTTGCTAGTGATTTACTTGAACATTAAAAATCAAAACAAAAAAAGATCGAGCTTAATATCCTCATTCTCAGCTGTGTTTTTATTGAATACTAATTTGTGTTTAAAATATTTCATAAATCTGATTTAAAGCAAGCGTAGTGAAATAAAAATTTGAAAATATTTTCTAATGATAATAATTTATTAGCTAATATTTATTGAGTACTTTTATGTGTAGTACATTCCTGAGTTTTACATTTATCTCCTTTAATCCTCACAGCAACCCTAATAAGATCCAGATGAAGAAACTAGGCTTACTAGGTATTTTGCCTAGGTTTACATAGCTACTTGAAACTAGGTATTTTGCCTAGGTTTACATAGCTACTTGAAACTAGGTATTTTGCCTAGGTTTACATAGCTACTTGAAACTAGGTATTTTGCCTAGGTTTACATAGCTACTTGAAACTAGGTATTTTGCCTAGGTTTACATAGCTACTTGAATCCAGTTCTAGCAGATCCACAACTCTTACTCTTAACCACTGTGTTAGATTTATCTGATTCCTTCTTCCTACTGCTGCTAGCCTTCTCCATAGCCTCTTTTGCCCTAATTCTGTCAGGCATTGTCTTATAGATCTCTTTGTGAAAACAGCTTTACTGAGATATAATTTATATACCATAAAATGCAGCCATTTCAAATGTACAAGTCGGTGATTTTTATAAATTTATAAATGTGCAGCCATCATGAACCAATTTTAGAACATTCTCATCAGTCACAAAAGGTCGTTGTCCTAGATTTCCTTACCTTTTTAAGCATACTTTTTGAACAAAAGATCTATATTATGTCTCTTTCTTCCTTTAATATTTAGCTACTTAGCTTCCTAGTCATTACTTATTATTCATTATACCTTTAAGTAGCTGTTTTAATTTCAGGCCTATAAAATGAATGAAACCAGAGAGTGAATCAAAACTTGGTTGGGAGAGCTCTGCCATTACAGAGCTTCACCTCATAATTAAATTCCTATTTCACTGCATTACTTTCCATTTCCATCTTAAATAGACCCTAATATCCTTTTGTACTCATTTACTTTTCAATTCCTGAAGTTCTGCATTCTTTATTTAGAGTGGCTAAATTTTGCCTGTCGGTTTCATTTCTTTTTTTTTCACCCATATTTTTCACTTTGTTGTCCTAGGTGCCACTGAATTGTTGCTTTTAGCTCGAAGGACAGACTTGAGACGCATTTCTTTGGATACACCAGACTTCACAGACATTGTTCTACAGTTAGAAGACATCCGTCATGCCATTGCGATAGATTATGACCCTGTGGAAGGCTATATCTACTGGACTGACGATGAAGTGAGGGCCATACGCCGCTCATTCATAGATGGATCTGGCAGTCAGTTTGTGGTCACTGCTCAAATTGCGCATCCTGATGGTATTGCTGTTGACTGGGTTGCCCGAAATCTTTATTGGACAGACACTGGCACTGATCGGATAGAAGTGACAAGGCTCAATGGCACCATGAGGAAGATCTTGATTTCAGAGGACTTAGAGGAACCCCGGGCTATTGTGTTAGATCCCATGGTTGGGTAAGAAGCTCTGCTGATAGAAAGTTTTGCCTGGTGTTTCTGTTTTCTACAGGTCCCTAAAAATATTGACAAAAACAGTATCATGTGTTGGTTTCCAGTAAATAGCTCTTTAATGGTTGTCCGTTTTTAGAAATAGTGATTGGAATAAAATCTCGTTAAAGAATTGCTAGTTTTTTTCCTTGAATGTTTTGAATACTTTTTCTTTTTAAATTAAAAGTCAATGCTTGCTGACTTTGGGTGTTGGCTGCAGATTTTGCCGAGGTTGCATCATGACCATGAAAAATGTGGAAAGAAATTGTTTTCAGAACTCTTTCTCTTCCCATAAAAGAATTTTGTCCCATTTGCAGTACTTCTATAATGATATGGTAAAAAATGTATCTTTATATATTTCCAAATATATGAATGACTTGATTTCCAAAACTTTGTCAGGATGTGCAGCTTTATGCCTGGTCTTTTTTTCCTTTTTTTTTTTAGCCATAACACCCTGACCGCAGTTCAGGGAAACACAGCTTTCCACATACTCACCGATGTTATTTGTTACTATGAGATTCATTCTGAGGATGAACATAGTGACAAATCCTTACACTTCAGTGTATGCAATGCCTTAGAGCCACTTAAACTCCCAGGAGCCACAAGAATCACTTAGCACCACAGGAAGAGTGAGTTATTTTGGGAAATCAGTTTGTTATCTGAATACTACCACTGGGATAACCTTTTTGGGTTGGATGACAAGCCAGATAACAAAAGAGAGGATCATTCAGGGGAAAGAACCCAAAATATTTTGAAAAAATGTAACTAAAAATGGAATTCTCGTTCTTAGAAGTCATTTTCATGATCAGTTCTAGAAAACACTGTTTAATCAGAAAATTTCTTATAAGCTTATATGCTGCTATTACAAATGTCTTAAACATACTCTTGCTATGGTTAAGTCCTGGTTTTTTTCTCCTGTGGTGTTAATTGATTATAACAGTGTAGTATGAGGGGTGGATCTCAATTTTAGAATATCTGAAAGTTATAGTTTATTATCTGTTTTTAGCTCATTTTCTGTATACTTCTATAGGTACATGTATTGGACTGACTGGGGAGAAATCCCGAAAATTGAGCGAGCAGCTCTGGATGGTTCTGACCGAGTAGTGTTGGTTAACACTTCTCTTGGTTGGCCAAATGGTTTAGCCTTGGATTATGATGAAGGCAAAATATACTGGGGAGATGCCAAAACAGACAAAATTGAGGTTTGTTTCTCGCTTTTTCATTTTAAAACCAGTTTTTATAATGGTTTTGAGTTGATGGTAATTTGATACAGATATTCTTACATCTTGTCTGGGGTTCCAGACGTATCTTTTATAGAAATTTTACTCAAATTTTCGGATTCTAGGGATTATGTATTCTATTGTACCTAAGTCTAGGATTTTTGAGTTATACTGGCATAAGAAATGGGTATTTATCTATTTCTAGTTTTTAAAGTTTATGTGAATAATTTTCTTCATTATAGTAAAAGCCACTGCCTAGATTTCCTAGGAGCAGTTTCTGCACAAATCAAGTATTATGATAAGATCTATACTGGAAGAGCTTGTAGTCATGTCAGGAAAACAAAGCCCATACATGCATATATATAGCTTTTTTTGTTATTGGTGTTGGGAGCCGGTGATGGTATATATTAAGTATTAAAATTGTTAAATGCAAACAGTTTTTAAATTTATTTATGAACTGTGTGATAGATTAATTAACCCAAGCTAGGGAAAAAATAATTACCAAATGATAGAATTAAGTTGTGGCCATTGGAATAGAATTATGGTGGAAACAACCAGTGGTGAATATTTTTTCACAGTGTTTTGTAAATGGCATATATCTTTGATATTGAGTGTGAAGTCTAAATTTCACAACTTCATTTAGGCTTTGCTAGAGATCTGGGTCTCATACTTAAAACAGAATTTCTATCACAATATTCTTTTGGGGGGCTGCATGACCTCTCATGTAAGGAGTGGCTTTGAATGGCTCTTCATAGCCACAGCAGATATCTCCTAATACATAGATAATTTGGGACCTAGAGCAGTTATTTCAGAAAGGTAATTCTGAGTGAGTAATGAATTAAAGGACCTTCCTTTCAGAATGGAAACTTGGAATGGGAAAAAAAACCCTATTAGTATTCTCACCAGGCTCAAATACTGAGAACTGCATCTCTTATTCTTGCAGCTGGTTTTCATTAATAGAAAATTTTGCATAGACTTGACTATATAAATTTTCTCCCTGTTGTTAGTTTTTCACTACCCCCCTACCCGCCTTTAAATCCAAGTTAGTGTTTGAATCTTTAACAGCTGGAGTGCAGTGCTAATGAGACAAAGGTTATGGGTTCACTTTTCAGACAGGCTATTAGTTTCACTCGGATTGGCTTGAATACAAATTGCACACCCATTCTCAACCAGTTCACAAATGTGTTATTGTTGATCAGCTGTGTACTGTACATGAGTGTGGAGGTATTACTACTCTTAGAAAAACAGTTTAAAGCCCATGTGTCCAAGAAGAATGCACATAAGGGAAGAACACATAATTTATATTAGGGAAGAGCACTCGATTTATTATTTTGTAGGGATTTTTAAAATTCCATATTTCGTCTTAATCTTTTTTAGCTTACTATGACTGACTGAGTAGATTGTAAATAAAACATTTGTTTTTACTGTGAACAAGTCTTATTTTCCCTACTACAGATCACTTTTTAGCACTTTCGAGAAATTTATTCAAAATCACTAGTAGTTCGGGAGAGATTCAGGTAATGAGAATTTATGGAGGTTTTGAGTGACACTATTTAAGAATAAAAATGAGTACACATTACATAATAAAATATATATTAAACAGGATTCATTTTCTTAGTTTGCAGCGAGTGTATATCTTAAAATTAGTGTTCATTCTGGCCTCTGTGTTCTGTCTTCTTGAGCTATATGAGTGTACAGTGGTGTCAGTTGCTCTTCAATTTCTCCTTCTTCCCTGAGTGGTACCAGCATCCTTAAAGCTACCTTTCAGATCTGTGTCTCTTCCTCCAGTTTTGCTGGAATACAGCTGCTATTTGTCCTCTTTTGGACAGATTATTTGGAGTTAGTGGTTCATCTACTTCCAACAAATTATATACATAAAGACCTCTTCTAGTCTTTCCTCTGGAGATTCTGATGCAATTTCCCTAATTGAGCATCAATGCTTTTGTCATTTTCTTTTCACAAACACATCTGAGAGATAGAGAACAGGTATTGTTATTCATTCCCTTCTTAATTTATGATGATGTGTAAAATTAATTTATGGCAAACTAAGGAAAAAGCACAGCTCTTTATCTAAATTAATCTTGCATAATTGGGGGAGAAAACTGTTGGTTTCCCTTTCTGAGACTAGAAGTGATTATAGAAGCAACTGCCACCACCAGCTTTTCATCTTGGTTTACTTAATAGTAAGTAGATTATGTTGAACTTGAAACACATATAATTTTTAAAATACTTTTTCTGAGAAGATTATTTGCTAGCCTTTTGTTATGTAGCAGCTGATCCTCAATACTGATCTGACCCTAGTTTAGGTCACGTGTTTTCTTCTAGTCCCATCCTCTTAAGCTTTCCAGCTTTTGTCATCCCAAGAATGAAAGCTGCTTTTTCCTGGGTCTATAAAAAAATCAGATTATGACTTTAATAGCCCTGTTCTTTTCTGGAAGACTTAGAGTTTCTTGGAATCAAACTGCCCTATATGTGTTTATAGTACATTTGGGAAGAAAAGGTACTTGTATGGTAGATTATTATGTAACAAGGTAAGGCATAGTAAACTCTTGGGTTTTGAGCGAATCTTATGGGAAAAGCTTGGAATGTTTATTCACTATTCGTTCCCTCAGTGGAAGTTCCTTAGATCAGGTTCTCACTTCCTTTTTATATAAGGGAGATGTAATCAGATGCTAGATATATAGGGGAACTAGGGCTAAGGATTAGGGAAACCAGAGAAAAGTAATGAATGGGAGCTCTGGGTTTCAGATTCAATTTTTATTGTACAATATTGCAGAAGGAATGAACAGGTTTACCTGAGGTTTATAACCATCTTCTGCAAAGAGGGATGGGATACAGGGAACTGCTAACGACATCAAAATTTTTAAAAGACTGTCATAATATTTGACTCATGCTTTGATAAAAGAATGTGTCTATGAGGATATGTCTGATTTCCTTAATTGTCAGCTGATAGTGACCACTTACCTATAGGTGATAGTAAAAAGATACATGCCCGTACTTGTTTGTGCTGCTTTCTCATTATGCTGAAATCATTTCATCGCCTTTTATGAACAAGCTTCTGATTTGGTTGTCGGCACTGGGCTTCCCCCACCCCCTGCCCTGCCCTTGTGTTAATGTAATGTTCGGGGGCTTCCTTATAATAAAGTACTAAAGCATTAGCAGAAGGGATTATTTCTATTTTTCTGATAGAGGAAGCATCAGATAAGCCTTTATTTCTGTTTTATAAGACCCTGCAGTAGGCAGAAACACATTGTTTCTTAACAACATTCTCATTTTTCTTGGTTACATTTCACTGCCAAAAACATCTGTTGCACTGAAGGCCTGCAGTACTGCTTACCAACAGCAGACATATCATTGATAATTCATAAGTTTAAAGCATTTTTCTTGCCATTATATAAAGTTAAGAATACACTGCTAACTTGTATTTTTTGGGGGATGTTTTTCTCATTACATCTCAGTTTAACTGATTGAAGAAATTAATGTGTTTCGAATCACTGGTTTTATCGAAAATAATACTGTCACAGCTAATTTTTTTTCACAATTTATTTTCTCATTAAATACTTTTTATTTCACTTTTTTCCTTCCTTCATTTCTTAGTTTCTGTGGACAAATTCAGCGACACTTAGTAGTTAGGGGTAAAAAGAGAGATTTTCTCATCTACTTAAAGGGCCTGTAGATGTGTTTTGAAATCCCCCTTATTGTAAAGTTCCCTACTTTGGAGAATACAATGCTCACAGGTAGTTTTGTCCAAATCTAATTATACCTGGCATAATTTTGTTGAAAACAGAAATGGAGATTTTTAGAACCTTGAGCACTAAGAAATTTTGAATAAAGAGAGAATTATTGTGTAGGATCCCTGCTGAAAACTTGGCATTTGGTGAATGTTCTATTGCATATTCTAAGGCTGAAATTGCAGCACTACATTTTAACTCTCATGACAACTTCTTGTATTTTATCAATACCCTAATAAGGAAATTATTATTTCCTTATTTCCAAGTATTCAGATTTCTTTTTAAAGTAATTTGTCTAGCATCTTTAGCCTGTAAATCTATTAAAACACAAAAAGACCCATTTATGTTGATTTTTCTTATTGTTTGTTTCTAAGATTACTTCCTCAAGAAATCATAATATAGTCGTTTGTTGAGATAAAGCTCTTCTGATTATATGACAAGTACAAACAAGTACTTCCTTTTGAATCTTTGCTAGTTTATAACATTCAGTGTTCTTTAAAATAGATTATAGTATACTTTCAGTTTTAGATAATCAAGATACTGAACTTAAATACTTGAATCTTTGCCCATTTCTACTACTTTACCACACTATGTGTATGTATGTGAATATATATTTTTCCCGTCACCTTCTTAACATACAATAACAAGAATGATATTGATAACCTGTTGTTAGATTCCTCAGCTCAACAGAATACCTGGATTTGGGGACTATATTCTTTGAGTTTATAAACATGGTGCTGCCCTATTATATCATCTTGCATCTGTTTGGAGTATATCTTATAATAATATATTTTTAAACTCCTATTTGAAAGTTACTTGTTCATGTACAATTCTAGTAATGTTATTTAACTAATTATAGTCTACAGCAGCCAAAGTAGTACATCCCCAGTTATATGCTCAGTTGTCTCATTATCCACTTGACTTTGTCTGCTTCTAAAAAAGTTATTGCATGTATATAATGAGAGAACAGTCTTTGATGATAAGTGTAATCATGCTTTCCTGAACTGTCACTACATACCCTAGAGCCTCACTAATCAAGATGCTTTGCCTCCTTTAGGAATAAGTATAGTTTTATCTATATGTAAGATAATCTGATGCATGTTGGTACTTAGCATTTTAGTCACCACGTTTGAACTTGTTTTTGGATCATTTTTTTAAATGTTATGCTTTTATACTTTTTCTTATGTTTTAATATAAAATCATTTAATATGTGGAGACATTTTTAGTTTCAATCTGAAATGTTTAAAACTATTCTTTGAAGCTTGTCAAATATGTCAATGTTTTTTACTAATAGAGTCCATGTAAAACATTATTTTTAGGAGGTTATTATTTCTCTAGAGGTGGGAAACATGTAAAAAGGGTCATAGAGATTTAATTTTTGTTTTTCAAAGTTTGGAAGGATGTGGAAGAGTAGGCCGTTATATAATGGCAAGGATCATAATTTTGAGACTTCGTGGGAGGGAATTTGCAAACCTTGGAGAAGTTAACAGTGACAGGCATTTTAACTTTTTTTCCATTTAAAGTTATCACCAGCTATTGAAAGATTCTGTGTCATAGTCATTCCTAAAGTTATCCATAATGAACAATGGATTCTCCTTCAATTAGACCTGATAAGAATGTTATATGCAGGCCCCATATTTTTTTGTGTTGTTGAACTCTATTATAGATTTCTCAAACTCTTCATTCATTTTATACTATAATTTGTTTTTTTGTTAGATTTGATCTGAATTTCATCTACAGATATTAAGTAAACATTATTTTATGGGTTTTCAGAGTGTTGTTTTTGAATAAAATAAAGTTGTTTTCAGATCTCATAAAATTAGCTATGATTTCTAAATAGTATCATATACTCACTCAAACATTTTTTCTTTTTACCCCAAGTTTTTCTTCCTAAAATTCAGCAGTGCTTGGTGCTTTTTGCTTAGTGCTTTTTGCTTAGTTAGCTTTGTTAGCCCAAGGTTAGAAAACTTTCTATTTAGAAAGAATGGAATTCAAGTTTCCTGATTCCTAATATAGTACTTTTTGTATTATGCTCTGTTGCCTCTTTTTAACTATTCATTTTGAAATAATTTTGGGCTTAAACAGAAAATTTGCAGGAATACTGTATCTTTCACCCAGCTTCAGTCTATATACTCAGAACAATGATCAACTCCAGGAAGTTAGCATTGATACCATTTCCATTATTCCTGTTATATTTGTTAATTGGAATTCTCTCATAAGGAAGAACTGTCCCTCTGTGCCTCTATTTATTCAGTTATTCATGTAAATCAATTTGGATCTATGGATGTTTATTCTATAGGGTATAGTCCATTATTATCATTATATTGTTGTAAAAATTTCCCAGAATTCTCATAAGAAGCACCTTCAAGTTGATTCCTATGTCCTTTTCACATGTCTTCATCTTTATTTTTTTAATTGTGATAACACAACATAAAACATACCATCTTGACCATTTTAAGTGTATGGTAGAATAGTGTTAATTATATGCATATTGTTGTGCAACAAGATCTCTAGAACTTTTTTCCCTTGCAAAATTGAAACTCTATACCTATGGAATAACTCCCTTTCCCTTCTCCTCCAGTCCCTAGAAACCACCATTTTACTTATGTTGCTAAGAGTTCGACTACTTCAGATACCTCATAGAAATGGAATCTTGCAGTTTTGTCTTTTTACGACTGGCTTATTTCATTTACCATGTCCTCATAGTTCATTCATGTTGTAGCATATAACAAGATTTCATTTTTAAGGCCAAATAATATTCCATTGTATGTATATACCACATTTTCTTTAACCATTCATCTGTGTACATTTAGGTTGGTTTCACCTCTTGGCTGCCATGAATAATGCTACAGCGTACATAAATGTACAGATGTCTCTTGAGATCTTGTTTTCATTTCTTTTGGAGATATACCCAGAAGTGGGATTGCTGGGTCATACGATAATTCTGTTTTTAAGTTTTCAATTCACCCCCATCATTTTTAAGACATTTTCTGAAAAACAATATATTCCAGCTTTATCTTATATTTCCCTTGCCCCAGCCTTGGAATCAGCTGTTTCTTCAAGGAACCATGGTTCTTTTTAATGAAGAATAGTATTTAAAAATATCTGGGTGTAAGGTGTGCTCATTGATACTGGAGTAATTTACCTTTCGACAGTAAGATGTTACAGTTGATTTGTTTTTCTACTCAGAGTACATAGAATTTATTTTAGCGGCGCTTGAAAAGAATGAGAGGAAAGGGAGCCGTTTTCTCTTATTAATGTGCTTATGTTTTCCCAGTAGGGTTTATTGAAGGCTCCAGGACAATAGGGCTCTCAGAAATGCCTTGTGAAGCAGTTCAGTATAGTTGACTAAAGTGGTGTTGCTGTTCATCATAATGATACCTTCATCCGAAAATCTGTTCTCAGTTTTGTAGTTTTCCTGAGTAATTCAGGTTTTAGAAAGCTTTGGTCACAAGAGCAATTCTTAGCACTCTCTGTAAAAGAACATGGTAACAGCAAATGTTTAATATTCTAAGCATAACTTTCTTGGAAAAAAAAAACTACTTAGTGCAACTATGATACTTTCTCTTTTCATATTAAAAAAATCACTTATGTATACTCAGACATATGTCTTGAACTAGGCTTTACAAACAGCCCTGTAATTGCCCTTACTGCTCTCTTAAACAGATGCATGGCATCGCTTTACTTTACCTACTGGGTCCAAAGCACTACTCTTTTCTTGTCACCCCAATGCGATAATGCATGAGCGAAATGTTATTTCCATGGATATATATTCTACTTTTTTAATGCTGTGAAATTATATTTTATAACCTGTGAAGTGTATCAGTCAGCCCCCAGTGATATCTGTTTGTCTCTCTTACATATAAGATTTAATTCACTACTAGTTTTGGACATTAGCTGGAACATTGGAAGAAGAGTGGTTCATTGTGAGCCTAACTTGAGTTTCTCTTTTAGAAGTATATATCATTCCCAGTCCAGGTCATTTTATGATGGGTGCCTGGTTGTCCTGTCGTCATTTATTTCTTGAACATGTCTAGTCGAGTAAAGTTGTATAGCAGCAACTTCGGTAGTAGACTGGCTGCATTCCAAGATTTCATGGGTAATCCTGTCTTGACATTTAATGAACTGATGAAACTGCTCAAAAAACCGGATGTGATGTTTATAGAAGGTTTGCCATTACCTCCTCTCGGTAGAGATAATGTTCTGGTTAACCCACATCTGTTTCCTGTTGTAGCCTATTTTCTCAGTGTGGTTTGCAATATTTGGCAATGCCTCCGAATGTTAAATCCATACCGCAATGTGGTTGAAGCAGCTGAAACTACTGGAGATTCTGGTTCAGATTTGGAGGTAGATTTTAGAGGTGACAGAAGCCTAATTTCAGTTTAATTAAACCACTCTAAGGTAACACAGTGAAGCACACCCTCAAGAGTGGCCAGAAGATTTAATTAGTGTTGGCTCAACTTTTAAAGCACAAGGGTAATCTTTTGGAATCACCTAAAACGGTTCCCTTTTTCTGGGTTCAGAATGTACAAGCAAACTTTTACCAGCTTAAAAACATATTTACTACCCTAGTAACCTAACCAAAACTGTTGCTAGTTGAGTATGAGAAATGTAATAGTGAATTTCTTTGAGACAAAGAAGCATGTTTTTGTTTCACTTTGTTGTTTCTGCCTAGTAGAGATTGTATAGTTGAAGAGAAATATTTTGAGGAAAAGTCAATTTTCTAATAAAAGTCAACTCTGCACAAATAATTAAAGGAAAGAGATTTCAGAAAGTAATCATTGGACTGTGTATAAAGGGAAATATATATGGTTTTTTAGATGCAAGTTCTCACAATCAGATTTTATTTAAGCTGTTGATCCCTTCCCTTCAGAGGGCTTTCCACATCATATGAGCAACAAAATAGCATTTATAAGTAACAACTCTACCTTCTCCTCCCTCCTCCCTTGGACTTGCTCCTTATCCGCCCCCCCTTTTTTTTACTTACAGAAAATTTCAGACACACAGTAAAGCAGAGTAAAGATTTTTATGAACCATCCAGCTTCAACCATTATCAGGACATGGTCATTCTAGAATGCTCTGAATGGGAGAACCAAGATGACAAATAAGGATTCTCTTATAAACATAACTGTGGTTTTAATTCTTCTGTTTTGAGATAACCTAAAAGAAATGAAAAAATCAGACCTTCGTCCTTGCTTTTATAAGTCTCAGCTAGTGCTTTGAAATTTACAAATGTGAGAAAAGATGAAAAAAGGTAGTTAATTTTTTCATCAGAAATTGTTTTTTGAAGTAATTTTAACCCATATTAGAATTAAGTGTAGTATAGCCGAGGAGAAAGGAAAGACCACATGGAAGACATTTAATTGTTTGTGGCTCTACTGAGCCTAATGGGTAAAGCTAGGCACACCTGCAGGTGGCAGGTGTCAGAAGAGACAGAGATCTAATTTTGTTGTAAACTGTGTAGTTACCACCATGAAATTCTAATCCTGTATAGTCCATTATGGTAGCAGTAGTCATATATGGCTGTGGAGCATTTAAAATGTGGATACTCTGAATTGAGTTGCTTGAAGTGTAAAATACATACTAAGGCAACTTAGTATAAAAAAACATAAGATCTCATGACTAAAATTTAAAATATTGATTACATGTTGAAATAATATTTTGGATTTATTGAATTAGATAAAATATATTATTAAAATTAATTTTACGTATTTCTTTTAACATTTTATAATCTGGTTAGTAGAAAATTTAAAAAACACATGCCTCACATTTGTGACTTGTATTATATTTCTCTTAGATAGCACTGTTCTAGATTCAACCTTGTTGTAAAAACTGCAACAGACAAGAATAGGATGATAAGAAATGAAGAGAAACAGTGCTTACAAAATTACATTTAAAAAATCTTTAGCACATCTTAATTGTTCAATTTGAAATAGATGTGATATATCTAGCTTTAGTTTGTACTTTATTTACGCCACCCTCCTCCGCAAGACTTAGTTTTTGCTTTTAAAAAACTAATAACTGGAAGAGACTAATAGTCTAGTGAGTAAGGCTACAAAATCCTTCGTTGTGGCTTTTAGCTCCTGTCCATTGTGCTATTCTAAAGATCTATTCTAAAGATCCATTTGTTGTTTTTCCTCCAGATGTTTCTAAAAACCTTAATATGTCCTTTGCTTTTTGCTTCTTCTCGAGACCCTTGCTTGCACTTAGAGCAGCATTAACACTGATCCAAATCCCAGTTTTGTCAAGGGACCACAGTGAAGATCAGAAAGCATTTCTGATCTACAATTATTTATGTGCAATTCTGAAATCCAAAAAGTTCTCAAAATCAAGTTATTTTTGTTAAATCAGTTGGCGGAGAACCTGACCTGCAGCAATGTAAGACTTTTTGTAATCTTTATTTATCCTCCTTTGTAGAAATATTTATGTGTTTGCTGTAAAAAAAAATATTAATATGTTTGGGTGTAAAATGCTTCTCTGGACCCAGGTAGAAGTGATATGCTATGCGCATTGTGTTAACCTTTCTAAATATCAAAAAAATAATAATAATAAATAAAGCTAGATGTAAGACTTTCAGGTAAGGGATTTTGGACTTCTATTACCATCTCACAGGAATTGAAAGTATTTCCTTTTTCATAATCTGTTTAATTCTATAGTTAAGATGTTTCTATATTTTAAGATATTTATCTTTAGCACATACAATCTGAACACAGTGACAGAGGTAAATGGGGTCTTCCTGAAATACACCTTTGTCGTGTCACTCTCAAAGTGCTTTCGGAAGTTTTTTGTGTTTGTATTTCTTCTTATCCTGGAATTTGATACCTGTGGTAGGGTGGTATCTGCCTGGTACTGTCTTCTTTAAGTCCCTTTTGTATTTTTTTCTACCCCAAAAAGTTTCTATCAAAGTCAGTTAAACAAAGCATCCTTGACTCTGTTTCTTAATATGTGTTATTTCTTTTATTCTGGAAAATCCTTTTCTTTTTCTGTCAAAATTCTTCTTATTTTTCAAGATGGATTTGAATTCCTACTATTTCCTGAAGTTTCTCCTGGTTAGCTATCGGCTGGAGAAGGGCATATATGTATGGTTTTAATGTAAATATAATTTACCTCTCCAACTAGATTTTAAGCTAGAAGAGGCCCTGTAATAAACTTAATGGTGATTTGCATTTGTTAGATATGTTTATTAATATTTGCGGGGAGAGTGGAATGAGAGTCTGGTTGAGCAGCAAAAGTATGCTCTGATCAAATTGTCAAACTTTTTGCTCCTTTTTCTGTACTGTTTTAGTTACTATACAGCTAAGTAGCATAAACAAACAGTAAAAATGGGGGTTAGAAATGGGAACAAGGCCCTGTAGTTTTCCACTACTTGGCAGGAAATAGGTCTGTCTTGCTTTTATTCTTCAGTTTAACAATGTGAGGTTATTTTGGTCTTGTATTTCCACATATTCTTTTACATTTGTGCATTAATTTTTATTTTGAAGAACTACATCTTAATTAATTATAGCCATTTAAATATAGCTGTTTACTTTTAAGGACTAAAGCATTTTACTGAAATAATTTTAAAGGACAAGAACCAGCATTTACTAAACTTCTACTACATATCCGATACTGTTATATATTTAATATTATTTTATTTAATCCTTAAATAATTCAGTGACGTTAAGAGCTATCTCCCTAATTTGGATATGAGAAATTGGCTAACGTTACCCAGTGAGTGACAGAGCTAATATTTGAAATCTAGATCTATTTAATTCTGCCAGAATATTGTTTGCTAATGAGTTTTTCTTAGCAGAAGAATGAAGGGTAACTGCTAAATAAAAGGTGCTTAATTATGTAAACTAAAAAGATGTTTTGGAATTGTGGTTTTGTTATTTTTCTCACTGCAATTTTCAGTTTCATTCTTTGCCCATTATCCAAACTCATACTTAATTAGCAGTCTTTTGTTGAAGTTTTACATATATCAAAATGAACAAACAAAAATGTTGCAGGATGACATAGCGAAAAGAGAAAAGAGTTGATCTTTTTTTTTTGAAGTAGAAATTTAAATTTTATTTTTTAAAAGAAGTTCAGTATTGGACATCTTCTATATGCTTTTAGATCAGCAAATTTTAATAGGAAGGCCAATATTTGGGCATAATAATCAGCAAAATTAGTGTTAAGTTTTTAAGTGTAAGCTGCATAACAGTTGACTTAAGATAGTACTGAAACTAGCAATAAAATAAAATCAGATGTTTTATATACCTTAAGCTTATAAGAAAATAGTGTTTTAGAGTTTTATAATACAGAATATTTAACACTCTGTATTAGATGCTCTCTGATAGGATGATGGAGGACATAGGTTCACTGTTAAGTATATGGGAAATATCCACCCAGATTTGAAAAAGGAAGGAGGAAACAGTTAAATGAAGAGATATAAAGCAGTCTTGGCTATAGAAAAAGAAATAATATCATATTGTTCCATAAAAACCCAGTATAGAGTTTTAGTGTGTTGTGTTAAAGGCAGGAAAAAAGGACCTTATGGAGAGGAAGACACTGAAGGTCCTGGGAGGAAGGAAATATTATTGGGAGGAAGTCCTTGTAAAGGGGTTGGAGGAAGATACTGGAGTCAAGAGATGATGTCCATTTTAGGATGGAGGCAAAGGTATAGTTTTAAAAATAAACTTCCCTTACCCAAAATAAAGACTTTTCTAAATTATATGTCTAATAAAGGAAAGATTTTTCGCACTAATCAGTTTTCAGTCAGTAATAAAATGGGGCCAGAAATTCTTTCTCAGAGTTCTGTCATTAGAAGGGGTCAGGAATGTATCCCCTCTCCAAAAGTAGGCAATAGAATGCATTTTTACATGGATTAAAATTTAGGCAAGAATACCTTTCATTCATTTAAATGGCTAAGCTGTAAAATCTGAGGATAAGATCGTTATAGAAATTTTTGTTTCCATTTTTAGGTAAGTTTCTTAAGTGTCTACCAGTCTCCTTTTCAAAAGTATTTAACAAATATTTATTGAGTTCTTTGCTAGGCTCTTTAATAGCTGTGGAAGATACATAAATGGATGAGTAAAGGTTCCTGCTATTCTAGAGCTCACATTCTAGTTAGATATGTAAACAAATTATCAACACTTTTTCTCTGCTTAGTCTTTTTATTCTTAAAAACCAGATTAATTTTAAGATATAACGCAGACATCATAAAATATATGAAGGAATGACATATTGCAAGAAAATGTAAAGTATCTAAAGTCAGTGTCTCAAAGAGAAATTATTAACTCTGAAAAAATATTTAATGGAGTTGGAGTGGTAGTACTTAATTCTTTTAAAGTTTTTGACTTTTAAAAAACATTTATGTAAATGTAGATTTATACAGTTGGTTTAATGGAATTTTTCTTGTTTCTTATATGAGCAAACATTCAGCTAATATAATCTCTTCCATCAGATATAGATCAAATATTTATTGATACTTGTAAGTGAAAGGGTATAGCACACTTTTGCTTGCTCAGTTTTTAAGTACTTTGTTCCCAGTGTTTGGCTGTTCTTGGAAGGTCAGCATTTTCTGGGATATGTCTTTAGGAAGACACTTCAAAAATTTTTTAATTTTTAGAGAGGAGAGAGAAAGAAATATCTGGCTGTCATTCCATCTAGGCAATCACAGTATTGGCTTACATGGAATATTTCTTACTAATTTTATGGATAAAAAATTAATACTTGCATATGAGATTGTATTGGATACTTTTTTTAGATGGGTCGGGGGCAGATATTGTTTACATGTACATATTTTTAGTACCCGATTAACATTTCTGAAGGCTACTTTGCCTGGCACACAGGCCACTTTAAATAGTAGAAATGGTACCAGTTTGCAGCTTGCAGGTTGATGCTTTAGAAGACTTCATCTTTTAGAACAGAAGATTGGTACATGTTGCAGTGTCAGAGACAAAAGATGCGTTTGCCACTCTAGGGAAATTGCTGATGTTATGAGAGTGTCAGAATGAATTTCATAATGTTAATTTTAAATAAAAACAATTAAATTAAAAAATGTACTAAGTGGAAGAAGTCCTAAAAAAGACATCAACTCTGTTTACAAGCTGTGTGACCTTGTAGCAGAATCTGTTTCCTTAGATGTAAAAAAAGGCAAAACTCTCAGGATAAAATAAAATGTTATAAAACAAATGCAATAAAATAATGTATGTGACTGTATGTTATAATTTGAAAACAAACATACAAGCAAACTTAAGGTAATGGTATTTTTAATTTTTAAATAATCATTTAATAGAAGAGATACATGCTAAATCTAATATTGCCAAAAATTTTAGAAGGAAGGGTAATTAAGAGATAGGAGAAATAGAGGTGAAACGTGAGCTTATATTGAGTATTTGAAATTATTCTTATTAAATCAGCATTTTGCCATTTTGAGAAAGTATTGTAATAGGGATAACTAAGATGACACTTGGATTTTGATGTAACAGGCAGTTGGAGTTATCATTTTTATATACATGTTAAGAATAAATACACATTTTTTTCTCTTCCTTCTCTTTAAACTTAAACTTGAAGGTTATGAATACCGATGGCACTGGGAGACGAGTACTAGTGGAAGACAAAATTCCTCACATATTTGGGTTTACTTTGTTGGGTGACTATGTTTACTGGACTGACTGGCAGAGGCGTAGCATCGAAAGAGTACACAAACGAAGCGCAGAGAGGGAAATCATCATAGATCAGCTCCCTGACCTCATGGGCTTAAAGGCCACAAATGTTCATAGAATCATTGGTAAGTAATTCCAAAAATCTCTTAGAGGTGGAAGCCAGGAATGAGAAAAGGTAAAGACAGGCAATAGTTTATAAAGCAGCATTTAAATTGTTTATCTTTTGAGGGAATATAGAAATCATCTGTTAACCCTTTTTTCTAACCAAGACTGGATCTTTTAAATGTTGGCTTAGTACTATGCCTATATAGTTTGAGTTGAAGGGGTAAACACACAGTTCTTCATCAAAAGAATTCAGTCCTATTACATGAATAATGTAGCTTATTTTAAAGCTTACTGTGGGTGCAAAGGAAAGTATTTTGCCGTACGTTTATTCCTTATTGATCAGCCAGGGAGTTTTGACCTGCTTCATTTCCAGCCTGGGCTAGTTCACCTCTCCATATACAGCCTGGTGGTCCCCCACTCCTGGGAGGTTACCATATTGATGCCAACGTAGTGAAGACACCTGATTGCCATAGTGCACTCCTGGTCTCCAGCGATTCTCCTGGCTCAGCCTTTCAAGTAGCTGGGACAACCTGCAACATTGAGCTGGGCCTTCTATTCCCTATTAATCTTCATAGTGCTTCTTTGTGAGATTAGACTTAAAACTCTAGATCTGGGAGAAGATTTAATCAGAGGTTTTTGTGAACCAACTGCTTAGCCATTTTAAAGTGAAAATGTGTTATGTCAATATGTTCTGTGTTCTTTTATAATTCATTTATCTTCTAGGTTCCAACCCCTGCGCTGAGGAAAATGGGGGATGTAGCCATCTTTGCCTTTATAGACCTCAGGGACTTCGCTGTGCCTGTCCCATTGGCTTTGAACTCATCAGTGACATGAAGACCTGCATTGTCCCAGAGGCTTTTCTTTTGTTTTCACGGAGAGCAGATATCAGGAGAATTTCTTTGGAAACTAACAATAATAATGTAGCCATTCCGCTCACTGGTGTCAAAGAAGCTTCTGCTTTGGATTTTGATGTGACAGACAACCGAATTTACTGGACTGATATATCACTCAAGGTTAGCAAAAGAATTGGAATATTAAAACTGGGGACTAAATGGGAGAGCTTCTAGAATTTCTCAGTCTTCATGCTATGATCAATCTCTCTCATTGCTTGATAGACAAAGTTCAACAAAAACCTTCAACTTTTAAAGGAAATCAAGGGAAGGGCCCATTCAGTATTTTATTAAGTACTTTTTTATGTAAGATACTTTTCTTGAGTGTTCTAAATTTGTAAGACCTAATCTTCCTCTACTGTGTTCCATTTGAAGATAATGGAATGGCATTTTCTACAGGTGGAGACTAAGCAGTTGAATGCTTCACATAAATGGCTTTTAGAGACTTGACTCAATGTATTTTCAACAAAATTTAGGAGCTTGACTGAGGTAGAAAATGCCAATTATGAATTATAGCACAACTTGATTTTCTTTTTTCTAGAATAAATACTGAAAAGCATACTGAGTGATAAAGTGGAGTTCTCATAAAATCTGGAGAATAATCTTTTCTTCTTCTAGATGGTTTTGGGCTTGTTTCAGATAACTTGTGTAAAATGTTTAACATGCAAAAATCATGGGTTATTGAAGCCAGAGTAGGATTCTAGTAGTGTTCAGTAAAATCTATTAAATGAGTGAATAAATGAAGTAAATAAATAAATCTTAGCTTTTATTGTGTGACCTTCTAAGTTTCCCCATTTTGAAAATAGAGATAATGCCTATCTTTCAGGGCTGTTGTGAGGATTAAATGAAAAAATATGTGTACATGAAGTACCTAGGATAGTGCTTGACAGGAAATAGCAGCTATCATTAATAGCTTGAATTATGATTGTTTTAAATTTTAGGGAATTCAAATCTATAGTAGTAATATGATAATGGTATTATGCATTTTATAAGGTATAAGGTTATTGAGATCTTAAATTCACATCATGGCGTGGCACATGCTATCAAGCACCTTCAGAAAGCCAATTACTAGTTAAGAGTACAACATTCTGGTCATATCTTTTTTACTTAATTACTAATAAATTTTAAAGCACAGTCATTCCACTGTCTTATTAGAATAAATTTTTAGTACTTGAGAAATTCAGAAATTTTTCTGTGAATTGGTAGTAAAACTTGAAGTCACAGTTATTTATTAGAGATATCTTTTTTTTTTCTGTACTCAAAATTTATGAATTGTGTTAAGAAACTCTGCTGCTGGTTCTTCTGGATCTTCCCACTCAACAAAACCCGAACCAAACATTCTGTCTGGAAAGTTTTGTCTTAACCTCTTTGACTTTGTTGTTAATCTTGTTTTTGCAGACCATCAGCAGAGCCTTTATGAATGGCAGTGCACTGGAACATGTGGTAGAGTTCGGCTTAGATTATCCAGAAGGCATGGCAGTGGACTGGCTTGGGAAGAACTTATACTGGGCAGACACAGGAACGAATAGAATTGAGGTGTCAAAATTGGATGGGCAGCACCGACAAGTTTTGGTGTGGAAAGACCTAGATAGTCCCAGAGCTCTTGCGTTGGACCCTGCTGAAGGGTAAACAGCTTTATGTATGCATTCTTTACAACTACATTGTGCATGGGCTAGTTATGGAGTATATTATTGATGGCTTAATGCTTATTAGAAATCTGACAGCTAAACCATAGATAAGCTTTATTTTAAAACCATTAGTTGAGGAGTCACTGATTTAGAATGAATAATTACTAGCTAAATTTTACTTTTGTCATTATTAACATTGGATGAGGAAAGATTAGTGAAATGGATTAATAATCTAATATTACTGCTCATATATACCAAGTAAACAGCCTTTTTAAAGATATCAAGTTTATATATGCTTATACCCTCTTCTTAAGTTATACCAGATTCCAAACCTACTAAACTCATGGAAGTAATGTGTGCAAAGAAACAACTGCATTAAAGAAAGCTCCATTTTAGAATATTTGTTAATTCAAAATGGACAGTTAGTTTGATCATTATTATAAGCTTGGACAAACTTTGGTATTAAACAACTAACTTTTTATAAATTAACAGTAAACTATTTACAAAGAGATGATCCTTCTGCATGATTTAATAAGTTTTAGAAAGCTAGCAGTTAAAGAGTTCTGAAATTTGAATAGTTCCACTTTTAAAAGCAGAAGTGAATAGTGTGAGCATAACAGGTATATTTTACAATATCTATAATTAAAAATACCCTGAAATCACATTTACTCTATGATTAGCTAGTTAGCCATCTAATTAGAAGGCCATATCAAAGGCAGTTTCCCTGTGCTGACATGTTGTGGTTGGATTATGGTGATCTTTTACTCTAAGCATTAGTTACCAGACAGATAAATTTAGTAGTTGGGACAAAGGACTCTAGTTTATGTGGGTGCTGGCAACTGTGAAATTTCTCTCACAGTTGTTTCTCTTTGGCTTTTGTGGTGTGCACGTGCCTGTTAGCTGACAAATAGAGATGAAAACATAGTCCAAGACTAACTTTTCAGAAAAGCATGTTCATATATTGCTACCAAGTCAACCATCACCTGACAGGCTAATGAGTAGTGAATGTCTGTCTTCAGGTATTAGATGAGAGCTGACATGTGGAGTGCTTTCCTAGTCCCAGTATTCAGAGTATCTTGAAACTAGCAACTTACTAGTTTAGTTGAAAGGGCATTCGGCTAAGGATTAGGTTCTAGTTCTAGCTCTGTCATGTGATTAGTTTGAAGACATTAGACAAATCATTCACATTTCTTTTAGTACTTTGGCCTCCTTGTCTATAAAAAGCCTATAGAACTGTAGGGCTACTCTAAGTGAAAAACTTGAAAAATTAAAATAAAAGCAAAAGAATATTCTAAAATTTCACAGCGATTGTAGTAGCAGTGTTCACTGCCCAGCTGACACATTAAGGGATGATTCATTGCTCTTATACATATAGTATGTTCCCTTGGACTGTGTGTCCAAATACATTTTCAAACTTTGCTTTTTTAACTTCAGTTAAAGCCTGTTCATTTGTATTTTAATGTACTCCTGCAACTTGTTTTTGGTGCGTGTTGATTACACAAGTTGAAAAGTAAGTTTAAAACTTTAGAAACTCATATTACTTTTATTCAGAAATACATAAATATATTTTATTCAGAAGTGAACCAGATTCAGAGACCAGAGCTTTAATCCTTTTCTATCTTTTTGAATATTAGTTTTATAAATGCAAGTGCTGCAATAGGAAATCATTGGTTTGTTTCCAATTCCTAGGTTTTGGATGGAATACATTCATTGGAAAGACGAAGGAACGCTGACTCATTTCCTTTTTAGGATATAAGAAAAAATATTTAGTTGAGGGTGCCAAAATAATTGAAAAATTATAGCCATGATTTTGTTTTACCAATTTCCTTGATTTAATGTGTATTTTCTTTAACATTATTTAGTTAACTATGCATGAACATGACCTTTTCTTCCAAATAATCAAAAGTGAAATGTTAACTGTCCGTTGTTTTGAATTTAGATTTATGTATTGGACTGAGTGGGGTGGAAAACCTAAGATAGACAGAGCTGCCATGGATGGAAGTGAACGTACTACATTAGTTCCGAACGTGGGGCGTGCAAATGGCCTAACTATTGATTATGCTAAAAGGAGGCTCTATTGGACAGACTTGGACACCAACTTAATAGAGTCTTCAAATATGCTTGGTAAGCTTTCTTTTTTTTGGTTCAGACACATAGTAGTATATTGTTTTTTCTATGCAAAAATCAGAAAAGTTGCTATTACCATCGTTAGATACTATTAGTAAAACTTCATATGAATGTCTAGATTCTTCTTTTGTCTGGCATTGTATTCTGTTTATTGTTACTAATAGAGGGCCAGGTACTTGGATTCACACATCTTTATTATGTGGAAATTTCATTATTGTTGTGCTTGTAATGGAATTTGTAACTCCCTAGATATTCCTGAAGTGACTTTTTATACGAGCAAAATATACTATATTCATTTCCATCTTTTTATGGAAGGCAGAAGAGAAGTTGAACTATAGACCCTAATGGAGAGAAAATAAGACCACAATCAAAATAGACCATTTGTAGGAGTTTTAAACAAACTCAGTGATTTATAGCAAGAATATAAGTTGGAAGCATGGGGTCAGACTGCAGATGGATGGATTTCAGAGGACTGGTCTGGTTTTAGAATTGCTTTTAAATGAATTGTTCTACTTTAAATTGCTTACAAATGTAATGTTTTATGTGTTATAGTTTGAGGGAGGGGGCAACAAGACTCATATTCTCACATATTTTATCCGTCTGCTTTTCCCCTGTCTACTGCCTTTCCGAAAATAGGACTCAACCGTGAAGTTATAGCAGATGACTTGCCTCATCCTTTTGGCTTAACTCAGTACCAAGATTACATCTATTGGACGGACTGGAGCCGACGCAGCATTGAACGTGCCAACAAAACTAGTGGCCAAAACCGCACCATCATTCAGGGCCATTTGGATTATGTGATGGACATCCTCGTCTTTCATTCCTCTCGGCAGGCAGGATGGAATGAGTGTGCTTCCAGCAATGGGCACTGCTCCCATCTCTGCTTGGCTGTGCCAGTTGGAGGTTTTGTTTGTGGATGCCCTGCCCACTACTCTCTTAATTCTGACAACAGGACTTGTAGTGGTAAGCTGCATTCCCCCCATGAAAAAAACTAAAATTGGAGAAAGGATTTTGAAAAACACTGTAGTTCTTGTTCTTCTTGGAGTAAAAAGTTGTAGAAGTCCAAAGTTGATCATTTATTTAATAAAAGAGAAGGACTAACGGTGGAAAAATACAATTCTTTATTATTTTTTTTTAGATGATAGTTGATATTATGAAAATTGATATTATAGAAAAATTAAATTTTTTACTCTTGAGCATTAAATAGTGAGTGTAAAATTTGCATAGCTTTATTGAGAGATAGTCATGCATATATGCTACATATAATTCATATTTATTCATTATAGAGGAAAGGAAAAGTAGTGCAAATAGTACAACAAAGAGAATCTCCAAAATACAACCTTCTTGTCCTTTGAAGTTCATAGAATATGCTAAAGATAAAAAATTTAAGTGTATAAAAGGCCAGGCAGAAAATACATATGAGTAAATTTAGCCCATTATGCAACAATAATAAATAGAGGGGAAACTAGAGAGCACATGCTCTGAACATAGTGGGTGGTCGCTGCTTAATTCCAAGTGATGTTACTAGATATTCTTAGTCATGAGTCCAAAAATTTTTTTTTTTTTGGCTGCACTGTCTCTTGATTTTTAAATGTTAGCAAGTAATGCATATTAAACAAACACACACAGACACACACAGTGCTAACAACAACGAAACAGTGTGTAACAAAACGCTATTGGCTTAGGGAAACCTAGTTTATGACTCAGGTATACATGGATGCCCATGTCTTGATGGATTGACAACAGCAAATTGGTAAATATGATAAAGAAATAGAGATTAGGTCAGAAAGAAAAGATTCATAAGAGAGAAGTAGGGTATGGTTCTCTAGGGTAGAAGATAAAATTGCTGTAGGATATTGGGTGTTATTAACTATCGAAATTACTTTATTCCGTGTCTGAAAGTATAAGAAGTCATACAGGAAAGGATTTAGTCTGTTCTGATACAAGGCTTCAGTTGTGAAAAGGAAAGAACAAAAGTTTATAGTTTAATGATTTGGAGTCTCTGCCATAGTAGTTTTGTGTTTTCTAAAGTAAATCACATAAAATTTTTAAGCCTCGAATTTTCTCATTTGTAAAATGGGAATAATAGTAAATACTTTGTAGGATTACCATGAAAAATAAATATGATATAACATGATTTGATTGCTGTGGAGAGTAGATTTGAAGAAGAAAAGAAGTGGTAACAGCGAAGTCAATCAGCCTAGTGTGGTAATGCCAGTAGATTTGGACTGGGGTGTGGCAGTGAAGATGGAGAGAAGCTGATGGATTTAAGGTATATTTTGAAGCTAGAATGAACAGAACTCATTAATGGGCTGTATATGGGGAAGGAGAAGGAGGGAGGAAGCAAGGTATGAATTTTAGATTTTTGGTTTGAGCAGTGCAGTAGATAGTAAATGAGGAAGTATAGAGAGGAAGGTTAGTTTTCAGGAAGAAAAAAAAATTTAATTTTAGGTGGGTTTATATTCATTTTCCTATGGGGCATTGCAATGGAAATACTAAATAGGTAGTTGGCCAGAAGATTCCAGAGCTCAGGAAAGAAATGAGGGTGCAGATAATAAATTTTGGAATTGCCAGCATGTATTTAAAATGGGAAAGAGTACTTAGGAAGAAGATTTAGAAATTTGGTCAACAAACATTTCCTGTAAAAGGCCAGAGTAAATATTTAGGCTTGTGAGTCCTATAGTCTCTTGCACCTACTCAACTCTATCCACTGTAGCATGAAAACAGCCATAGACAATACATTTTAAAATGTGACTGAATTCTGATAAACGTTATTACAAAAACAGGCAGGAGGCCAGGCTTAGCTTGTGGACAATAGTTTGCCAACTCCTGGTATAGAGAAAAGAAGGGATCTGGTAACCTAAAGAGTTCTGGTTGAAGAGGGAAAGCTTACAGTGGACACCGAAAAGTAGCAGCCAGAGAGGTTAAGAGAAAGACCAGGAGAGAGTAGTGCACAGAAGACGAGAGATAAGCTTGCTTCAAAAAACAGCTGTGTCGGATGCTGCTGAGAGATTGAGGAAGATGAGGCCTAAAATAGTATCCTATCCATCGGATTTTTGAATAAAGAGGTTATTAGTAACCATGAAGAGAGTAATTTCAGGGATGTAATGGTGAAAGAGTAGATCAAAAAGTGAATGGAGACAAGGAAGGGGAGGTAGTATATATAAATGTCTTTTTCAAGAAGTTTGACTTTGAATGGAAGAAGATGAGGAAAATAATTGATAGGGAATTGAGACAAGAAAATGGAAAGACCTTTTGAAATCATTATGAGTACATGTTAATTGGTGAGTGAAGGCCATGAAAAATCAGTGCTGTGAGTATCTCTAATATCTGTCTTTGGTTACCTTTCTACGATAGATCAAGTGCTTCAGGAAGCTTCCTGTTGTATGTTCTTTTTATAATGAATACTATTTAATATTTGTGTAGAGGTTTATTAGATTTCAGGAAACGTTTAACACAGAAGACTTGCCCTCAAAAAGTTTTCCAACATTGTGTAATGTACTCCCTGCACTGTGTTTCAAAAGCTAAGCCAGATCATGATTTTCTGATCAGAACCTTACACTGGCTCCCCATTTCACACAGAGTAAAAACCTAGTTCTTACAGGTTCCTACATGATCACCTCCCCGCTTTTGCTTCTCTAACCTCAGCTTTTACTACTCTCTCCCTGTTCTCTCCATGACAGCCACACTAGCCTCATTGTTATTTTCAAATACACCAATTACTCCCCATCTCAGAACTGTTGTACCACTTATTTCCTCTGCTTGGAATATTTTTCCTGCAAATATTTACATGGATATACTTCACCTCCAAGTCTCCCTCTTGTGCTTCACAGGAAGACTTGGTCTGCCCTATTTAAAATTTGCAAATCATCCTAGCATTGCCAGTTTCTTTTTCTTTTTCCCATAACACTTGTCACTCTTTGATGTACTATATAATTTATACATTCTTTTTATTATGTTTACTGTTTATTGTCTGTTGGACTATAACTCCACAAAGCAGCATTTTTATCCCTCTTTTTTCACTGATATATCTTAGGTGCCTAGATTAGTGCTTGGCAAATAGATAAATTTAAGAAATTGTCATTAAATAAAAGAGTGAAAAAGCAGGGCAGGATTTGGAAAAACACATGTGCTCTTCCATTCAACACCTTGTAAGTAAACTTATGCAAAGAGGTTAAGTGACTTAATTAATATCAAGTGATTAGATAGAGAGCTGAGACTGAAACCAGTCTTGAAGTGTCTTCTTTGACCTGTGGAGGCCCAGGCTTCCTGCTACCCACAAGAATAGATTATGGAGGAATAGGATTATTCACTTGATAAACAGGGAGAATTTAATATGTTTTTGTCAAACGTTTCACTGAAATCAAGTCTCCTGTGATACCACTATGGACAAGATGGGGAAAAATAGGCTAGGTGGCTCTGCCATTGAGTAAATTCATAACTGGTTTGGTAACCAGAGTGCTGATAAGAAAGTTTCTGGGAGCATATCAAAGGTTTTTGTCCTCAGTCTTACCTCTCTGTCTGTTTTGTATGAGATATAGCTGCAAGCTGATCAAATCTTTGAGTGATACAGACTTAGAGTAATTGTGTTTCATATTTGCTCTTTTCTTTTTTAAGCTCCAACTACTTTCCTGCTCTTCAGTCAGAAGAGTGCCATTAACCGCATGGTGATTGATGAACAACAGAGCCCTGATATCATCCTTCCCATTCACAGCCTTCGAAATGTCCGGGCCATTGACTATGACCCACTGGACAAGCAACTGTATTGGATTGATTCACGACAAAACGTGATCCGAAAAGCACAAGAAGATGGTAGCCAGGTAATTCAGAGCTCAGTGCAAAATACATTTCTTCTGCCTAGTAATTAGACTAACCAACACTCCTGTTAAGCCTTGATTTTGTGTGCGCCTGTGCGTGTGTGTGTGTAAAATTGAAATTCTAGACTGAGCAGCTTTTTTTCCCTTCTAATGATCTTTGAGTAAATAACTTTTTGATAATGCTATTGGAATGAAAATCTTATTAGGGTAACTTAGGCTTATATATTGGTAGTGAATTTATCACTCCCACCCAGATACATTTTTACATATATATTTTTTTCATTATGATTCCCTCTACATGGAGTGTTGGAAGCTTCAAAATCTAATAGACCTTGATTCTGATCTCAGCTTTATCCATCACTAAGTTTTTTATGAACTTTTTGGCTGAATGGAATGTAAAGCATATATTCTATTACCTATTACATGATAGGGACTCAATAAATAACAATTTGTTACTAGTTAACTATTTTCTGAAAGGTTTGGTGGATAGGAAACATACAATACAACCTTAGTAAAATTAAAAACATTTAGGATATGTTATGATTAATTCAGAGATCTTTTTTTTTTCGTTTTGAGTAAATATTTGCTGATTATGGTGTGGGAATGAGAATATTATCTACAATTCTTACCTGTATGTACATACCAGTCATGGTTTATATACCACTAACCATACTTATTTACTTTCTGTGATCAAGTAGTGTTAGACTGGGATTACTATAAATAATTATTTGTCATCTTCTTCATGGCAGTGATGTTAAGTTTGATTTTGAATGTATGAAAATTTAGAGAGATTAGATTACTAATTTTTTATATGTCTTATCTCACACAAAAGAGCAAACAGATAATGTATTTAGGACTGCTGAGGGGTCGCTAGGGTAGAGGTATAATTATAGTGGTATATTGCAAATACACCTTACACTGTTGTAGGCCAGGACTGATAACTAGTAGAGAGAAATTATAGCTGTTGCTATATAGCCAAGGACACAGCAAATAAATAAGATAGCCTCATTATGGAATATATTACCTTAGAGATGCTAAGTAAATAAAATATAATTTATTCAGGTAGAACAGATAAACAAAGCTTCTCTTTTTGCTTGGCTTTGTAAAAAAATTTTTTTGAGGGGGTGTGGATTTGAGGATTAGAGAAGGACATGATTGATAGATGTGGTTTGTAGCCCTAACTGATGTTGTCTCTAGGGCAGGATTTCTCAACTTAAGCACTGTTGACATTTTTGGACTAGATAATTCTTTGCTGTGGAAGACTGATGTATACGCTGTAGGATATTTAGCAGCATCTTGCCTCTACCCTCTAGATGCCAGTTATACTCCCCATAGGCGTGACAATCAAAAATGTCTCCAAACATTGCTAAATGCTTCTGCTTTTAGAGGTATTTCTAAGGTGTAGTTCTAGCCATGATTGTCTATAAGAGAGAGCTGCCAACTTCTCATGTTCATCTCTGATCAATGCATTATCAGGTTCTTAGACCAACTAATATAGCTTAAGGTCACGCTTCTGCCCATGTCATAATAACCAAATATTTGAAATACACGTTAACAAAGAAGCACATTACTCATAAAAAATGTATCAGTAAGAAAAGTCTCTTGAGACTTCTTCTCAGGTATGTGACCACATAAGTGTAAGCATTGTGAGTAATTGCCTCAGGGCTATCTGGTATGGAGTCTGATTTTCTATGTGTTGTGTGTCTTTTTCTTTCCCTAGGGCTTTACTGTGGTGGTGAGCTCAGTTCCTAATCAGAACCTAGAAATACAACCCTATGACCTCAGCATTGATATTTATAGCCGCTATATCTACTGGACTTGTGAGGCTACCAATGTCATCAACGTAACAAGGTTAGATGGAAGATCAATTGGAGTGGTGCTAAAAGGCGAGCAAGACAGACCTCGAGCCATTGTGGTAAACCCAGAGAAAGGGTATGTTGCTAAAGTGACATTCAGATGTCTTGGCATCTGAGACCCTCATCAGCTTTTCTTTTAAGCCCTTATTTATTTATCTGTAGTGTCCTGTGCTCCACTGAAAAACTTGGTATTCTCTATCTACTTGCCTCTGCCTTTTCTTATATCCTTGCTTTCTCTGATTTTATTGCCTAGAATTTCCTTTCTTAGTCACTGTTGCTTTTGTTCTAATTTCTCCCCACACCTCCAGGACCACTGGAACTGCAGCATCCTTCATGAAGTTTTCCTTGATCTGCCCCATCCTCGGCCAGATATGATTTTCCCCTCCAAATGCCCAGCACATTGGATCTCTGCCTCTCTAGTCATACCCAGTCCTTTCTAAATTACCTTATACTTTTTCAGTCTTATATTTCTTACTAGACTTTCGGTTCCTTTGTGACAAGAACTAATATGTCTTCTTTCATTTGATACAGAGCTTTGCCTTTAATAAATAGTACTTATTTGCATCTGAATAAATGATAAGGAATTCAGCAGGGAAAGTAGCTTACTTCAAAAAAGTTACAGGAAAGAGATGAATTCTAGAAGTTAAATATAAGAAATAATTCATATATGACTTGTTTTTAGTTATGAAATGGACTAATTAGAAAAAGAATTTAAAATTTTGTGTCCAGATCTCTGGTTACTGCTCTTTTATTTATTTTATTTTATCATAGTATTATTTCAAAAGTGTAGATGTGCCTATGTCTAACACTTCATTTATTGATCCATGAAAGCTAGCTCCCTCAGAAATTCTGTGTACTCTTTGTTACTGTTACTGAAAGTAAAAAAAGTATCTTACGGCCTTTTAAAAAATATACTCTAAAACATTTAAAAATAAGATTTAAAAATGTTATTCTACCTTTTTTTTGTTTTAATCAGCAAGAATATTCTCATTTTGTATGGTTTCTTATTTTGTTAAACTTATTGTTTCTTCCTTTCTCTTCAGATATATGTATTTTACCAATCTTCAGGAAAGATCTCCCAAAATTGAACGAGCTGCTTTGGATGGAACGGAACGAGAGGTCCTCTTTTTCAGTGGCTTAAGTAAACCAATTGCTTTAGCCCTTGATAGCCGATTGGGCAAACTCTTTTGGGCTGATTCAGATCTCCGGCGAATTGAAAGCAGTGATCTGTCAGGTGCCTAAAAAAAATGTGTTCCTTTATTTTGATTTGGGTTATTGAGATGATTCATCCATAGCATTTGTATTTTTCTTCCACTGTATTATTTTTGTACACATTTCTTTACAGTTTTATTCACTAAAAGTAATCAACATCGACTTGGTTCGGAAGCACTTTTTCTTCAATCATCAGTATGATTACTCCCTCTGTTACCTAATAACCTGCCAATTTTCTTCATTTGGGCTCTGTAAATAATATATTTCTAATGGATGTCTTCTCCTTTTTTTAATTCTTCTGCTCTAGTTTATGTTCTCAGCATCTCTAGCCTGAATTCTAACCTATGATGGTCTCTCTGCTGATTCCCTACTCTACTTTCACTCCCTGAAAGTTTACACACTTTTCCTAGTTTAATCTTCTGAAGAATGGTTTCTAATCATGTCACTTCTCTACTAAAAAAAATTTTCAGGGTAGTCTCATAACCTGAAGAAAAAAAGTATAGTTGTACACTTAAGTTGGTATTTGCCTTTCACAAACTCGTCATCAAACTCAAATGATCTTAACATTCCTGGTGTTTTAACCAAATTGAATCATTTGTTGGTCTTCAGATGTACTTTTACTTTCTCATTTCTCTACAGTCCTCTTTACAGTCAGAGTTACTTCCCCTCCCCATAATTTCTGATGTCCAAATATTCTATTTGGCATCACTCTAGTGATTATAAAAATGAAATTAAAATAGTACACTATTTACATCTGTCAGAATGGCAAAAATATGTTAAAGTTGATTATACCCAACTTGGCCAGAGTGGTAGAAAATGGCATGCTCTCATGCACTTTGGTGGAAGTGGAAATTGGTAGAACCTTTTTGGAGGGCAATTGCCAATAAATCTCTCTTTTAGATTCTGTCTTAGAGAAATGCTAACCCAGTGTACAAGGGTATTTATATAATCTATTACAGAGAAATAATTTCTACTATATCAAGTGTATACAGTATTACAGTCGTTACAACAAACGAGGTAGCTCTGTGCAGTGACGTAGAAGGATGTATTTTAAAAAAATTAAGTTCATTGTTAAGAACTAGTTTTATTTAAAATTTAATATTATATTTATCGGCAAATTGTCTTCCAAATACGTTGTATTTTTACAACATATACACACATATATATACATATACACATATGTATGTATACTATTAAGAAGCATATGGATATATATGTTTATTCTTTGAGAAATATGCAACAAAATAAAGCTCTGGAAGATTAGTATACGCTAATACATTGAAGTTATTTATTTCTGTATCATTTGAATACATTTGTATTTTTTTTTAAAACTAAAGAGTATTCTGTCTTTCTGGGTTCAAATGCTTCCCCTTCCATTATGCCTTCTCTGGTTTCAAATAGTCATGCACACACTTATGTATGTGTGTGCACATATGCTTAGCATGATATATTCTTGCTTTCATCTAATCACCGATATCTCTTATATCATCTTTAATTTGTATAATTGCTATTTATATCAATGTTTTAACTCTTATTAACATTAAAGGGTTTTTTCCCCTTCCCTTCTCTGTTTCTCTTCATTTAGGATGCTTATTTTTTGTTGTAAGAGTAACATGTTCATTAAAGACAGTTTAGAAAATTTTTAAAAAGAAAATATTCAAAGCACTATCATTATTAACACTTTAATAAGTTAACTTTCATTTTTTATATCACTTTCCTGCTCTTCTGTCCTATTTGTCTTTATGAGTTTATACCTTAATTTTTTGCCACTATTTAGGTAGATTTTTAGGAAGCAGCATAAAGTAAATTTGTGTATAACCCACCATGAATCTGAATGTTGACTTAGGCAATGTCTTCTCATATTTCCCCACTTTTCTCCATTTATTAAAACTTCGCTTTATGCTTACCTCTTTCCTGGAACTTTCCCTGATATTTTCAAAGTATAAGCTAATGGTTTTTTGATAGAATTCATCACTTAGGAACTATGAAAATATTCTATAGATATTTGAAGAACTATTATGAAGAAGAGAAAAGGAAGAAATATGTATTCTTTTCTTTTTGAATGAGTGAGAAGCTATGGGGGTGGGAAGAGGGGCACAGATTTCAGCACACTGCGAAAGAACTTTCTCACAGCTCAACAATAGAATAGGTTGCTTCTTCAGAGTCTGGGTAGTTCTGTGTCTAGAATATTGTAGAAAGAGTTCTGACTTTGAGGTGAGGCTTGAACCTGGTAATGCTTTGAGTCTGTTGTTTTTTCTGTATTCTGAATGGCCAGGTGGGGTGAGGGTGGAGTTGTTCTTCACAGATGCCTCAGGTGTACACAGTGAATGTGTGAGGGCAAGAGCACAGAGTTCTGGGCTCACCACTACTACAAGTACTGTTCTGACATTTTAATATGTTAGAGCTTTTCATAAACTTTAATTTGAAAACGAGACTTTGCTTTAAAAAGAAATTAGAATCCTGCTCTAAGTTCTTTTCTACGTTTCTCTGAACTAGAATATTTAGTGTGTATTGGGCCTTACTTGCTCTTGATTGCGCTTGAATATCTAGTCTGTTACCTGTATTTTGGTATGTATATATCTTCTAAGAATGATTTTGGAATTTTGTGGTAGAGAGCTTATATTTTCCTTTTTAATACACGTAGACTCTAACTGATATTCAATAAATTGTTGAATGTATGACTTGACACACATGAATTATTTCTTTTGAATGTGCTTTCCAAGGTGCCAACCGGATAGTATTAGAAGACTCCAATATCTTGCAGCCTGTGGGACTGACTGTGTTTGAAAATTGGCTATATTGGATTGATAAGCAGCAGCAAATGATTGAAAAAATTGACATGACAGGTCGAGAGGGTAGAACTAAAGTCCAGGCTCGAATTGCCCAGCTTAGTGATATTCATGCAGTAAAGGAGCTGAACCTTCAGGAATATAGTAAGTGCTGCTGGTGTACTGTTGTTAATTGCAGGGTTCGTGCTTAAGAAATTAAGATAAAATTCAGATGTTCTTTTGTGTCTTCTTACCTCTTTATTTTTAAGATTTTCATGTTCTTTTAGTTTTGCCACTTTTAAAAAACTCTTCATGTTTTTATAGCCTTATATTGAACTCATCTAGGAGCTTTTTCAAATTAATTATCTTTTCCCCGTAAAACAGGAGAGGGGGAAAGGAATGCTCTTACTCATTTTCAAAAATTTCCCCAGGTACAACTAAGGCTTTGCTTGTCATGCCTTCTCTTTCTCTCCCTCATACCCTCTAAGAATACTCATATAAAGCATTTTTTTTTTTTTTTTTCTCCCTGCACACCCCATAGTTGGAACAGAAGCAAAAATTATATTTGTATAATGATGAATAGAGTTATGGAATAATCTTATTCTTGAGCAAAAGCAAAACAAACTTAAAATTAGTGTGTCAACTTAGAGCTAAGACCGTGCTTAGTAAGTGTTGTTTTCCCTTTTTGGATAAATTTTTCAATTCTCAGCTTAGAAAAGTAGCCATAAATATATATTTTTTTTATCTTATTGAAACTTTTGAAAATGGCTAATCATCTTGGACTAGTTTCTTGTTAATATGTGTCTGTAATCAAAAGTACTCAGCAGTCACTGCTATGGGTCTTACATGATTGTACCAGGAGTGCTAATGTTAAATGAAGAACTAAAGAGAGAACTATTGAAACTCAACTTCCCAGCACAGTACTTTCAAATCAAAGTGGATTATGAAAGGAGAATGGAGGAATGAGAGCACCACTGCTTGCTTCTTTAAACCTTCATTATGTTATCACTCGTTATGAACTTAGAAGTTAAGTTAGAGGCATTTCAGAATTAGGAAGTTGGAAGTGTTGCTCTTCTATGTTATGAGATGTAACTCATGCTGAACATTTAATAGAAATAAGGTAATCATGACACATTAGCTAAGTTATTTATTCAGTTGATATATGAATATCTTATTGTAGAAAATCTCTGTGAAGGTTTTCAGAATTTCCCAGGGAATATCTTTTTTAATAATTCAACATTTAAATATGGTTTTATATTTGGAAAAACATTTTTTCAAATTTCTAATACTAAAGAGAATGAGATTTTTGTCAAAAGTGTCATGGAATTAAAAGATTTAGAAGCACTGCTATGTAGTTTGTGTATCCTAATATAATGACTTGTGTCTCTTTTGGGACATCTGTGTAGTATAACACAACTGCTCATTTGTAGGTAGCTGACTCCCTCAGTGTTATCAACACATACTGAAGTAAGACTGTCGTGTTCGTGAGAAGAGAGTCAGATTATAAATGGGTGGCTACATTAGATGGTATTCTGTGATGATAAGTGTCAAGTTGCTTTTAATGCAAGCTAAGTAGAAAATTCAAAGCAGTGATTTCATTAATCATAAACAACTTCTGGGACAGATTTTGAAAAGTTGCTGAGTGTATTTAACTCAAATATGAGAAAATTAAGTATTTGTAACTTTTCAGGTTATCTTTTGCAGTTGACTAAGCACATAGTTTTATTGTTTCTTACTGGTTGACTTCCATGTGAACTTTTTTTCCTTCTCACAACTCTGATTTTCAGTGAATTCCTCATTAAAATATACTTTTTGAGTAAAATCACCTTATCTTTTAAAAAGGTTAGAATTTCTGAGTTAAAATCTACAGGTTAGAGGAGTCTTTATATATTAAATTGAATAATATCCAGGTCTCAGCATTCCCCCTACAAATTTTTCTAGTTTCAATAATCAGCTTTTCTTATTCACAAAATTAACATGAGCTGTACCATTACCTTGCTTAAAATACTTTAAAATATTTTATTTATAAATATATAAAGACAGTGTTTTGTATTTTGAAATAGCTGTCCTCATTTTCTTATAGATCTTATAAGGATGGAACGAGGAATTTTATTGTGTGGAAATAAAGTCCAAGATGATTTTACATTTAGTTTTCTTGGTTAATTCATAAATGATTGATTTTTGACTAGGCTGTCCTCCCTCCTCCCTTCTTTCTTTTTTTTTTTTAATATAGGACAACATCCTTGTGCTCAGGATAATGGTGGCTGTTCACATATTTGTCTTGTAAAAGGAGATGGTACTACAAGATGCTCTTGCCCCATGCACTTGGTTCTGCTTCAGGATGAGCTGTCATGTGGAGGTAAGTATGTTATTTTCTTGTGCAGTTCTAAATGCCAATTAACATGTTCCATAACTTAGTCTAGCATTCTGTGATTTGGCAGTGAAATTGTTCTTTCTCCTAATTTGATTGGTCTCTTGTATCTATTCATCTGCACCATACTGACTCTTGTGTTATTGTAAGAGTGAATCTATTGTGACAAGTGAATAGATATAACCTAATCCTGAGACTAAGACAGCAGTGCCCTATTGAGGGAAACTCATCCTGTAAATGAGTGTATTTCCTAATAATAGTAGCTTTTTCCACCCCAGATGCTAACAAGATGAATTAATTCTACCTCTTATAATCTTCATCCACTGAATTCTAGATTCTATTTAGTTGATGTATCATTGCTGGAAATATATCCAGTGAAAAAAGTATTTTTTTGTCAAATCTATCAGCAGTTTCCTGTTTTTCTTACTTATTTAGAAAAAAATTTTAAACTATATTCCTGAGTAGTGATAATGTTATAGTGAAATTGGTTCAATCACTCATGGAAGTATAACAAATTAGTGCATTCCTTTGTTAAAGCATAGTATGATAGCATCAAACACCATAATAACATTCATCCCCTGAATTCAGAAATCCTATCAGGTAATTCTAAATTAAGTCAACTGAAGAAAAAGACTGTTCTCTCTAATTTAAAAACAATCTAATTTCTAATGATAGGAAAATTATTAAGTAACTGAGTTTATACAGCTATTAAACATTATGATCATAAGCTGATGTAAAAATGAAGCCAAAATTTGGCTCAGGTGAAAAAAATATGTTAAAATGGTGTTTTTTACTATGATGACAACTACATATAATACATATTTCTGTGAACAAAGATCGAAAGGGCTTATACACAAAATATAAAAAGACATTGAGAAGATGGTATTATAAGAATATTTTATTCTAACTCCTAAGTTTTTGAAAAACAGCATGTGTTGAGTAGCAGCTGTGAGGCACTCTAGACTACAGGAGATTTGAAGATCTTTGAGATAGAGCTTAAAGTTTGGTTGCGAAGATCAGTTATGTACACAGTAAAAGTTAAGCTCTGGTTCTTGGATTGTCTCCCCCAAAATAGCAAGTGTTGCACAACAGTGTTAATGTCCTTAATGCCACTGAACTGTACCCTTTAAAATGGTAAACTCTTTAACATGTATTTTACCACAATAATAATTAAAAAAAACAAAAAAACCCAAAAACCTGTTTCCATATCAGGGTGCTAGAGTATTTAATAAAGCAAATCTTAGAAAATTTACCTTTATGTAATGTTAACAGATAAAACTGAATCAAGGATATCACCTTCCATTTAGAAGTCTTTCAAAAGACCTTTTGATTTTTTTTCTTTTAGTGTATGTATTACATGAATAGTGTGTTTTAACTAATGTGTACAACTGTGTTACAAACACCCAAATGAAGACATACACTATTGTCATTAAGAAAAGTACCGTCATGTCCATTCACTTCTTCCAGAAGTAACCATTATTCTTATTTTTATCCCCATAGCTTAGTCTTGCCTGTCCTTGAACTTTATATAAGGATCATGATATGAGTACTCTTAATGTCTGGTTCTCTTGCTTAATATAGTATTTTTGAGATTCAACTATACATTGGACTGTATCAGTAGTTTTCTTCTTTTTATTGTTAAATATGCCACGATTTATTATTCTTCCGTTGAGGGACATTTTAGTTGTTTTCAGTTTTTTGTTACTAAGAATAAAACTGCAGTGAATGTTGGTGTACAATTTTTATTTTATTTTATTTTACAGTGGAGATAAATAAAATACAAAATCTAAATTTCTCTGCCTGACTTCCAAGATGTTTTCATTTGAACCTATTACCTATCCATCTCATTTTGTATTCCCAACCTGCTCACTGTTAATTTGGCTATTTTGAGTTTGATGATTACTATGACATGTTCTGTTTTGTTTTGCCACTATGGATTTACCTGTGGTATTTCAGGATGTATTTTTCTTCTTGCATGCCCATCCTAAATCTTACTCATTTTTCAGGGTGCAGCTAGTTTCATGATCTTTGAAACCCTCACTAGCTGTTCTTCACTTTTCTCTGAATTGTAGCTGTTACCACAATTTGCATAACATAACATGCAATTCAGAATAACGGAATCATATGTTTTATATTCATTAGTTTCTTCTTATCCTCAACCAAATTAAAGTTCTTTAAGGACATGGAACATTTTTTTTTTTTTTTAATTTTTATTCTCCACACGATCTAGTAGTGTTAGCTGAATATACAATAGACTTAAATTCCCTCTGTAAACAATCTTTCTGATTCCCCATGTAAAATGTTCACCTGTAATCCACAGTATTCTCTTTTAAAGGTAAAAGATATTCTGATTTGTGGTCATATAATAAAGTTATTGTTTTCTCTAGAGAATTTACTAACAGACAAGTTTTTAAAAGAAGTCAGTGAGCCTGTGATATAGTGAAGGCAATAGGCTAAAGATAAGGAGATTGCCCTTGTAGTCCTCTCTTTTATTAATGACTATCCCTTGTTTATAGGAAGCTCTGTGACCTTGGGCAGTCACTTGGCCTCTCTGAGCCTCAGTTTCCTCATTTGCAAAACAAAGCAATGACAATTCTCAAAATAGTCTCAGCATATTTTTGCATTTAAAAAAAATTATTGAGGACTCAAAGAGTTTTTGTTTCCTTAGGTTATATTTACCTTTATTTACTATAGTAGAATTTAAAACTAAGAACTTAAAAAAATATTTATTTAAAAAACAATAATCTTTATGTGTTTACAAGTTAAATCTGTTAAAAAATTTATTTTCTAAAGCAAAATAATTTTAATGAGAAATGTGGCATTGTTTTTACAGTTTTGTAAACTCTTTAATGTTAGGCTGAATTCTCATGTCTACTTGTGCATTCAATCTGTTCTAATAAGTAGTTCAGGTTGAAATATATGAAGAAATTTGGCCTCATATAGATACATAATTGAAAAACAGGATTATAATAATAGCCTTTTCAAATAATTATGAATATTTATCTTGAATTCTACACCAAATTTCGACAGATGACAAGTGGCAGTTTTCTATAGGTTTAGTTGCAAAGTGGAATTTGAAACTATATCAGTTAACTTTCCATAGTCTTTTATATTTAAATCTGTAGATCTATTTTGTGCTCTGAATGGATGTTTTACTATGCATGATTTTGTAAACCTATACCTTGGTCATTTGGAAATATTAGAATTTCATTCAGAAGTTCCCAGATCTTCAGATTTTGATGCATTTCATTAATATCAAAAGATCACACGTTAATTTCACCACCAGTCTCATCAGAAAAGTCTTTAAGTACTGGGAATCTGTCAGGCTTACAGTGCTGGATACAGGTTTTCCAAAATTATCATTTCTGATTGAAAGCACCAATGTTATAATTTGCCACAAAAGCATGATGTTATGATTTGCTGTTGTTTTTCTTGAAATAACAGGCTCACTTTATTTTTTAAAAACTTCCTGCCAAATACTCAAGTGTAAATAACTATAATTTCTCTGTCAATTCTTTCAAGTAAAAGTAGTGCTCCATTTTGGATTGAGTCTATTTAAAGTGCTTTCCCTTAAGAAACCATTATACTTAGATGTGAATGTGAACTTTATGCATACTTCCCATTTTATCAAACAATATTGAAGGTATATGTACTCAAAGTTGATTTTTATATAATTAATATTTTTATTCATTAAGAACATTTTTAAATAAGACTTTTTTTTTCTTCTGTGAGTTTGTGACTGTATAGATACAGTGGCTACAAGTACAATTTGGTGTCTTTGCTTTGAATCTGCTAAAGTGCCAAGAGTTTTCCCACCATTTCTTTTGTAACATCAGTGAAAATGTAGTGAGAAAGGCAAGTGACATATTAGCATTATTATAAACTAGTTTGACATTGTGACCCTGAAAAAACCTCAGGGATTCCCAAGGGTTCATGGACCACTCTGAGAATCTCAGAGCTAGAAATCTTATGAATTCTAAGCTAATTTTAAAATATATAGAGGTTAATGATTATAGTGATTATTCATAGGTTATGTGTGAGATTATAATGAATTGGAAATATAATCTACTTGAATTGTAGTATATGAGAAAAGTTCTGCCTTATAGTTTTGCAAGTTAGTGAATCTAAATGAAGTAGTGTAAACATTATATTTCTCTTCTCTGATTAGATGAGATGGATTATAAATTTTATCTATGATAGTGTTTTGTATATGCTCATTACTAAATTAGCTTCATTCAGGTGTGTTTGTACCTCTGTGTGACAGTTATTTTATTTTTCTCACTCCGCCCCATCTTTGTTTATTGCAGAACCCCCAACATGTTCTCCTCAGCAGTTTACCTGTTTCACGGGAGAAATTGACTGTATCCCTGTAGCTTGGCGTTGCGATGGATTTACTGAATGTGAAGACCATAGTGATGAGCTCAATTGTCCTGTGTGCTCAGAGTCCCAGTTCCAGTGTGCCAGTGGGCAGTGTATTGATGGTGCCCTCCGATGCAATGGAGATGCAAACTGCCAGGATAAATCAGATGAGAAGAACTGTGAAGGTATCTCAAAGTCCTAGGAACCAGCTGTGTAGTCCTTTTTCCATCACGTTGTTTTAAATTCAGAGCATTGCTATGGCTCCATGGTAGATTTGAGATTTTCAAGTACATTCGTCTTTATTATGTCTAAGGATAGTAACATGTTCCAAATTACTGTTTTAATTTGCTTAATGGGCGTGAGGTTTATACACATTAATAAGCTTTGCAAATTGAGAAATGAGGCCAAAAGATTAGACCTTCAATATGTAAAAATAGTCCTTGTTTCCCATGAACTCTGGATTAGTGAATTTATGAATTTATTACAATGTGAAGTAATTTCATATTTTCCTCTCTCCACTATCCTTTAACACGATAAAAAAAAAAACCCTCAATAAATTCTCTGGAATTCTTTAGTGTCTAGAAATGTATGTAGAATTCTTTAATTCTTAAAATTATTAGTGAAAGGTGAAATTTAACATAAAAAACAAAATAGGAAATTTCCTGCCGGCTTTCCTTTCTTCTTTCTACCAATGGAAATCCCCAGAAAATAATTTTTAAGATATATCTAAAAGTCTAGTTTGTTTTTCATTTGCACCCAGAAAGTACTTTTTGACTCTTGCGAGTTTGTCTTTACATTATAGTATAAATAAGAAAACTATTTGTATTTCTTTCCCAGTGCTTTGTTTAATTGATCAGTTTCGCTGTGCCAATGGTCAGTGCATTGGAAAACATAAGAAATGTGATCATAATGTGGATTGCAGTGACAAATCAGATGAAGTGGAATGTTGTAAGTAGGACTACAACCTTGTATATTACTCTTAAGGGAGAATTTTTAAAATACATTTTCTTTAAGTATGAGGTTCACTTATCAATATTTCCTTATTAAGAAACAGATATTAATGTTAAGCTAGTTATTTGTACTACGGTTTTTTTTTTATGTTTTGCTTTTAATAATCATTAAAGACGGCAGTTTTCTTAGGCACAAAAATCTTCACAGAAACATTTAGTAAAGCATCGGAAAAGAATATATATTGTTTTGCCACAACTAAAGAAATTCTTAAACAATTTACAGGCATACCTCAGAGATAATGCAGATTTGGTTCTGGACCACTGCAATAAAGCAGATATTGCAATAAAACGAGTTACATGAATTTTTTGGTTTTCCAGTGCATATAAAACTTATGTTTACTTTGTACAATAGTCTATGAAGTGTGCAATAGCATGATGTCTAAAAAAATTGTGTACATACCTTAATTAAAAAGTACTTTATTGTTAAAAATGTAAACTCATCTGAGCCTGGTAGAAAAATAGTGCCGATAGACTTGCTCAACGTGGCGTTGCTACAAACCTTCAATTTGTAAATCAAAATCTGTGAAGAGTATTAAAACAAGGTATGCCAGTAGATAGTGGAAATCAGTCAGTGGTCTCAACCTTAGAAAAATTAGTCCATGTTTAACATTGGTTTATTTCTTGACACATTTCCACCAGACTCTCAGTAAATTTAAGACCTTCTCTAAAATGCAACTTGAGGTTACTTGAGCCATCATATACCCCTAGGCTTAGAGACTCTAGGCTGAATAGCTTATAGTTTCTTCAGGGTTTATAACTATTGACCAATGCCCTAACATAAAATATATCCCAAATTGATAAACTTAGTTCTGAGTAGAATTCAGCGTAAGCTAGGTCTTTCTTGTGAAAACTGATTTAATGGAATTTAGATAGAACTCATTTAAAAACTCTTTAATCTTAATAAAGACTTTAAGCTGATATTTTTACAGATTCAAATGGAATTCTAAGACTTTAAGAATCTGTTCATTTATTCTTTAAGCATATACTGAATACCTACTATGTGGTGAAGCTACATGGTACCTGTACTAAGTTTCTCAAAGTCCTCTGTGGTTGAGGTAGTATTAAGATCATGGATTTTAAAACCAAGCAGAGATGGACTTGAGTTCCAGCTCCACCTCTTACCAGCAAACAATTTGTTCTTATTAAACCTTATTTTCTTCATCTTTAAAATGAAGATAATATTTAGTCTGGTGGATGTGAGAAAATTAAATGATTTAATGTATATAAAACATATAGCCTGACTCATAGAGGTACTGTTGATAAAAGAATGTGATACGGGATATCAAATGTGCTATAATAGAGATCTCTACAAGTAGTAGCACAAAAGAATGAAGATGGGGCTCAAAGAAGACTTCTTAGAAAAATGATGCTTAAGGTTGGGTTGTTGATCTGCAGGGTGCCAGACCCCTGAGTCACTCTTGTGCTCCTTACTACAGGCCATGCAGATATCTGGCCAGATCCCAGCCTTCCTGTTTCAGCCTCAGAGGTTTGACAGAAGCATCCAGGGCTCCTGGAGCAACGAACAGCAGAGTCCCTGAGCTGGGGAGGGGATGAGCTCCCATTTTGGAGCCTGACTCCCCTTTAGCACTTTGGGAAGAAATGACATTATTCCTTGATATGCAAGGCTCACACCCAGAAGTGCCCCATGCCCCCCCCCCCCCCCCCAAAATAAAGCTGCCTGGCTTCTGGGAGAGGAAAAAAAAATTGGGTGTTAATCAACGAATAGTGTTAATTATGCAGTTAAGTGGAGAGATTGAATTCCAGGCAGAACAGCAGCAGATTGAAATAGTACCTTTGGGAAACTAAATGTAAATAGGACTGCCAAAATATATGCTACATCGTGAAGGGGTGTCAGCAAGAGATCACATACATAAAAGCAAAGTCATAGTGGACTCTGCTTTTCTTCTGAAGCACCTAGTCAGTATTCTAGCATAATGGAGGGTCATTGAAAAACAAGTATAGGACTGGCGTGACTATGTAATTGTGAAAACTGTAAAGCAGATGGATTGGAGGTGATAAGATTATAGGCAGGGGAATCTCTTAGATTGGTGGCTTTTAGACTTTTTTGACCACATCAGGAGGAATACAAAGATGTAGGTGTACACATAAAGAAATACATCATACAACAGTATTTATCCAGATTATGTAGAATGCATTCTGAAGATCTCTGTTTTAAAATGCTGGTTGCAACCCACTAAGTTGTTTTCACCATTCAATGACTTGCAGCCTATAATTTAAAAATACTTAGACTATTGTAGTTTAGGCAGATGATGAAGATCTAAATCAGGAGCAGTGGTGATGGAAAGGAGGGGATAGATTTCAGAGTTATTTCAGAAATGGAATAAAAAGGGTTTGGTAACCACTTAGCTATAGTTAGTAAGTTTAGGTTGACGCACAGAATACCTCAATGAGTGACTGGAGTCATTAACTAGAATATATAGCAGGGACTGAAAACAATACCATTCCATATCCTGGCTGCAGATATGATGTTTGGCTGATGTAGGTTTTTTATTTTTGTTCTAAATTTAAATGCCTTTAATTTGGTACAAGTGCTTCATTTATTTATGATCTACTTTACCCCCTGGAATCTAGGAAACTGACAGATGATGATGACAGTGAGTTCAGTTTGAATATTAAAGCCACCCATCATATATCCCATTGAAGCTGTTCAGGAAGTTGTTGATTGTATGGGTCTGTACCTCAAGAGATTTGGGCTTTTCAATTTATTAATGATAATTAAAGCTGAGGCAGTGGATGAAATCTCCCTGGGAGAGTTATGTAGAGGAGAAAAGTAGCAGGGAGTAGACAGAACTCTGAGAAGCATCTGCACTTAAGAGATAGACAGGAGAGAATGAAGCCAACAAAAGGAAACAGAAAGAATAATGAGACAGTGAAACTAAGAGAATAGTTTTTTAGAAGGATATTGATCAGACATTTTTGAGAAGAAAATAAGAGCCAGTGGTATTGAATATCGTGAGGGGTCAGTGAGATGAAGGTTTATTGAACATGGCAAATAGGAAAACGGCCTTTGCCAGACTAGTTTTAGTGTGGTAGTGAGGATGATGAAGCCTTACTACAGTGAATTAAGATGGGACCTAGAGACTAGGAATTGGAACTAGTGATTGTAAACTGTTCTTTCTTGAAATTTGGCATTGGAAGGGAATGGCAAGGCACTAAAAATGAAAATGATGGATGATTGTTCCCAAGGACTAAGCAGAGTCTGTGTCAGGGTCCACAGATGAAATATATAACTGGCAGCCCCTACGTATTATGTAACTACCGATATCATTTTCTCTCATTCCTTTCATTTACTCTGTCAGAGGGTTAGTTTAACTATGTAGATGGGAGATTTAAGGTAAGATGAAGCAGAAGGAAGGTTTTTAAAGGATCTGCAGTTGTGAGATATAATCTATTCAGAATGGAAGAATTTTCCTCTAAATGGAAGAGTAATACTCTAAATTTGATGAGCCCTTTTGCATTTTCTTTCTACCTCTAATATTGATGCTTTCTGCTTCTAAAGCCTCAGATAGCTCAAGGATCCTGTGAAAGTGGATGCTATTGTAGGGTCTTCCTCTAGTGCTCCCAATCTCTGGCTTTCTTTCTGAGTCCTCAAGAACTTAAGTATCAGAGACCTTCTGTTCCTTTCCTCGGGCAGCGAGACTCACCCTGACGGCAGCATCATGTTGGGCTTGAGAGATATTACTCATCTTTAGCTTCTAATTTCCTTTACCAGGCCTAAATATCACTTTTCAAAACTGAAAATCAAGTAACGACTTTTCTGGGTTCATCCTTTCTGGCTCTAAAATCTTATCAGAGATTCCAAGCTAACCTTGTTGATTTTTATTATGTACAGAACAAAGTAAGATAGATGTTATCTGTATACGTATTTAAAACTTCTTAGTGGTATTTACATCTATAAGATACATCTTTGTTTTTATCAGTTTACAGTTGTACTTCCCAGTACAACTTCCCAGTACATAAGGATAGTTTGTTTTGTTTCCTAATGATAATACCCATATATCCATGGGCATGGTGTATAAGTATTTATAAAAAAGAAAAATATTTATGAATTCTCTTCATTAGATTCACATTCTACTCACCAGCTCTCTTTGATTACTATTTTGAATCTGCAGTTATTTTTACAGTATATAACTATACTACATTCCTGTTTTAGATCCAACTGAGGAGCCAACACCACAGGCCACTAATACAGTTGGTTCAGTTATTGGAGTCATTGTCACCATTTTCGTGTCTGGAACCATATACTTTATCTGCCAGAGGATGTTGTGTCCACGTATGAAGGGAGATGGGGAAACCATGACTAATGACTATGTAGTTCATGGACCAGCTTCTGTGCCGCTTGGTTATGTGCCACACCCAGGTTCTTTATCAGGATCTCTTCCAGGTGAGTTAAACTGATCCATTGAGAATCACATCTTAGTCCTGACAAGATTGCCAATTTTCCATAATTGAAACAGGATACTGTCCAGAGTCTATTTTAAACTAGACTACTTTGGGTTTAAAAAATTAAAAGAACAAATGTTCTCTTTTTATTTAGTACCTTCTCTTTTCACAAGAGACCCGAGGTATGGTTTGGTAGAAACTGCCAAAGGATATAAAGCAAATATGTGTGCAAGAATTTATATAGACTGCATATATTGCATTTCTGGATGCACTCTACCAAAAGTGAATTAGCCAGTCATTCAGTGAAAAGAGTCATACGTAAATCACAGGTTCTTTAGGTTCACAACCAGGCTACTTCAGTACTACTGAGCCTAGGAATTAAAGGAGGCTGAAAAAGTAGACTAAGATTCCTTTTCAGCAAAGATTTGGAAATAGCTGGGTGATAACAGGGAGAGATATATTGTCTTAATGTTTCGTCCTAACTTTAGGTATTGACAGTGGGGCATGGGTTTGTTCAGGCATAGCCAAGTAGCCAGAATTTCTTTGCTTGGGTAGGCCACATTGCTCTAGAGAAGTATGCTTTCTTATCAATGCTTTCTGGTGCTGTTAGGGTATAAAAGCCTTTCTTTAAATGAATGTGGAGAAGGAGGTGCCAGGCAAAAGCCCTCTGAAAATAAGGACTTATGCTGGGTGTAACTAAGTAAACAGACATGATTTTTAAACTTAATGATTCCATGTTGCCATACCTATTTGCAGTTAGTGGAATTTAGGAAGTCACTTGGAAAAAAAATAGTTTTTTCTTTAGCATTGGTAGTTGTGATTACAACTTTTTTGTATATAGTAGCCAAAGAAATACTCTTTCATACATTGTGTTTATGCCCTTAGAAATGGGTTTAGTTAGTTTCCTTTTGAGCAAATCTGTTGTTTAGTCTACCCTGCTCTACAACCTCCACTCTCGACAGTCCTTTCTTCCTGAAATCCTCTGAAAGGTTGAAAGCCTCTCATTTTGACAAGCTCTGGTTCCATCCTGGGGGAAGGGATGAGAACTATTCTTGGCCATGTTCTAGGCCAGTTCTCAGTGGACTTGTTCACTTCTAGAGATCATGTCCCTTCTCCCTTAAGTGTTTTCAATCATTGTTAGGAAAAGAGGACATACATTGGTTTAAAATCAGACTCTTTGACTGTTGGCATTTGTAATCCTAATATTGAAAAAAATTATTTCATGCATTTTTATAGGTCTTACTCATCTTCAATACTTATCCTCCTTTATTTTAGGAATGTCTCGAGGTAAATCAATGATCAGCTCCCTTAGTATCATGGGGGGAAGCAGCGGACCCCCTTATGACCGAGCTCATGTCACAGGAGCATCATCAAGTAGTTCTTCAAGCACCAAAGGCACTTACTTCCCTGCAGTAAGCAATCTGTTTCCTTTGTTTCACTTTGAATACAAAGATAAATAGGATCTTAAGATTTTTAGCTCATTTAAATGTAGGTACTCAGTAATGGCCATGTGAAAAGCTTTTTAGTATAGAATTTAGGCATATAAGGCTCAAAGAAGGCTTTACCATCAGTGTGTGAGACTTATAAATCCACTTTTAGGTTTACTGTGTAGTAACCAGCATATTTGAAAGCACTGGACGTTAATTGTATATTTTAGGTAAAAGTAGAACTACTGAATAGTACCTCCTGAGAGGCTCAGGACATTCATCCCCAAAGAAGAAGCACATAATGTGATCTCTTTAAACAATTATAATTTTAAAAACCAGAGCCCAGCTGTGCTTAACTTAAACCAGTAGATTGTAGATTTCCTCATCACCTTGCACTGTTTGGCCATGATGACATTGTGTTTTGAGGAGAAGAGATCCTAAAGTACAATTCAAGGTTATGCCAGTAGTGTAACGGGAAGGAATACGAACAGGAAGGAAGGAAAGTTAGTCTAATAGTCTATATCTGGGATTGACCATTGTGATTTTAATAATTCTTTTTCCTTTTAGATTTTGAACCCTCCACCATCCCCAGCCACAGAGCGATCACATTACACTATGGAATTTGGTTATTCTTCAAACAGTCCTTCCACTCATAGGTCCTACAGGTAATACACATCTTCCTCTAATGCAAATCGGAGTGTTTATCAGAAGGAAGAGTATTCTAGTTGTGGGCTTCATGTAGCCCTAAGTGAGTAGATAATGGTTACTGAGAGGAAACTGGTGTCTTGTCTTGGTAATGCTGACATTACCCCTACCACAAATTCTTTTCTTTGAGGGCATAATACATTTTTAAAAATAGAGTCACAAATGCTGGCTTTTAGAATAATTAAAGTAGAGGCCTCAATGCTTTGGCAGTGTTCTAAGAGAGAGTTACTCGCCAGAGTGGCTGACTTCAGAATAGGTTAGTGCTCAGGTTAGGTTTGATTGATTGTCTCAGGATGGAATATTGGAATAAGACTGTGGTTCAGAGAGTTGTCAGAGCTCTAAGACAGCACAGTTACTGAGAACACATAATTTGAGAGAAGTTGAAGTTCAGTCCTTGTTTACCTACGTTATTTTCTGAAATGAGACATTTCTCATATAGTTGGCGTGGAATAGATTAAAACTCACTAAAATAAATGAAATGTATTTGTAAGTCAGAAAGGGAGATATTATGCCTTTGTGCTGATTTGTGAGTAGACAGAATATATTGAGCAGGGTTAAGTGTGTTGCCCCCTTACTCTTCCCTCTTACTTGAAAGGCCAGCAGAAAGTCAAAAGCTTGACATTCTCTGTCTAAACACTTAGTTCTTAGTATTTATTGGCTTCCTTCAAATGCCTGTTATCTTCTAGATAAGGTGTTTCTAGCATTCTAGTCAAATTGCTCCACTATGTAACCTTTTATATAGAAATCAAGTGGAAACTGTTTATGGTATCTCATTCAGAATTCTTATTTCAGTTTATAAATAGGACTATTTGAGATAGGCTTGACTCTGAATGGATTTTTATGTTTTATTGTAAATGTTGCATTCCCTGCCACAAGTTTGTTCTAAAAAGCCAAAACAGAGAGGAATAATCTTAAAAATTGAAAAAAAGACCTAAAATTTTACTTTAAAAATTCTAATTTCTTTTAATTGAATAAGACACTGATTAAAATGAATATAATTACATCAAAAACAATTCTTATGTAATCATTTCCCACATCTGAAATTAAGTCCAGTTTGTTTTTTCTGAGTAAAACTTTTTATCATTAGTTAAGATGTTTATCTAAATGAACGTTCTTTTCTGTTTTTTTCCCCCCATTAAAATAGATGTATTGAGCCTTTTAAATGTTGAGCCAAGAAATTTCACCAAGGCTCAACACCTGATTAGAAAAAGATAAAACCTAAAAAATACAATAACATCATGTCATTACTGGTAGTAAAAAAAAAAATTTTTTTTTGAGAAAATGAGCTCAGCAGGTTATGTAACCTTTGATCTTTTGGCAGCCATTCCTTTTGAGGCAAGTCCTAAATGATAGCAAATGGTTTGTATCCTGGGGTAGCATCATCTTAAGGCACTCTCTATCACTAGGTATTTTATGAATTCTTAATTCAGTTTTGCACTTGCCCCCCTCTTGCAGTTACTTTGTTTAATGAGAAAGCATATGAGTAAGATTAACTTTACCATATTTAGAATGTAAATGGTATAAGAAGTTGCAGATAAAGATAGAAATGATAGGAAAATTAGCTCTTATTTTCACTACATCATCCTCTCTTTCCAGTGCCTTTTTTTTAGTTAGCCATGCTACAACCTTGATTAACAGCTATAGATTACTTAAAAGGTAGGTAAACAAGTATAATAAATTAGGTCTCGGAAACACATATTAGAAAATTCTCTGGTCCTATATGGATATTTAGAGTTTTTCATTTTGATGTTCAGTTAAAGCCACTCTGTGACAATATGCTTGTCTATATATACATGGGATATCAAAACTCTTTCTCCCAAACCACAGCATTTTCCCTTTGCTGATAGAAACAGCAACAGCATAGATATGCTGCTTAGGCTGTCTACAGTATTCAGCCTGTCTTGTACAGTGTTGAGTTTTAAAGAAAGAATGAATGAAGTCTTTAGGCATCATTAATTTAGTCATTAGGTAAATTATAGGGTGGTTAAAGAATGTTGAAGAAGTGCTAACACGTTTGAATATTGCAAAACATGTAGATCCATTCTTCTCACAGACCATGAAGTGGCAGAAATTGGTGAGGTCTACTATGTAAACTAAATGCTAAATGTATAACTTGAGAGATCGTCCAAAGAACCATTAAGCACAACTTTGAATAGTTCCTTTTTTTTTTTTTTTTTAATTCCATGATACAGTTTAACGTAAAGATACAAGAGCACATCAGGGTCTAGATTGAGTTCACCTCTGCATTCCCATCATATCCATTTTTAATTACCTCTGATCACATTTTATTTGCCGATATAAAATACAATCTATCTTTGTCCAATCTGCCATTGAAAATTACTTCTTAGTCTGTGCAAATTTAAATTGTAATAGCTTATTATCTTCAAATCGAAGTTTACATCTAATATCTCTCTATTCTGATAGGGAAAACCACTTTTCTCTAAAACTAACTGCTTCTCTTGATTTTTCTCTCTATACCAGCTACAGGCCATACAGTTACCGGCACTTTGCACCCCCCACCACACCCTGCAGCACAGATGTTTGTGACAGTGACTATGCTCCCAGCCGGAGAATGACCTCAGTGGCAACAGCCAAGGGCTACACTAGTGACTTGAACTATGACTCAGAGCCTGTGCCCCCACCTCCCACACCCCGAAGCCAATACTTGTCAGCAGAAGAGAACTATGAAAGCTGCCCACCTTCTCCATACACAGAGAGGAGCTACTCTCATCACCTCTACCCACCACCACCCTCTCCCTGTACAGACTCCTCCTGAGGAGGGGCCCTCCTCCTCTGACTGCCTCCAACGCAAAACTGTACATAAACAAGTTTGGTTGAGATCTGGAGGGGGGGGAGGGAGATACTAGAGAAGGATGAGGCAGACCATGTACAGTTAAAAATTATAAATGGGGTAGGGAATACTGGAGATATTTGTACAGAAGAAAAAGGATATTTATATATTTTCTTAAAACAGCAGATTTGCTGCTTGTGCCATAAAAATTTGTATAAAAATAAATTTGTACTAAAAGTTTTATTTTTGCAAACTAAATAACACAAAGCATGCCTTAAACCCAGTGAAGCGACTGAGTACAAAGGAAACAGGAATAATAAAGGCATCACTGAACAGGAATGTCTGGGCTTTATTGATACCAAAAAAAAAAAAAAAAGCAGAAGAAGAAAAAAAAATTAAGTCCGTCTCAGAGCAGCAAACCATAGATACTTGGAAGTAGCCAAATAGCCTTCATGTTAACTAACATTTGAGGGCCAGCAAGTTTAAGAAATCATGAAAGAAAAAAAAAAAGAATTAATACTAATCAGACAAAGGGCTTTGTTTTCTCTAGGAATCCAACAATTTTAGTGAGGAAAATAGATATTTATAAAAGTCCGTTCCGGGCGTTGCTGTAGTAGGAAAGATCAGCTGTCTGGTAAGACACTGTGGGGCTATTTGTGTGTGTAAGTCTTCTGTCCCTACCTTAGAACCCACACCTCTTTCAAAAATTAATTTTTTCTGTAGGTGTCTTTACCTTGCTTCCTTCTCCAGCAGTTTTGTAGGATATCTTGCCAAGATATGATTTATTCAAAGCTTTTTAACTGAGGATCGATTAAATAGAATTTTCTAAATTAAGGTTTTATTTTAATATTTATACCGCTCCATTCCCCTGTAGGCTTAGCTCTTCAGTTTGACTGCTGTTTTTGCATAATGATCGAAGGTTAGACATATTGCTCCTCTTCCAAAATTATTTTAATGCTCATTACAGTGTCTTTTTACAACACGTATAGACAGTGTTTAAGAATTACAAATTTAACCATTATGTAAATTAATCGTATATCCTTTCAGTACTTTCAGCATATAATATCACAATATGAAATCATTTTTATATATATTTTTCCTAGTAAAACATTTAAATATGTTCCGGTTAGAGACAATCTATTTAAAAATAATTTTTTGTTATTATTAGGTTTTTCCCTTTATTAACTGTTTGTGACATTTTCATGTTCTCTAGGCCAATGTTTCTCAGAATGATGTCTACATACATACCTCTTCTAATGTGTGACGTGAGTTTAATATCTTTGTTACCTAATGTGAATGTTAGATTTTTTTCAAATTATCCACAAACTATTCTTATAATCACCTCTTATATATTTTTATGTGTGTTCTCTCTTATCCCATTCTGGATTAAGGTGATTCAACAAACTTAATATGAATTAAATGAGAAGGCAAACACCTTCTCAGCTGTCAGAACTCGGGTACAGGGGAATAATGGAGGGAGGGCCCTTACGTAAAATCTGCCTGACCTGCACGGTACTGGGGCTGCTACATCTTCAGCTATTAGGGCTGACCTGTGGAATGATTCTAGCACTGCTCTGTGACCTTGCCAGAAGTTAGTTTCCTGCTTTTTATATGTTTCCAGCATTTCTCTGTTAAAATAGAATGTGTTTTTAAACTAATATATTTTTAACCTTAATAGATGTTGGTCAGTTAGTTATTGAATGATGTTTTTAAAATTCTGTCTTGTTGAGGCCTCTCTGGATTTCAAGGCCCAAGAGAAAACAATGGAAGATAGGATTCAGAATATCGGCAGAGGTGAAGTAATTCTTTAAGCAATTAAAAAATACCTAAGTAAACTTTTTAAAGAGGAAAAAATGTGGTTTCAGAATAATGCTTAGATTGTTGGGGACACCTTATAAGAATCAGGCGCACTTGATTTTTCATATAAATAAATAGTAATCCATCAGTGTCTTGCATTTCAGTCAGACAAGTGTTAACTCTTCTTGTTGATGGAACAAAGTGCTCACAGCTTAACAGAATGGGCACTGAAATTGCATTCTGTGACACACACGGGCACTTGATGCTTAAATGAAGATGGAAAGGTTAGCAATAACTGGGTATCAATTAGAATTTGAGAATTCTATATGTTTACATTTTTTAATGTGCATCTTTATCTGGTGGGCTTCCCATGTGGAAACTTGCACTATAATGAACTAAGAAGAATATCGCCTTGTTATATCTCAGTCCAAGTGCTTGTACTGCGATGGCAATGGCCTCTTCTTGCAAAATGCTAATTTGTGTGCCAATTTGAAATTATTTGAAGGCAGTTCAGCTTAATCTTAAGAATCCTCTTTCTGGGGTAGTTGAGATGAATTTTTAATATTTTGGGGAGTACCTTTAAATTGTGAAAATTCAGGAAAGATTTATTGGCCCTCAGGTTACATGGACAGTTAAGCTTAAGGAAACCATCTTGATTTTTAAACACAAGAGTTTTAATTGGAGAAAAAAAAAAACAGTAAAAAATAAATAAACATACGCTCACAAATCGGGGAAAAAAGTGAAAAAGGATTTTGAGTTTCGTGTATTGCTAGATTCATTATCTAAGGAGGGGCTGGTGAATAAAATTTAGATTTTTTTAAATACAAAAGTATTAATTTCGAACATGTCTTAAAGTGTGCCCACTGACTGATGTAATTAGAATTATCTGAGAAATGAACTTCGGCATAACTGCATTCTGTGCACTGTAGTAAGCTGTTCTGCACTGGAATGGCCTTCTGTGACTGAACTTTTCTAACTCTGAACTTCACTGCTCTAGAGCCTTGATCTTCTGAGCAGCGGCCCAAGGGGTTTTGCTCTTACCCTTTAATAAGTTTGAGAACAACTATTATAAAGGGGTGATATGTATTTAGAAATAAAGGCTATAGTACATTTTCATCTAATATAGGAAAATAATTTGGAGGGGGGTTTGAGCAGTAAAATTTTAAGATGATTGAGTATTGCATTTTTTCATCATTTAAAATTACTCTAAAATCAGTTTGTATAAGGCCAACTCATTCACTAATAGGATATAAAAATACCCTCTATTCGTATCAGGTAGCAATTAGTTTTGGGGGAAATCTTTTTGTTTTGCCATAAAGACCCATTAATGAAGAAGACTTGAGGTAGAGTTATAGCTGAGGCTTACCTAGCCTAGTAATGAACTGTATATTTGTGTGACTTGTTACCAGTAATCATAGTGGAGATGATTTAGTTCTGGTACCAGAGAGGCTTTCCTTAAGCAAGCCTGCTTCTCTGCGGTAGATGTGCTGCTACTGTTTCCCTCTCTAATCCTGTGCCTATATTAGATGCTTAGAAATGTAGTTTTTAAAATCGTTTTATCTCTCGCAGAGGAAAACGTGCCACTTCATTTATTTGCATGCCATAAGAGCTGCATATTGGTTACCATTTCATATCTAACAAAATTCAGAAACAAAAATCGTGGGCTTTTTACACCCCAAATATGCCATACTTTTAGTAAATTCAGTGCTTAAGAAGTCCGTATGATGGCATACATAGTATGTCTGGAGTGTGGTTATGAGTATGTGAATATTAGTTGGCCGACAAATATTTGGGCATCCACAAATGAGACTATACATTAAATGTAGACATAAACTAAGTCATAAGTTTATAATCAAGTATTGTTTAAAACATTTTCTCATAATTCTTAAACTCAAGATATTTAATTTTATTTGGTATTCCTTTCTTTTTCCCAAACCTAAAATGAGCCAAGAGAAATAACAGATGATTTTAGAAAGTAGTGGTAACATATATGTGGTTTCTGACTTCTGGGATGGTATCATTTCATTATAATCTTGAAATTTAGCTCTTGAAATTCTCAAAGTTTTGGAGGACTTTAGACCCCCAAAATATATCTTTTTTTTAAGTCAGGAGCATTATGAATTCATATACTTAGGATATTTCTGTTTGTCTTGATTCCAAATGTCATTAAATTAAACCTGTACGTGGTAGAGAGGGGTGAGAGTCTTAGGGTAAGCTAGATGATTTAGAATGAAGTTATTGACTATTCTCACCCTCTTTCAGTCCGGGTACACTTTACTCTGTTTTTCTTTTTTGTAAGACATCCTTAAACCATTCTTAAATTTACTGCTGAAAAAAGTCCTCATGACTTTTCAGATAGAATTATTAACTAGGCGATTTCTTACATACTCAAGTGTATTAGAGACCTAACAAAAACTTTTTTTTCCCACCATTACTTAACGGTTTGCCTAAAAGTTAACACCAAAGAATTATAGACAACTGCTTTTGTTTAACTGTCCATTTTTTTTTTAATCAAATATAAGCAGGGCAGTGATGGAGATATATATATATATATACCTTTAAATGAATATTACAAGTAAAATAAGCAAATAGGTATCTGGGGTTAGAGAAGAAATTTTAAAAGAGTAAAGAGGATATCAAGAAGTTTAAGCTGGACTAGCCGTATTTGCAAGTGAAGGATCTGGTGCTGCTTTCAGATGTTTATCCTTTGTGTTTTAAAAGTTTTTCTTAAGCTTTAATCTTCGTTATTGTCTTAAAGTCAGCTGGTGTTCCTTGTTCATGGCCTTTGGTGCGATGGTGCTTTGCAAGGATGTGTTTATATTTTAATGGCCAACATTTGGTCAGCCCTTGTCCACTATTCACTTCCCCTTTTTGTAAAATAAGTGCTTTCATTGTAAACTGTATAAAAATACCTTGTATAAATCCCCCTTTTCATTATTACAGTAAGCTGAGTTGTAACAAATGAAATGTTGATTTTTATAATAAAACAGTGGAAAATAAAAATGTCATTTCTTTTCAGCAAGAAATTAAAACAGCTGATTGTGCTTTGCTGTGATAGACTGTTGTATTTCAGATACAACAAAACTCACCTTCATTGTTTGCATTTCAAATAAAATACAGCCTTGGAAGAAAGGCTTGCTTTCTGGCAGTAGTTGAGCTCAAACATCAGGTAGTTAAATGGAAACCAAGTTTTAATATAAAGGTCTTTCCTTAGCAGATGCTTTTGAATCAGCCAGCTTACCTTGGCTTCTTTGCTGACCCTCCCATTGTTTCCTCTGGAGGGAAAACAAAAATCATGTTAGGTTGTGCCATTTCCAGCTGAGTCAAAGAAAAGAAAGGTGGAACTATGGTTGGTTTGCCTGATTTAAAGGCAGGTACAAGAATGGGGAAAACAGTGCGAGTTGTTTGGGGTTCTTCTTTTCCCAGGTAGGTTTTCAGCTAAGTTTATGGTCTTTAATTTTAATTCTTTGCCTTGTATATGGTTACATTATTTCCATAAATTTAAATCAAAGGATAGGTTACTGTTGACGAGGTTCAGGCCAAGCTACTCCCTGTATGGTAATTTGGCATATTGAATACCTTAAGCTGAAGGAATTTAGGAAATGGCATGTACAGGAAGGACTCTGACCTTCCCTGACGCAGGTTGTCAACCCTCCTGTGAGAGATGCCTTCTCTGTACCCAGAGGACAGGAGCATCCTTATCTCAAAAGAAGGGACACAGGAACCTGAAACAGGCCCTGTTAAGTTTCTCCCATTTTACTACACTTAGTTCATACTATTTATAGAATGAATATATATTTCCATCATATCTTTTCATGACTTTACACTCTTTATCAAAGCTAATATAAACACACTCAGGTTTAACCCTTTTATTGGGTCTTCATTTCCTTATGAGGGCTTCCATGTCACATAAAACGTTAAATATATTTGTGTGCTTTTTCTTGTGAGGGATCCCAGTCCAGAATTTAGATATTTTCGTCTGCACAACACCCTATCCAAAAATTTTGAGATTTGCATTTGTAAATTCAGATTTAATCACCGTATAAAGCTGATCTTTTCCAATAAAGAGGCTGAAAAAGGATAGTTCTGCTAACTGGGTCTGAATTTACTTTGTACCAGCTACTATGATAAGTATCCCATTTTTCCCCCTCAAAATAACCAACTGATTAATGACCAGTCTTGACAGGAAATGCCAAATTTGAGTATGAAAAACTCCAGTGCAAAATTTTGATCAGAAACCGTTGGCAGTGAGTAGAGGGAAAAGGAAACTGCACTGGGTTTTAAACTAATTTCTGTTCCATTTTAATTAACTCTCAAGATATGTCTGAACTCATTTATTCTCTCATTGTTTGTTGGTACTAGTCTCTACTGGAGTTTTCTGAACCTTGACTCTTCAGCCAGCCAGTTCCACTACCTTTCCAGACAGCTACTGTATGTAAAGCATTCTAGGTGATGAGTAGCATTACAGGGTTTCTGGAGGCCAAACATCTTTGTAGTGTCCTATTCTTTGCAGATACCGTTGCAGGGTTGCAGGCCTCCTTTCTTCTGATCTCTGATCTTGCTCTGCATTTCAAAGGAATTTATACTTTTTAAAAGACAGCCGCAGCCCATCATACAGCACAAGCTGTATGGCAAAATAAAGTGATTTTCTTGAGAGCTTTTTGAGTTCTGGTCATCCTCCCAAAAGCTTCCCCACTATCATTACCCAGTTTCACAGCCTTAAAGACTCTTGCGTTTTGTCCAGTGATTAGGTTTTTTTTTTCCCTTAGGGATTCCATGGGAAGGAAAGGGTTAGAGCCCTCAGATTCTATGCAGTGCTGCGATTCGTAGGCACAGATGTATATCACGGGAAGGTTTTTAAGTGCAAATTCAATTTAGATCTAAGGTGATTTATATTTTCTGTTCTTATATCAATTTTCATTGTTGATGTCTCAGGAATTTGTCCGTTTCATCTCTGTTGTCAGTTTATTGGCATAAAGTGTGTCCCTTAACCTTTTGTTTTCATTTCTGACATTGGTAATTTGTCTTATCCATATTACCAGTCTTTTCAAGAAATTAGCTCATGTTCTGATTTATTTTCCTCTGTCTTATGTCCATTTTTCTATTTCATTGTTTCCTACTAATTTCCTTCCTTTTACTTATTTTAGGGTTAAATTTGCTGCTGCTTAAGGTGCAAGTTTATATCATAGATTTTAGACTGTTTCTGATATAAATATTTAAAGCTATACATTTCCCTCTAAGCATAGTTTAGTTGCACTTCAGAAATTTTGATGTTTTCATTATCATTTAGTTCAAAACATTTTCTAGTTTTGCTTGTGATTTCTTTTTTGAGCCATGGGTTACATAAAAGTGTTTAATTTCTAAATACTTGAGGATTTTCCAGGCGTTTGTTCTTTTTAGATTTAATTTCATGATGGTTATATGTACCATACGATTTTAATCCTTTTAAATTTATTGAGACTTGTTTTATGGGCCAGACTATAGACTATTATGGTCTATAATAGTGAATGTTTTATGGGCATTTGAGTAGGAGTCTGCAGTTGTTAGATGTAGTTTTCTATAAAGGTCAAGTAGGTTAGATTGGTTTATATTGTTCAAGTCTTTACTGATTAATCAATTACTGAGAGTGTAGAGATTTCCATCTGTAATTATGGATTTGTCTATTTCAACTTTTTGTTTTAATCAGTTTTTGCTTTATTTCAAGCCTTGCATAATTTAGGATTATTATGTCTTCTTAATAGGTCACCATTTTATCATTTTGTAATGTCCCTCTTTCTCCCCATATTCCTTGACCTGAAGTCTACGTTGTGACTGATATTAATATACCCATTCCTGCTTTCTTAGTTTCTCATGTATCAGGTAGTGTTGAATTGTAGGATACCCAGCTCGTGTTGGAGAATTCTTGGTGGTGTGGAAACATACATACACACATACACATACACACAGCAGAAGATGCATAAACATTAGAATTATGTCTTCTTGATGAATTGACTTTTTTATTTTTAAATGACATTAATATTAACACTAATGTTAATATTCTTTGCTCTGAAATCTACTTTGGCTGATGTTAATATAGCCACTCCATCTTTCTTTTGACTTGTGTTGTCATATTTCTTTTTTTCATACTTTTAACATAATGTCTTAATATTTAAAGTGGGTTTTTGTTTGTTTTTTTGTAGGCTGCATATAGCTATGTCTAGCTTATAGAATTTTGTGTTGACAGCTTTTTTTCTCTTGATACTTTCAAGATGGTACTCCATCCTCTTCTGTCTGTATAATTTCACAGGAAAAGTTTGCTATCACTTTTCTTGTTTCTCTGTGTAATGTGCTTTTTTCTCTGGCTACTTTCAAGATTTTTTTTTCATCACTGGTTTTGAGCAATTTATAATGTGTCTTAACATAGTGTTCTACATATTTTTTTTTTGTAATTGGCATTTATTGAGTTTCTTGGTTTGGTGGGCTTACAGTTTTCATCAAATTAGGAAATTCTTCACTCCAGTTACACATGTATTAGGCCAGTAGAGGTCACCCCACAGTTCTCTGTTGCTCTTTTTTTTCTCCCGTCTTATTTCTCTGTGTTTTAATTTGGATCTATTGCTATGTCTCCAGATTTACTTATCTGTTCATCTGTAATGTCTAGTCTATTAATCCATTCAAGTCTACTTTTCATCTCAGAATTATAGATTTCTTCTCTAGAAGTTTGATTTGACTCATATTTATAATTTCTATGTACTTCGCATGTTTAGTCTTTCCTTTGGCTTATTATGCATATGCAATATAATTAAAATAGTACTAATATCCTTGTCAGGTAATTCTATCAGCTCTATCATTTCTGGGGTACCTTTTCTTGACTTTTCTCCTCATCATGGGTCTCTCTTTTTTTTTCTTTTTTACATGCCTTGTAATTTTTTATTGGATGCCAGACATTGTCTGTTACCTTGTTGAATGTTGGATATTCTTGAGCTTTGTTCTAGAACATAACTAAGTTGCTTGGTAATGCTTTAATTCTTTTGGTTCTTGCTTTTCATCTTGTTATGAAGAACCAAAAGTGTGTTTAGGGCTAATTCTTTCCCATTACCGAGGCAAAATTCTTCTGAGCATTCTACCTATTGCCATGCAACTTTTGAGGTTTTTCCATTCTGGATAGTGGAAATAGGCACTACTCCAAGACTTATATGAGCTTTGGAGAACGTTCCCTTAATATTTTCAGGCGGTTTTTCCCTAACTTTTGGATAACGTCTCACATGTTGATCAGTATTCATCTGAACACTTGTGGGGAACTATCTGCAGATCTCTGGAGCTTTGTGTTCCATTCTCTTCTTTCCAGCAAACTTTAGCTGCCTTGGCCTTCCTGGACTAGGCTCTACTCAGGGAGACTGTCGAGCCCTGCATAGGTTCCCCTCCTTCCAGCACAGCCCAAATACTTTTTATCTGCAGTATTCTAGGGTATTCATAGGGCTCACTTTGTTTCTCATTTCTCAGGGACCAGTTTTTCATTACCTGAGGCACAATGTTCTGTTCTTTCATATATTTTGTCTAGTTTTTTTTTTTTTCAGTTATTTTAATGAGGAGATTAAATTCAGTTACTATTACTTCATCTTGGCTGGGAGCTGCAGATGATATTGGAACACTTGAAGAGCTAGTTAAAATAATACATACCTTGGGCCATACTCCAATCTTACTGATTTATAGGTTATAGCAGTGAGGTTAAGGTATGGTTCTACAACTGTGCACTGAAAATATGCCAGACATTAGGTATACAAAATCAAATTAGACATAATATTTGTTTACAAAAGAGTTTGCGATCCAGTGTGAAAGACTGGCTCTTACGTACAATATATTAAGTATGATGTCTATATATAGAGTGTTATGGAGCATCCTTATGAAGAAAGGTAACCAAATGTAGCCTCACTGTGGCCAAAGGAGGCTTAGAAAATACTTCCTGGGGGAAATGGAGTGAATGTGGAGATAGGAACTAGAGTTAGTCAAATTAGTGGAAATGGGGGCAAGAGGACCAGCAGGCAAGAACACCTCAAATGGAGAATATATTGTTATGAAGGCTCTGGGCTGCAAAGTTGCATAATACATTTGGGGAACTGCAAATAGTTTGAAATGGTTAGATCAAAATGGGAAAAGGGATGGTCTCCAGTATTTCCACCTGTAAAAAGAAACTCCTTTATCCCTAATATTTATGACTTTCAGTGTAGGGAAGAAAGTAAAAGAGAATAACTCATTTTAATTGAGATGGGTCAGGTAGTAAAGCATGTGATAATAGATAGGTCTAACTTTCCCTTGAAGCTGAAAGCATGTCTGATTAACTAATTCATTTATTTGTTCCCCAAAGGTTTATTTAATACCTATTTTACATCAGGCTACATGTTGGGTGCTCAGGGTCCAGAAATTTGTAAGACCCTATAATTTGAAAGTATTTTTAAACATTGGTATATCTTAAATACTTACTATGAAACATATTTCGCTTACTAAAACACCTCATTCTGAACAGTGTCATTTTCAGAAAAACAATCTGACTGCTTTGAGAAGAGAGGAAATTTTCAACTTAGCTCAGGGCAGCACATGATAGTGAACATAAGTGAACACTTGGCACTAAGTACCAAGTACTGTTCTAAGCACTTTATATAAATTAATTCATTTTATCCTCATAGAATTTTTAGTACTATTACTTATTGCTTATTTTAACCATGAGATACTCTTGTGACAGTGGTCTTTCTACATATTTATTTACCAGCTGCTACTCAGCCCACTCCCACAAAAAATAACAAAGTTCCAGAGACCTTGAGAGGCAGAGGTGAGGTCACTGAGAGAGCTGAGGGTCGTAGGAGTAATTGTTTTCTGCCAAATGGAACTTTTTTAAACTGCCAAAGAATTCTCCCAGGGAAGTGAGTCAAGATATGGCAATATCTCCCCAAACTAGTAGCTATAGCAGTAAACTCGAGAGTCTCTTTGAGCTATGTCTACCAATATGAACAGCAACATCTTAAAGGTAGGCTTGAAACAATGTCATTATTAAGCCATCCCAAGTATAGTTTAAAAAATAAATAGTACTGGAAACCAAAGAGTAGGCACATGCACAATTTATCATTTTGCCCTCATGAGCTCAGTGAATGTCTGTAACACACGTTTCCTAAGTTGGCCGGCAGAGGTAGGATGATGGTTTGTTCTGAATATTTGAAAGGAAAATTACCACTTGTCCTTCTAGACTTCCCCACACTCTTAGTGGAGAGCCTGAGAAACATGGATGTCAAGGCCATGCTACTACAGTGTATGAGCTCAGATGAACAAGACTTCTCCTGATGCCTCTTTGGTTCACAGGAATAAGGTTTCGAAAACTTCAATGCTCCATCTGCCATGTATATTTTTATTTTCTCCTGGAGTCTCTGCTGAGACTGATGTACACAGGACCACAGTTGGCCAATGAGAATTCCAGACTACACATCTGATGTTTCAGTCTACTTCTTCATGTGGTATCCCAAGTACTTTTTCCTAGAAGGGAGAAAGAGAAATAGATTCTTAAAATTCCATGTTTGATTCACTGTTGAAGTGAAAACATATGCCTGTTATTCTGGGTATGACCCAAGGCTCAGAGATTGTGTTAGGGGTTGGGGAGGGCTTGGAAAGGTGACTGCCATCCTCGGTATGCTTGAAAGGAAAACATCAGCTAAGAATGTAGGTTACCCATCTAAGGCAAACAGGCTAGATGGGAAAAGGCTTTGATGCCGTATTTAAAATTCAAAAGAGTACATCTGGAAAGATCAATGATTACGGAGAGTGTGCACCTCTCCTTTCAGAGTGCTAATGAGTGAGGTGGCAGGACCGCTGGGTAATTACATGGATTGTACTCCACAGTGAGGAAACAGGGCCAAGGAGTGAATTAAAATCTCATGGTAGTTTGTTTAGCATGCTTTGTAAACAGAGTTGTTATTCATTCATTTGATTGGTTGATTCATTATTCTATAAGTATTGGCTGAACATATGTGTTGTATATAAAAGTAACGGGAGCTGTGAGAGAGAAGAGGCATAAAATACATAATCCTGCCCTCACAGGTTTGCAATTTAGTTGGGAAGGTTAGATGCACTTTTATGAAATGTGGAGTACTGAGATAAGTAGGAATGAACCCTGAGCTCCTAAAAGCCTAGGAATAGTTTTCTTCCTTCCACACCACTACAAGGACATCCCAGAGAGCCACCAAAATAAAAAAAAAAAAAACTGAGGCCAATGGAAGTCCTAGAGGCTTGCCACCTGGTGTCATCTTTTTTTTCCTATTCAGGGAAACGGAACACAGGTCTCAGTCCACTTCACACATCTGTAGCTCATAACAGCTTAAAGATATTTTTTTTATCAACATCCTTCTTTATTCTTTGCAACTCTTTCTTTGTCACTTTGGAAAACTTGGTTCTTTCTCTCTCATTCCTTTTTCTTCCTCTTTTAATTTCCAACTTCGTGCTCCAAATTAAACCTAATTATGTCCAAGACTTGGAATTAAAATTTATGATGACCTGGCAAAGGAAACTAATAAATTTTGAATTAAAACTACAAATGATGAAGAACTAGCACCATCAAATTCTAAAGCCTTTGAAAATTCCCTTTATTATTTCTACTGACAAATCCATCTGTTTTCTCTAATTAGAAGTGTTTTTCTCTCTAGCAACAGCAGCCAAATTAAAAAAATAATAAAAATGTTTATGTTCTTTTGTCTTTCCTCTTTTTATTTGCTTATTAGAACCACGATTTTTCATAACAAATTTATTGAAATATACTATAAGTCATCCTTTTAACGTATGTATTTCATTGGCTTCTAGTATATTCATAGGACTGTGCAAACCATCACCTCTATCTGATTTTAGAACAAAAGAAACTCCTTTTCATTAGCAGTCATTCAACCATTCCTTCTCTCCAAAGCCCCAGGAAATCACTCATCTCTCTATGAATTTGCCTGTTGGGACATTTTGTATAAATGGAATCATGTAATAGATGATGGCCTTTTTGTCTGACTTCATCCATCCATCAGTTCATTTGTTTTTATCATTGAATAATATTCCATTGTACGGATATACCACATTTGGCTTTTCATCATTCATCATTGATGAATATTGGGGTCGTTTCCACTTTTTGGCTTATGAATAATGAATACTGCTATGAACATTCATGTACAAGTTTTTATGTGAACATTTGTTTTCAATTTTTAGGGGTATAAACCTAAGAGTGGAACTGGTAACTCTATGTTGAACATTTTGGGGAACTGCCAAATTGTTACCCAAAGAGGCCGGACCATTTTAGAAGACAACCAGCAGTGTAGGAGGGCTCAAATTTCTCCATGTCTTCACCAACACTTGCCTTTTTTATTTTAACCATGTTAGTAGGTGTGAAATGGTATCTCATTATGGTTTTGATTTACATTTCCCTAATATTGAAATGAAAGTATCAAGCAACCATCTTTTCAGAAGCCATTTGTATATCTTCTTTAGAGAAATGTCTATTCAAATCCATTGCCTCTCTAAAAATCAGATTATTTGTCTTTTTATTGTTCAGTTGAACAAGTTCACTATATATTCTGAATACAAGTCCCTTATCAGATATACAATTCCCAAATATTTTTCCATTCTCTGAGTTGTCTTCACTTTCTTGATGGTGTCCTTTGAAGCAGAAAACTTTTTAATTTTGACGTAGTCCAATTTATTTTTTCTTTTGTTGCTTGTGCTTTTGCTGTAGAATTGCCATTGTTTGTAGGACACTTTTGGCATTTCAGCTACATTAATTAACTAAATAGACTTTGGAGAACTGGCCCATGAACCCAATTGATACTTATAATCTTTCTGGAAAATATATTAAGTGGACCAACAATGATGGTGATTTCCTGTATGTAATTATAGTGCAAACATGAAGTGTTATGAGGTTCAGAGCTGGTGAGGATCTTGAGCTGGAGTGGCCAGGAAAGGCTCTGGGACAGAGGAAGGACTTGAGGGGGTCCTAAATATAAGGTCAAAGAATCTATACTCTTAGCACAAGTTAAGACTGCTTGAACTTGGAACACTTAAGAGCCTTAGTTGTTCAGAACAGCGACTTAAGGGTTATCACATCTGGTGCAAAAGTGGAAAATGGGGAAGAACTGAAGATTGAGTGAGTTCAGTGGGCATCCACTGACGACCATGGGAGATACTTCAGCCCCTTAGAAAGATCAGCTGTACTTTTCTTCTGGTGGCCAAGAGACTAAGCCTATTTGGAGGCCTCAGGGTCATGCTGGGCCATGCTGAGAGCAGACTGACCCTGCTGCTGGCCCCTGAGCATCCCCGTGGAAAGGGCTAAGAATCATGTGGGGCAAAGGCCTGTCCTCCCAGGAAGGGCTTAAACAGACAAAAATGCCCTAGGCCTCTTGAGATTTAAAGCTCTGGAGTAAAGTATTTTGACGAGGTTGACCTTATGAGGCTATTTGAACATGGCAGTTTGAAGGCTATCTCAAGGAATGGGAATAAAGGAGATCAGGTCATTAAAAACAGATGAAAATGTAACTGTTTGCTTTTGAGTTTGTATCTAAATGTCCCCATCAAAATGCTGGGCCCAAGCAGCAATGACAAAATGTCATGAACCTTGAATCTCTGCGTGAGGATTATGCCCACATCTGAGAGTATGAGGAACTGTCTGCCTCTCCTTGTCTCCCTGCCAGACTTCTGCTGCCTGCAAAATTTGTGAAAACAGAAATTACATCTATCTAAACATTTTATATCTCAACATCTCATTTCCTGTTACATCTGACCAGTCCCTCTCCCCTGACACACATACCCATGTTCCCTTTGGGAGCTCAGTAAATATTTATTGGTGATAAAGATAATCACTAAAAATATGTTCCCGTCAATGGGATATATCTCTTGCCACTCAAGTGTCCTAAACCCATGAGAACTGCTTCACAGATGTGTTCCCTTCACTTAAAAAACAAAACGAAACAAAAAAATGTTTCATCCCATCTACTCTGAGATCTGGGAAGATGTATTTTTTAAATAGGATGTACTTACCCATCCGCCATGCTGCTGGACCCAGGACGAAAAATTCTCTTTCAGGTACTTGGTTCCAAAGCCTAGCATCTTGTTCATGGGGTGGTTGTCGATGGCGGTGAGCTTGGCCATGACGTCTATTGCAAGAGCAGCCTTAAAGCCCTGAGCTTTAACTTCTGATTCTCCCCTGGTATCTATACCTCTTAGGAACTGGTCTGTGATGGTCTTGAAAACAGAGTAGGTCAGCCCATCCCGGAAGCTGTTCATCAAAGCCTTGTCTTTCTTCAGCTGCGTACAAGAAGATAAGCATTTGGTAGAGCAGCTTGGGCTATTGAGGCAGACTCTCTAGCTTAACAGCGGGCCATGAAAACACCCAGTGGAAAACAATGGGTTCTAGTTTCAGTCGTGGCACAATGTCCTACAGAACCGGACCAGGCATGTGCCTGCTCTGAATTCATTTCCTCTGGACGATCAGTGATATAACAGAGCAGCCCATTCATTCGACATTCAGTGAATGTTTCCTGAGCACTTACAAAGGACAGGTACTGTGGCTGATTAGGATCCACGCCCTCACTCAAGGGGCTCACAGTCTAGTGACAACTGCAATACAATTTGTATAGCAAAACAATATAGATGCTTTGTTAGAGATTGTGTCAGGGACAGACTGAAGCCTGGAAATCACTATCTTGGCTCAAACCTCCGCTCCTCCTTTCAGCTGTGCAATCTTGGGAAAATTACTTAAGCTCTCAGCTTCAGTTTTGTCACTTTAGCAGGAATGACGACAGTACCTACCCTCTAGGGTAACAGGAAAATGCTCAGCACGGTACTTGACATGAAGAAGTGCTTTCCAAATTTTAGTAATTTTTCAGGACGCGGTGAGAGTAGAGGGGCCTCAGGGAAGATTCCCTGGGGTACACATGTTCACTTAAAAAAAAGAAAAATTCTAATCCATTGATTCCTTTCCATGTTCTAGCTGTTCTATTTTACCTCCCCTAGTATCTCTCTGCTCTACTTCCTTTGGACTACCCTACCTCTAACAAAAAAAATAAATATTGCTTCTGCTGCTTTAGGAAAAAAACAAGGCTTGTGTCCTAAAGGCAGAACTCATCTTCTTTTAAAGCCATCCTTGCAGTCAATGTCTATTAATATGATGGTTGTCATTGAAAACAGAAATGTCTTAGTGAGCGAGGACTAAATAAAGGTTTATTTGAAAATCCTCTAGTTCTGTGCGTGGGGAATGATATAAACTGAGCAGGTTTATAAAAGTGATATTCTGGGGATGAGGCAAATGCTATGGAAAGATTTTAGTGCACCCAGCCCATCCCCCAACTTCCATGAGACGCAGGGGCCTATCCAAACTGCAAATCTGAAGCGGAAATGACCAGTGTCCTCCATACTGAGAACGGACGCCTCTTATTCAGTGACCTAGCTGAAGAAGCTACACTCAAAAACTCAGCGAGAAGACTGGACTTGGCCAGAATCCAAATGCCAGCAAGAAACATCTTTCAAGAGGGCCTCTGCCTCTCCCTCTCCCCTGCCCCTTTCCAGTGCAGCTGGGTCTGTGGCATCGCAGGGAGGTGCAGGGTGAGCCTGCACAAGTTCTCGGGGACGAGGGGCTTTGCAGATGCTCTGCAGCCATGGCGGGGGCCTTCTTCACTGGCCCACTCTGGTGGGAACTCATACCCACACAGCACGAGTCAGACCTTCCTTCCGTTCCTGCCAGATCCTCTACTGGGGGGTCCATGAAGAAAGAAGAACAGTCATGTGTTCTACATAAATAATGTAAAGCATCACCTCAAATCATGAAGAGAGTGTATTGGCACATTGATGTGTTTTTAAGTGGTAATTTGTGGGTGAAAATGAAAGCATCTCTCTTCATGACCAGAGGGGTGGCTTTCATCCCTCCTCCTGCCCCTGGCCTCCCTGACCTGCTGCAAGTCACTGCCTAGGGAGGCCAAGGTGGAGGTGGTTGTGAGAGCCACGGAAGGTTTGAGCTGTAAAGGACCTCTGAGAACATCTGATGGATTCCCCCAGTTCAGGTACTGGGCTGCTGGCTGGTTATTGGCATCTGCTTGAAATTCGTCTAGTGATAGGAGATCATTCCTTCAGGAGGCAGCCCTTGGCTCCGAAGGACAGCCCTAAGTGCTAGAAAATTTGTTCTTAAAATGGGGAGTTATCAGTTTCCCCGCCACTCCTATCCATTGGTGGCAGTTCTAGAAAACACAGGGGGTGTCCTTAAATCATGTACCATGTTTTATTTTCTGCTTCCTCTGCACTCCTACTTGTGGCCCTGAAGTTCCTACACTCCATTCTCTTTAGTCTAATATCCTGGGGTTTTCTCACTGTTTCTCATTCTGTACCATCTGCCATGCCCTTCACCACCCTGTCACCACCCTCTGGGCACACCTCTGACAAAGGCATGAGGAGAGGATGTTGTGGCTGGGGTAGCATGGCTGGCCATCCCCAAGGCCCGACTTCCTGCCCGTGAATCCTGGCAAAACAAGGAAATGGGTCCCCAGGCCAGCCCTCGATTGACAAAGCAACCCTAGAGACTACTTGATGGTCTGCGGGTGACGGACACGGACGAGATGGCATTCAGAAAGCACCTCTCACATGTGCCTGATTGGAATGACGAGTCTCGACTTCCAAATGGCAGGAAATCCAAATCCTCTAAGTCACAGTAACCCACCTCCCCAGTAACCCGACTTTGAGCAGAGAACAGTCCAGCCACTCGGGGGAGATTTCAGAAAGGGCTCCAGCCTTGGAGCAGCTGTGAGAAACAGATATCCAGGCTGCAGGGCAAATGCAAAAGTCTAAACTTCCCTGAGGATCAGTTACATGGGGAACTAGGTTCAGAATTCTATTCAGCAAATTCTAATTTATTGGTGTCTTTTCTTATAATAACAAAAAGTTACTTTTCTCATTTCCAAAAATTCCAAGGAGGCTCCAGAAGGTTTACTTATGTTTTCCAAAGTGATTCATTTTTGAGATGCCGCCAGCATGAAGAATTTTGACTCCAAGGGAAATAAAATTTAGGGCTAAGTGGAAACCAGAACCTTGAAAAGGAATACAACCTGGAGTACAATTCTGTTCTCATGGAGCGGTGTGTGGGCGCAGAAAGAAATCATGTTCGTTTAAGAAGCTCTATACCTCTCTTTCCAACTGATCCCCTGAGAATTTCAGCAGCTCAACGATTTTGGCTATTTGGTCTTCTCCATCTGTCAGGGGAAAATCTGTTATTTCTTTCAAGAAAAAAAAAAAAAGTCTTAAGTTTTCCCAGGAATTGAGGAAGACAAGTGCTTTGTAATTTTGGCAAATTAAATCTTACCTCCCCTTTTCTGATCAGACACAAACCGTTCCAGACATCCTCTCCTACAGTCCCCTCTTTCCCTTTCTTATTATTCTTTCTTCCTTCAGCCCTCAATTCTCACCGTGAAATTCATCACTTTATTTGCCATAAAAATGTTGTTGAAGATGTTAGTTCCACTACACATGATTCCATCTCTAAAGATATTGATTATATTCCCCCTTGAACAGTGCTAGAAATAGCCAAATTCGTGGCCTCATTTAAGAGGGGGGTACAGCCCTCCTGGCCTGCATTTTGAGAATTAAACTCATTCCTAAACCCATCTTATTTTCTTGCTGTTGTTTTCTTTTTTACATTATTTTTCAACTTTGATTTATTTTACCTTACCAAAATGTGTGCTCTGTAGGCTGTGTCTTTAAAACAAGGTGAGGTATAAATAAATAAAGTTAATAAGTTCCCCTACTGCAAGGGCCAAAATGCAGACGGAGAGAGAGACAGCTACAGTTGGTGTGTGGTGTGTATGTTGGAACGGGGGACGTGGGGTAGGATTTTTCTTGTCTCAAATGTCTAACAATGAAACATGAGGGAAATAAATGGTCATTGCTATAGCACAGAATCCAAACAGAGAAAAAGCCAGTTACTGAGAGAACAGCATTTTTTACTTATGGAACTATCTCTGAAGTCATGGAGTCCTCATATTTGTCCCAGATAAGAGTGAAAGAGAGGCCAAGAAATTAATGTAAGATGTCACGTCCCAAAAAGGTCAAGAGAAGGGCAAGGTAAGTAGGAAGTCTGAGACTCAGGTCACCTGGGAGAAGAAAGAATGCGTATCTCCAGCGCCCATGTGTGGCTTTCACTGCTGCTGCAGCCTCTCTCCAGGGAAGCTGCTGGGCCAGTGGCCCCAATGTCTCACGTGCACAGAGGATAAGAGCCTCAGCTTTAGCTTGGTGTGGGTGTTTTGTTTTGCATTGCTCAGACACATGAGAGCAATGAAGTGGAGACGACACTCTCTTTTCAGCAGACTCAGAGAGTCCTTTCCTCCTCCACCCCCCACCCCACCCCTACCCCAAGCCCCTGTGATAGTTTGTGGTCCCAAGAGTACAGCACAGGGTGGACAAACTCCACTTTCAGGGTGAGGAGACACTACACCTTTGGAGGGAAAACTTTTGCCCTGTGCTTTGCCATGCTACAGACCCAGGAGCCACCTCTGCCCCCTCATCCTCTGCTGGAGTTTGGGGAATGTCAGCCATGAGTAAGGACTGTCATTAGTGAGGGAGTGCAGGACTGAACTTCCCTTCCTGTGGCGCGTGGTCCTGTTCCCCTAAACTCCAGATTCCTGCAAGTCTGATGGGACTTATAGTCCCAGCTATTGCTACAGTTACGGTGACAAATGACCCAGTCTGGTCACTACTCCTCTGTCCTGCTTCATGTGTTGCACCAGACCTGATGTCTGATGCCCCACCCCTCCCACCCTACCCCTGCTCTTTCACAGGAGCCGAAGGCAATGTTATAACTTCCAGGGCTGGTGCTCCATCTACACCCTAGGCTCTCGCATGAGCAAACTGGTCCGTGGCCATTGCTAACACGATTAAATCTAATACTGCATTTCCCCCAGGAAGGGGGAAAATGGACAGAGTTGACTGCACATTTTGTACTTCCTCCTTTCCATAGACTTTTCTTTGGACTTAGCAGTGAGCTTGGCCAGTCGCTTCCATCTGCTGGCACACTCCCCTTTGCTTGGGCTGGTCTCTAAGCTGAAGGTCAAGGCCTCCAGCATGTTGCTGCCATGACTTTGGTTCAGGTCAGCAGAGATTCCTAAGTCCCAGAGCGCTAAGCCGAATAAATACATAAATGCTTGTATACCTCTGCCTAGAAAACACCAGCCCAACACAAACACTCTGAGGGAAGTTTACCTTTCTTAGGACTTGCAGCTCTAGACTGGGAGCCCTGGGCCTGCAGGTGGAAAGCCTGTGGTACCACACTCCCTTTGGTCTTGAAGTTTCCTCCCTGGGTGTGCTCTTCTGGCGGTGGCCAGGAATAAACAATTTCAGCAACTCGGTTGGCGATGGAAACAACCTTGGGGTCCACATCTGAAACAAGACAAAACGGTGCTGAGAAGCCCTTCCCAGAAGAACTTGGTCTGGCTCATTGGTATGCACAGTTGCTCGAAATGAAAAGGCCAGCCTAGAGTGAGAGGAAACTGCCTGGGAGCATGTGTTGGGGGGAGGCCCATTCTTCAAAAAACACTGGCAGTTGCCTGGCAGAGGCTGGGATTGGGGAGGAGTCCACAGAGGAATAATTGCCACCTTGAAACAGTTGCCCTTCTGCACCCTCTTTTTGAAGTCTTGCAAAATTAGGGTCCCCTTTCCCCTTTGCGAAGGAAGGAACACAAAAGAGAGTGCTTAGTTCTTTGCTTGAGGGAATGCTCATTATGCTTTTATTTTTATTCTTTTTGTTGTTGTTGTTGTTGTCGTTTTGGACATCCTTTATATCTTGGAGAGCTGGCCCTTATGTGCCTAGAAGGGCATTCAATAGTTTGACAAGCCATTGGGGTTGGTCACTAAGGAAAGAGAAATATCCCTGCTCTCAGGCCATATTCATTACTCAAGTCTATTACCAAGTAAACACTGAACTGCCCTTGCTTATAGAGTCCTCTCTCCTCCAGGTCTTCTGGGAAACATCCCATTAGGGCTGATAGGAAACAAGGACACACAAAATGCAAACCATGGACTTCGAGAATGTTGAATACAGGGATAGAGTATGTGTTTGCACACACAACTATAGAATAAAGCATTTTGAAATATGAAGGTTTAAATGACATTGGCCCCCTGAACGTCAAAGCCTGTGAAAGACAAGTCGCTTTGCCATTGGCAGGGGGTGGAGTCGGTGGGGTGAACAGGCGGTATTGCTGAGTTGTTTGGGAGTACAATTTTTATTGTCGATTCATTACTAAGTTCTTAACTTTTAGAAGCTTGTACAAGGCCTGTCTTCAAAGCCATATGAAGCTGGCTTATCACATAATGTTTGCAAAATAATACTATTTAACTCACAGACTTGAAGGAAGAGTTTTGGCTGGGAGGTTTGTGTGCCAGGGGAATCCCTAGGCTTTATAAACCAGGATAGGTAAGAGGCAAGGCCTGAGTCTCAGGAGAGATTGTGTCACATGAAACGCGGTTTTGACACCTTGCGGAGCTGCCAAAGTGAGTTCCGATCCTCTCTCCCTGGGCTCCTCCACAACACGAGAGCTTCGGTGCTCTCCCTTCCACTGCTGGCATTCACTGAAAGGCCACAGAGACAAATGCTTTGTTTGTAATGCCGCCCTCTAAAAAAAGGCATAACGGCTTCCTTAAAAAGCCATATGTTTTATGCTCCATCCATAGGGTTCAAAAATGGATAAGGTAATTAAAGAAAAAAGAATAGAGGTCAAGTACAGAGGCCCACTGCATTTTCTTCCTATTCTAACAACCAAAACAAATATACTTTCCACTTTTAAATCGCCTTATTGCAGCCCAACCGGCCTCCTCTTGGATTCTGGCCACCGATGGCCTCTGGCAAGGAAATGGCAAGGGGGCGCATCCCAAAGCCGATGAGAACCTTCCTCTGCAGCGTCCACAGAAGGGAAAAGAAAGCTTCATTTTCTACCTCGGTATCCTGGTGCAGCCTGTCTAGGGCCATCAGTGCATGGCTCTCTCACCAGAAGTCACGCTGTGCCCATCTTGTACCCAGAGAAGGCAGATACAGGCCCCAAAGACTGTCCCTTGTCATCCCCCAGCCCCCCTGCCCCCAAGTGGCGGGGCAATCACAAGACCTCCAGCAGGTACAGAAGCACACAGTCTGACTTAACCTGTGTTCATTTTATCGATTTCTATAAATCAGTGGGCACGGAGTGATGGGTGCAGATGAAATACATGCAGGAAAAACTATAAGCAAACACATTTTGATTCGAATGAACTGGCTATAGTTAAGATTCCCATTCTGAATGCCTTAATTTTAAACACTGGAAAAAGACAAGATTCCCTTTCTGTCAGAGTAGGTTCCATCTCATAAGCAATGAAAAGTTAAATGGGGGCAGAAAGAGAACAGAAAGGCAGCCCATCCTTTGGAGTCTATTTTGGGGGTCATTGTGGAGCCAAGGAGAGAGGGGAGCAGAGTTGGGAAGGTGCCATTTGGCCTTTGGCCCGAGGCATTTGCTTTAAAGGGAAGGGGCAGGGAGTTTGGGAGAGGTTTTCACATGGCCGAGACAGCAATTTCCCACCCAGTATCCATTTTCTTCTTCCTTAGTAACAGACCCCTGGAATGTCAGAGGCAGCAGTGGACCCACACGCAAAAAACTACATTTCCCAGTCTCCCTTGCAGTAAGGAGTGCCCAGTGAGATGTAAGGAGCTGGGTGCAGTTTTAAGAACGCTCTCCAAAAAGGAGCTGAATTATCCAGGAGATGCCCTTTTGTCCTTCCCTTGCCTCCTCTATTTTCTTGCTTGAAATGTAGGCAGGATGGGCTGGTGTCCCAGCAGCCACTTTGGAATATAAGGTCACTGTGAGGCTGGAAGCCACCGACTGAGGGACAGTAGAATAAGATTCCCTAATGACTATGGAGTGGCCGTATCAGGCCTGGGCTGCCAAACTTTGGTCTTCTTTTAATGGGAGAGAAAAATAACCTCTATATTCTTTAACCACAGTTATTGGAATTTTCCACTATATGTCACTGAGCCTAATCCTAACTGCAGCATTCCACATGTAGTGAATCACAGCTCCAGAGAAATAAAAGATTCACAAGCGAAAGAATCTGGGCTGGCAGTTTCTAAAAAGTTGTCAATTAAGCCTGTTGTCTGAGTCCTGCAAATGGCAGCCCGGGCTCCATCATGACCTTTAGTTAAAAGAACCCAGGTGAAGCCAACTGCTGAGCTCTGATTTATATGGGGCAAAATAGAAATAGAATGCGAGGCTCACACCAACCATAAAACCAACTAACCACCCACATATTTAACTAAACAAGAAAGTGAGGAAAGAGAAAGGTGAGAAGAGAGGATAACTGTACACGAATGTTCAAAGCTAAGCCTCCTTAGGAGGCGATCATGTCTCCTTTTTTAAGAGCTATCTATGTATAGAGAGATCTTGAAATTTTAGGAAATAAAAAAGGTCAAATGACACTTCAGTAGTATGGAAATACAGGATGTCATTTGTCTCACAAAAGCCAGAAGATGAAAGTCTGTAAAATCTTCCTCTGTCTCCTGGCAAAGTCTAAAGAACAGGCCAAGAAGAAGAGCCTATGTAGGTGCCCTGAAACTCTTCTGCTTGCTCCAGAGCTCAGAGACCACGCCCAGCGGGTGGCTGCCGTACCACGGGGGAGAGGAGGAGTACCCCAGGTAATCTGACCCTCCTGTTCTAAAATTCTGTGTCTAATGGGAAATGGGAGTGTTCTTGATCACGATGAATGATCTAATATTGTCCACATGCGAGATGACTTTTCAAGCCAGGACAGTCACTACATTTAAAAAATTGAGACATGACTGCCACCTGTTGACTAATTATTGACAAGTTACACAATCCAATCAGCCCAGCAGGAGGGGGATTTTCTTCTAAATCTGGGCATTGGGCACTAGGTGTTGTTGAAGGGGAGGAAGACGCTTATGCAAAGTTTGTGGACGAAGGGCAACGCTCTGTGATGAAGACTTTTGTGAAAACGTTTTAGTCAATAGAATGTATCTTCCCACTGAGGGAAAAGTGTGTCAAATACTTCTCAGTTTTTTTTTTTTTAGAATGTTTTAAACTTTGAAAAGTATGTTTGTACATAGCTACCTGATCTTTCCATTTGCCCTAAGAGGTGGGGAGGGTGGGGTACCCCAATGTACAGACGGAAGCACAGAGGTGCCAAGAAGTGAGTTGGCTTACTCCAGGAAGAGCAACGGCGAGCCCATCCTGAGCTCTTTCCTTTACATCGATCTTTGGCATGGAGGTTTAGGAATTTGGGCATAAGCTCATTTACAGGCAGTGGAGCCAGAAAACAAGTCCTGTTGCCCTTCAATGCCATCCTCTTCCTTTTTGTTCAGTCTTGAGAAAATTAGAGCAAATATTACTGAATATTAATAACTTGGAAAGCGAAGGCACAGCGAGTGCCCTGCCTAAGGCCACATTGTCAGCCGGGAAGAGAAGAACTACCATGCACACAGAGAAGGGAGAGATTTGGTTGAGGGAGAGAAAGAATTGCCCCAAAATCCTACCTTCGGGCTCTAAGCACTGCTCCACATTAGAAAGGGTCCTAGACCACTGCTGACCGTGAAGACTGCCTTGATATTCTGCCGCCCCTAGCGCCACAGCTTGAGTCTCCGAAGGCGAGCTCTGTGAGTCTTCTTCCTTCTCTATTACTCCAAAGAGTGTTCTCCAAGAAGACTTTTTCTTGGCAAGGCTTATGGATTTCTCACTGGATCGGGAATTTCTGCAAGGCCAGGATACCTGTGTCCGTGACTCGTTTGCTGACCAGCTCCCCAGTCCTTTCTGAGACAGACTTCTTGTTCTCAGCCGCTTTGGTGAGAAGACAGCAGAGGTGTTCTTGAAGACATGGTGTTTGACATAGAACTCCAGGATTTTGAATTCTATGGTGTTTGGGTCGTCATCATCAAGGGAGATCTCCTCCAGGTCACACGCACTGGTGGTGCACATGGTGGGCCTGCAACAACAAAGTTCTCATGCATCCTCCTACCTGTGGGCCATCTACTCTCTGTAGGTCAGGAGAGACAGGGGTGAAACTCAATGCACCTTTACTGAGCATCTATTCTGTTTGTGCCGGGAGGCATGGGGTAGGCACAGATGGCTCTTTCCCTATAGTTTCTTATAGTCATACATATGTGTGTCTGCCTTTCTATCTATCTATCATCTATCATCTATCTCATCTATCTATCTATCTATCTATCTATCTATCTATCTATCTGTCATCTGTCATCTATCTATATCTATTGTGTGTGTGTGCAAAGTATATATACTGTAAGATATGAAGACCGAGATGTGGCTGGCTTTTCTAGCACCTAGCACAATGCCTGACACATAGTAAGTTCTCCATAAATGTTTGATGAATGAATGAAAAATGATTATAGAGCTGCCAGGTAAAATATGGGATATCCAGTCAAATTTGAATTTCAGATAAACTACATGCAACTTCTTAGTATAAGTATGTCCCAGATATTGTATGGGACATGCTTATACTGATGCTCCTCAACTTATGATTGGATTGTGTCCAGATAAACCCATTGGAAGTTGACAATACCATAAGTCAAAAATGCATCATAGCTTGACCCAGCCTACCTTAAACATGCTCTGAACACTTATATTAGCCTATAGTTGGGAAAAGTCATCTGACACAAAGCCTATTTTATAACGAAGTGTTTGACTATCTCATGTAATTTTACTACGTATATCGCTTTTGCACTATAGTAAAGTCGTAAAACCATAAGTCAAATCATCACTAAGTTGGGGACCACCTGCATTAAAAAAAATTATTTGTTTATCGGAAATGAAACTTAACTGGGCATCTTATATTTTTATGCAAATCTGGCAACCCTGTGAATGAAAGATGTTGCTTAGAAATATTGAGACTTGAGGTAGGTGTAAGGGAGTAAAGGGGACCAAGGGTCAAGACTGAGCAACTTGAGACAATAAACAAGAGAATGAGCCAGAAAGGATGAGGCAAGAGTGAGACATGTGGTCAGGAGTCTGGGCAACCACTTGGCATGGAAGGGGATGAGCCCAGGCAAGAGCCCAGAGCTGGAATGTGTCAGGAGAGGATTTATGAGGTTTCCGGATTGAAGCATCCATTTGAATTGTGCAGCTCGGGATGCTGTGGCAGGTAGTACATTTGGGACCTACAGGAGCTATATACTTGGGGAGGTCCGTGAGCCCTCTCTTCAAGCCATAATACTATGCTTCCGAAGAAACTACCATCTAAGTTAAACCCAAATCTTCTAATGTATTATGAGGACTTTGAAATTGTGTGTGTGTGTGTGCGCGCCATTGTTGAAAAAAGGAAGGGTTGGATTTCTTTAAGAAACAAGTTTGCTGAATGTTCATTCAGGAGCAACATCAGAAGAGGAGGCAAATCGCTGAGGTCAAGATGGAGCGCATTTTGACCTTTGTGAAAGAAGTTATTTTCCATTTCGTGAAAGCAGATATTTTTGTTGTGTCATAGGCTAGAAAAGAAGGGAGTATTGGGCTCAATCAACAGGCAAGGCCAAGGATGAGAGAGAAGCAGAGAGCACAGCAGTGCTCAGGCAATGGTCCCCCAATGAATGAGGCAACCCTGCTGAGTGGGTGAAGGGGGCGGGTGCTCTGACCAGGGCCCGGAAAGCACTTGGCTAAAAGAGAATGCGTGGAGACATAAAAGTATTAGTTACGACGCTTTCAATGCATTTAACAAGTGTAGAGTTTTTTCTCCTACTAATCCTCATTGTAAATTAAGGGAGAGCTTTTGTAAAATGTATAGCTGAGTCTCATTTTACAGCAGCAGAGAGTTAATGTATCATATGTTGGATTCCTTCTGCTCTCAGCTATTCCCGTTTAAAGAAAAAGCCCAACTTTTCTGGAAATTTACACCATAAGTTTCATGCTAATTTTTATGGAAACGAAGCCCTGAGTGGGGCCCCCTGAGCACTGGTTCAGAGCTGGGAGGAGAGAACTAGCTCAGCAGTAAGACCTGTGAGGCTCCTTCTAATTCAGTGACTCATGGCTCACAACCCCACTTCTATTGCCCTATGTGTACCTACTCTCTCCTTATCTGTAGCAAACCTCACCAAACTACTCTCAAAAGCAAGGTCACAGAGCTTCATTTGTTGGCCTCTTTTTCCTTCCAGAAAGTTCCTTTCCCCCCTACCTCTCAAATGGCTAAAGTCCTTGGGGTTTCCCCACAGCCTGTCCTTTAGGAGTCTGGCAGAGAAGGGCGGCCTGGTGGGTACGGTGTGTTCAGCCGGGGAGCCCGAGGCTGCAGGGGAAGCACCAAACTCTCTGTTATTTCCAGACACATCTTTGGGATTTTTCTAGCTCTGGATTTGTTTGTTGAGGTTAGATTTCACTTCCCTTCCTGTGGCAGGTAGTGGATGTGTGAATGGAGGAAACAACTCTTGTGCATCCTTCACGGTTCCACGCAGAGGCTGCATGACTAGCCCCCGAGGTGAGCTGGACAGAACTGACGCTTAGTTCACTCTGTGTTGGCCTGTCCCAGGTGCGAGGGGCGTGGAGGCGCCCTGGGCAAGAGGTTCAGCGAAAGAGCTGGCTTCCACTGCTCTGGACACACAGATGAGGCCCCGTGTAACTCACCAGTGTAGACGATCATCTCCGAGGGAGGTTCCCAGACCAAATGATGAGCTAAATTTGGTCTGGTTGCCTTGAGCCTCCCTTTGAGTAACCTATGCCCCCCTATGCCGGTTAGAGGCAGTCTGCCCTCCCTTTTCCTTCCTCCTCCGAACTTCAGACCTTTGAGTGTCTTCATTCTTTCTCCCCAGTTTCTTATCTCCCAGTATGACATGTTCTTTAATCCTAAGGGTGAAATGTGGAATGTGGTAAAATGCCTGAACTTTCTACAATAGAAGCTAAACTGAGAGACAGAGCCTTGGGTCATACTAATCAAACAAAAGGACTAAGGCTCTGATGGTAGGACAGAGGGAGTAGAAAGGAGGGAGGTTTCTAGAGGGGAGACAGAGGGATCCCTTGTTACCTGGGCCTGGTACTCAAGGAAGTCTTTTGGGGGTCTTCCAGGACTAGACCTGGTGCCCAAGTGCCCACAAGGTGCTCAGGACTCTGAGCTCAAACCTAGGATTCCTGTCCTCAGCCCCCTCCCTGCTCTAGGGGAGAGGGTCAGCATCACCACGACCCACCGTCATATCATCACATACCTTGTCATATATTCAAAGACAGAGAACTGCATCATGTTAAAAATGATTCAGCTAGTTACATCTTAACTGAACTATCGCCTCAACCTTCTGTAGCAAAGGAGAAACAAAAGAGAAACCTAAATATTTTTTTCTCTTTCCTTGAAATCCTAATAAAACAGATTTTAGCTGTCATTTGCTTTCTGAGCCTTACAGGATAAGGACTTTTTAATCGACGCAGGAAATGTCTCCTCTAGTTAGATTGCCTCATTAGTAAAACCAGGACTGGAGACCCGACCGTGTCCTCCTGGGAAGGCAGAGAATCAAGACTGATGCCTCCTGGTGTTACCTGGTCTCGAAGCTGTCAGTGGTTTGTCTTGCTTCAGGGAGGTGGCAGTGAGAATATTTCTATACTTGAGTCTCTCTCCACGAAATCTAAGAGGAAACTTTCACCAAGTCTTCTTGGCTTCTCATTTAGGAAGGCTCGAGTGATCTAAGTCCCCATCCGAGTGTAGCCTCTTAGTTTAGGACTGAGGCTGAAGGGAGGCTTAGGGAAGAATTGCCACTTCCTTGTTAAGCCCCACCCCCAGCCTTTTAACTGAAGGAGAGGCTGACCTCTGCCCGCAAGAGCTGACTCTAAAAGTTCTGTATCTTTTAACAAAGAGTCTCATTGCCCTTCAAGACAATTATGTGGGTGTTTCTGATAGTTTTTAACTTTCTTTCCATTTCGGCACTTCAGCAAATGTTTACTGACCACTTAACATGCGATCGGTATTATATACATATTTAATCTTAACAACACTGAGAGGCAGGTGTTATGTTTCCTACTTTTCAAATGAGGAAAGTGAGGCTCAGAGAGGTAAAGTATCTTGCTAGTGGTCCCTATCAGTTGAGCTAAGATCCAAACCCTGGGTTTTCAGGCTTCACACTATATCACGTTACTTTTCCTATAGGATTTAAAGATTATATTCAAATGGAACAACTGGAAAGCTTTAAAAACGAATTCTAACCCCAGCCATAGTAAAAGTCACAATAACTCATTTAAAGACCATATGTCAGAATTTTAGGAATAGAATATTAATGTACATATACTTAAATATGATTTTACACTCTATCCAAATGCTTAACTGAAATAGACATTCATGGCCATACTCGTGATCATGAAACCGTGAGTGCTGGTTGGTCAAAAGGTGAAGATAAAGGAAGTGCGAATGGTGAAAGAGGAATTAAAGCTATTTTCATAGAAGTGAAGGAAGAACTGGCTGTTTAAATATTAGGCAAACAGATCCATGAGAGGTAAAGGGAGGGTGGTTGTGGGAAAGTCAGTTCTCTGGTGATTCAAAGTGAATTTTAACCAGCAAACCTATGTTTATGCACATAACAAGCATCAGTCTAGCCAACCCAAGGGTTATTAAAGAAATATTAAAAATGGTTTTTCTTTTTTCAAAAAACTGATAGCTTTTTTTTTTTTTTTTTTTTTTTAGGAAAACGAGATATATTCATTTGAAACAACTTAAGAATCAACAAATGCATACAATTAATACCTGAATTACATAGTACGGCTACAGTTATTATTGGAGTTCAGAGTTACATAACTTAATGACACTGGTTGAGGAAAACAATTAAAATCCCACCAGGTCTTGGCAAGGTAAGTCTGAACACAGGAAGGGGCAATTGGCACAAGGAGGCAGGTTCATTGAGGACAAAGAATGTCCATCAATCATTTAACTTCACATCTGCCTACCCAATAAGCTGGCACGTAATACAGACAGGACTCAATACATGTCATATATATTAAAAAAATCACTTTTCTCTCGATTCTAAAACAACACATTGTAGAAAACTTGTAAAACATAAAATAGCATACATAAAGACCACCGTGATCCAGTTATTCAGTGATAAATACTGTTAAAAATTTGGGATATTTCTTTCCTCTATGACAATAACAGCTAGCTACCAGGTGTCTGCCCAGCTCACTGCTTCTTCTTCATGCTGCCCCGATAACACACCTACCAAGATGCACCCCTGCAGCCAGGTGGATCAGATGACCCCTAATCATATCCGATTGGACAAGGTAGGCCAATTCAATTCTATATGCCGGAAATTTGGAATTGCGTTACGGAGAATCTAGTTGGGTGTTTCAACTGGAAGGTCATATTTGGGTCTCATGCAGCAGATGAGAAAAAGCGGATGTGCAGAGAAAGTGATGAAGGAACTAGAATTGGGAAACACGAGGCCCTGGTTCCTGAGAGCTCTCCACTTACCTCCTGGGGTCCAGGATACTCCTTGTGCCCTTGTATTTTTTTTTTTTTTTTGCTTAAGCTGATTTGAATATTTCTTTCGATCAGATGGATCTTTCAATAAATGAAAGATGAACATGGTTTTACATAGTCAAAATATTATAGTTTTGTGACTTGCTTTTTCCATTTAACATCTATTATAACTAGGTCTCCATACCAACAAACATTTCGTAAACGGAATTTTTAATGGCTTCGTAAGTCCAGTGAATGAAAACGCTGCAATTATTCCACCAGGCAACTACTTTGAAATATTTTGTTTGTTTTCAAATGCTCACTATTATACATAATGTTGCAGAATACAATTTTGTCATCTTTGCCCATATTTAGTATTGTTTTCTGTGGAATTATTCCCAGGGAGTTGAATTATTGGGTGTCGATATTTTAAAAATTGTTATGTTGATTTTCAATTTGCCTTAATCTTGGACTCTGGAATTTATTTAAACTATTACTGGTAATATGTCTCAGGGAGAAATCCTTAAATGTTAGAAAGTATAGATAAAAAGCTCATCCTTAGGAAAATTTGACTGGTGTTTGTTTGTTTGTTTGTTTGTTTTGTCCATTTTTAGAAGTGAGTAACCAAATAAAGCTTAGATGGTCACGTGAGCAGGTTTTAGAATAGACACCACATTACTCGAGGCTGTGACTCTCATCCTTATTTCAGTCTCATCATGAAACTGGATGAAATTTTATCAGAGACAAAATAAAGCAACAAAAGAATGTAACTGGTTCAAATGAAACATTTGAGAAAAAAAAAAAAGCCAAAGAGAAGCACCATTTGTTACAAAGTATCCCTGTGAAGGGGTTCAGACTCTGTTATTCCAGACATGCCACTTTGACATAAGGAATATTTTGAACAGAAGGCAATTGAGAGGGATACACAGGAAAAACTCTCTGCCTTCCATCTCTACCAGGAAGGAAAGGAGGTTTTTAATCACTGGAGTCTACTCCAGACTCCTATCAGCCTAGAGCTGGCACCAGAGGAACCTACAAAACAGACCTTACTAAAACAACCTGAACCTTCCATTAGTTTCCCCCCATATGTTTGTCTCCCCACAGTTTGTCACCCCTAAAGCCTAAAGTTTTCTTCCTTTGTGTCATCACTTCTCTACAAATTTATAATTCTCCTTCACCCCTCAGCTTTATTGAGGTATAATGGACAAATAAAATTGTAATACATTTAAAGTGTACAACATGTTGATTTGATATACATACATATTATGAAAAGATTTCCACCATTGAGATATTTAAAATATCCATCATCTTACATATTCACTTTTGTGTGTGTGTGTGAGAACACTTAGGTTCTACTTTCTTAGAAAATTTTGATTATACAGTACAGTATTATCAAGTATAGTCACATGTTACAGGTCAGATCCTCAGAACTTGTTCATCTTATAATGGAAATTTTGTACCCTTTTACCAGCCTCTTTCTGCTTTTCCCATGCCCCACCCCCCTGGCAACCTCAATTGTAATCTCTGTAACTTGTGGTTAGATTGTTTGAATGAAGACAAAATAATACAAGGCATTGAAGTGATGGTGTTGAGGTTATTATAACCAGCCCAGTTAAAGGGAAGATGGATGATGCTGTTGGTACAGAGATCAGGCTGGCACAGAGGCAAACTGTGATTGTGATAGGAGATTTTAACTACTTTGACTTCTGCTAAACACTCCTGATAAAGAGAATCTCATACTTGATGCTAATGTATGTCATCTCTTAAATAAAAGGATGCAATGGTGATTAATGTTTTCTACACGTGAATCTTACCTTCGGCAAAGAGGAACTTGTTAGTCTACTGGAAGCAATGGGAAATTTGGGAGAAAACATTAATGTTCATTTTAGTGTAGAATTTATGATCAAAATAGAATTCTGAGGTTAGTCAGACATTACCTTCTAGAGTAAAGATAGACATGCTTTCATGACCACAGGCTCCAAAGAGGCACAATAACAATAGATATCATTTAACTGACGCTTTACCAGTTAATTATTAACTCAGTTATGCAGTAGATACTTATTGTTATGCCTGTCTTACAGATGAGGAAATTGAAGCACAAGGAAGTTAAGTAAAATTGCTCAAGGTGACCCAACCACCTGTGACAAAGCTGAGATTTCAGGGAGCCCAGGCAATCAGTCTTCAGAGTTTAGGAACCCAACCACTTAACCTGACCATCTTAATTCTGTATAGCTAGATCCTTGATTATTGCTGCTGTTCGTCTTTCTAATTTTCTGAACTCACTTTTACTGCTGTTTGACCTTGGCGTAGGGAGAAACTGGAAGATTTTGAAATGGGTAAGAGAGATTACTGGATATCCTTTCAATGGAATGCTGGAACTGTTGGGGATTATTTGATTTCGCAGGCAGGTGCACCTTTGCTAGCTTTTTTTTGATCGGGCTGTGTCATAAGTCTGTAGAGACAGAAGTTGACTTATAGGAAACTGATAGTAATGTAAATAATTCCTTTCATTAAAATGCAGGAGTGCCTGTGGGTGGCAACCAGTTTTTCCAGTTTTTCCTCTATGTGTAAAACCATTTCAGCCCCTGTAAAGGTGGAGCAGTTTGAGTTCTCCTTTGAATTGATCATAACATTTTACTGGTTCTGCCATTAACGAGTATTTGACACATATTCTTTTATATTATGGGAGAGCTGACAAAGATTCTCTCCTTGCCCAACTGTAGCTAGGCTCCTCAGAATCCTTTTTTAACGTGGCCTCAAACTTCTCCTGTGGAGACTGGAACAAAACTGTAACATAGGTTCCAAGAGGTTTTGGCTACATCCCTAGGATGACCCTAGCCAACTTGAAGTGCCTGCCTGAGGAAACCCAAGGTGGTCAAAAGAGTTTGCTGTTTGTTCCCGCTAACACCTGAATGTGGGGTCCCTGTCTCCTAGTCTCTGGGAGGGTAAGAGCCTAGCAAACCCAGATGGTTTCACACAGACCAACCCCACCTTCTTGCTTTTTTGTAATTTATCACTCCTCTGACTTTACTGAACTGCTCACCCTCTCCTGATGGACCCTTGTCTATTGCAATAGTATATTACAGAGCAAAATCTTTAACTAGGGTCTTGCTTTGTTTATCTTTGACCGTCATGATTTTACCTTTAAAAGGATTATGTCCTAATATTAGTAAAATTTTCTTCTTCTTCTGCTTTATTGATTGATAGGCAGTTGGATAGAGATCTCAAGGTTCTGTTATTGGTTACATTTTAATTAATGGCTTAGCCATTGACACATTTTCAGATAATACGGGTATAATATAGCATAGTAGTTAAAGGCTCAGGCTCCACAGACGGTTCAGAGTTAAATCCTGATTCTGCCTCTTATCAGGTGAAGGGTAAGAGAGAGTGATCTGGAGAAGAAAGCAAAGGAAAAACACTTGATTCTGAGGCTAAAAGAAAGTTCTTGGATGAGCTCTCACTTTAAAAGTACACATGCAAGAGATGTCCAAACGAAGTGTTAAAGAAAAAATTATTCTGTACTAGTTAAAACACTAAGGAAGACTATATTCAGGACTAATGTGATAAGCAGAGGAAGTACCTGTACTGCAATGGGGTTTTGCAGTAGAGGAAAGAGACTTGGCTTAGCTCTAAATACAACAAGGAAAAGTGGGAATTCAGAGCCAAGGAACTGGGCAGGGGGTCAGTAGATGGAAAATTAATAAGAGGAAGCACCAGGGGTAAGGAGTGTGGGTCTGGCAAAACCAACCCAATAAAGCAGGCCAGGGTGATCAGACGTTACCTGGGGGGTGGTTGAGGGTGAAGAATTTGGTCAGATATTAAAGATGATGAGATAGCGAGGGTAGGAGATGCTGCTAAAACTGCCTTAGCCGGATTCCAGATGGAACTGGACTCTTAAAGACCAAGAGGGGCCTCGTCGGGCTCAGAGGAGCCTGGTCAAGGTGAGAGTCTGGCAGCGGCTGTGACAAAAGGCAAATACAAATGAGTGGAATAGGCCTGGGGTAAGTGTCCGACTGAGCCGAGGTTCTTGAAAATGTTAATGGCGAAGGGATTTTCCAGATTCATTTACAACACAGAAGATAGGATGAAAACAGGACCACTTTGATTCAAGTTGACTTCTCTCTTCTCTATCAGGGAAAACAGTCTCAGTTGAAAATGACAGGAAGATGTTGAAGCTCTGGATAAACAGTAGGTGGCGGAGGTGTGTTTAGCAGTTTTAAGTAAATCTCATGCCCAGTGTAGGGTGACTCAGGGCCACCCTTGGGTGGTGCCTGGTGACTGGAGTTGGCAGGCCTCAAAAACCTCACACGGATGCTAATTCCCTGCAGAATCCTACACTGGATTATTACACAGACGACTTAAGAACTGTTAGAATGAGGAGTTTCATGTGTTCATTAAGAGTCGGGCAGGACAAAGCAATCCCATCTCTTGCCGATCCAAGGGATCCGTGATGCAGTGCACGTTCACTGCAGCAAGGTTTTTGATAAAGACCTGATGAGATGCATGTGAATAAGTTGGAGAATTGAAGTCTAGATGACATTGTAATTGCAAAACTTTTGGATGGTTTCTCACTTATACCTGAAGTGTGCATTGAAGGAATGGAGGCCTTAACCTCTCTGCATTACTTACTTTTCCATCTCCTTTCTTCCCTAAGTTGCGAAAATTGCTCAACTTCTCTGGCCTTCAATATCATGTAAAAAAAAAAAAAACCCCAAAACAACTTCGATCTCTAATTGTTTGTGACTATGTGAGTAATTGGTTCATATGTGCCTGAAGAGATAGTTTTCACTTCCGAATTCTGTCCTTGATTCTGTTTGACATTTTTTATGATTGATTTAGATAATGATAAGTTTATAGATTATGCAAAGAAGTGAGAGAGCATATGAATACGAGTTCAGGACCCAGAGTCAGACAATCTTGGATATGAACTTTGGGTCTGTTACTTTCTAATTGAATCTCGAGCAAGTATCTTAACTTCACTGGCTTTGATTTCCTGTTCTTTTAAATGTGAATAATAATAATAATTAATAATAATAATAATAGATTTCACATAAGGATTAAACTAATATATAAGATACTATATGAAAAACATTTAGCAGGGTATCTTGCACAAAATTAATGCTCCAATAACTGTTAGCTGTTATTGTTATATTATTACTAATCTGGGAGAGACAACATTGGATAACATTATGTTTCAAAATTATTGTAGGGTGAAACTATGAGCAAAAACCTAGAATGTAGTGAGGCTTAATGAGAAGACCAACATTTAAGATGAACTAATCAGCTTCCTGCGAACAGATCGGGGCTGACCTTGTTTAAGAGTGGCTCATGTCAAAAGTGTGTCAGGGATTTTAGGTGACTGCCAGATCAATCTGAGTCATCACTGTGGTGTAACTACCAAGAAAGCCAATGTTGTCTTAGGCCAAGTTAAGGGGAAAGCAAAAGACGCTCTAGTGCCACTGTATTCTCACCCTGATGAGAAAGAACGTGTCTACAGATCCGTGTTCAGTTCTGTTCTCCATTTTCTGTGGACGAAGTAAAGCAGGAAGCCAGAATGCCTAAGTTCAGATCCCAGCTTTGCCATTAGACTAGCTCTATGAACTCGGGCAGGTTATTTAATCTCTCTGTGCCTCTGCTTTCTTGTCTGTAAAACAGGAACGATAAGACGGTGACCTATGTCATAGGGCTGTTATAAGGATTCGGTGGGATGTAAAGGTAAATATGTAAAGTGCTTTCAAAAGTGCCTGGCTCGTAGTAATTGCTAAAAGTAATTGCTGCTGCTGGTGGTAATGGTAGTGGTGGTACCAGCATCACCTTTCTAAGGTGGACATTGTCAGTATCCCGGATGACATGATCACGATGGTTATGGGTGCTGCAGCAGTGCGACAGGCAGAATATTGAATGAATTCTCCTCTTCCTCTCACTGTCACCCCTGTCCCAAAACACACACACCACACCCTCCATATGGGCAGGACTTCATAGTTTTGGACTCTTGGCGAAGTTGAAATGCTCAACCTTTGGCCTCTATCATGAGACTATGGAGATCACCTAGTTCAGGGCCTTCATTTAAAATATGCTCAAGGTCAAACAGAAAATTAAGAACCAAGGTCTTCATCTCTATATCCTGTGCTCTTTCCACTCACCATCTGCTTCCTTCCCACATCTGTGTGTCTTTCAAACTCCCACTCCAATCCCACCTCTTCTTAGAAGCTTTTCCATCTCCTCCGAGTTGAATTGTTCTATACTTTTTCCCCAAAGCTACACCATAGCAAGGTTTGAACATTTATTATAGTACTTATCTGTGTTCTTTGTATTAGAGTCCATCGTCCACACCTCTGTCTTCAACCTGTTTGCCTGAAGAACAAGGAAATAATTTGACTTTAAGATCCCACTTAGCACACGCATGGGGCTTTGTGTAAATTAGGACATCATAAAATGATCATTGACTTTGTTATTAAGGTTGTGTAATGTGAACTATTTATCCTGGAAGAGAGAAGATTTAAGGGGAATGGAAATGACTCTCACGAGGAGGAAGGATTAGATTTGGCTACTTAGAGAGCAGAATGAGGACCAGAGGCTAGAAGTCCCCAGCGGGGCAGATTTGATCTGGCTGTATGAAGAGACTTCTTTGCAAAGACAATCATTTAATGAGGAGATGGTAAGATACAGCCCTGAGGGTCCATGTTTGCCAGCTGCACTGCAACATCACTATAGTTCTTGGTGCCCTTTTAGGGACCACATGAAACTGCAGACACATCTGATGCATGGGATGCCTGGTGCACTCACAGAGTTGGGATGGAGCCCAGCACAACCTAGGTAGACCCGGGTCTCGCTTAACACCCTTCTTGGCTCTCACTAGTCCAGTGAGACTATGCCACCACGACAAGCCAGCTCCTTTCCCTATTTCCTCTATTTCTTGCAGTATTCCTTCCTTCACTTTTTCCCACCCTGCTCATTGCTGTCCTGTACACCCAGAAGGTCAATTACACGTTGAACTTCACAGTCGTGTCCTGAAACCTCTCAGCTTGTCTTCAGGTTATAGTGATATTCAAACCTCATCAAGCACTTCCATGCAAAAGCTCTGAATCCATCTCTTCTTGGCTCTTAGTCTAAGAGTATAGTTTTTGTATTTCTTCTGGCCATTCTATTTCATGAAAATGAAGTGAGTCTATCTATTTCTTTTCTGTTTGGGTCCCAGAAATATTACTATAAGCTTTTGTTTAAAACTTCTGTTTTCACAGCCTCCTCACCAAGAAATAAGTACCCATTGCACTCATGACCCTGTTTTTTCTTTTTACTTTTTCTGTATCTGAGGCTTCTTTTCCAGACTTCTCCCCAGACCCTGCAAACCAAAGTATTGATTGTGACATCCCATTAACCATCCTCCCTGCAAGGTGTACCTGTTTATTTATTTATTTATTTATTTTTAACAACACAGTTTGCTTCCCACCCTTGGCCCTGAGCATCTCTGTCATGTGGCCCCATTTTTAAGGTTCTCGCTGCAGGAGATCGGCTCCATAGAAAATCTACCATTCACCAACCTGGTACATGTACTGTCTCCAAAGCATCTGCTCTTACAACATTAAATTCTAGGTGATACCAAACTGAAGAGTGGGTTCTATTCCAAAAGTCCATTTGTAAGAGACTTGTTTAGAACTCACGTTTTCCCCTTGCAATGGTGGCCTTCATGGTGGTTAGTTTTGCCAGGCCAGTCCAGGAGAGGCCGTTAACTTACAGGATTAAGTGAAGCACAGAATCTTCAGGAGTAACAACAATGGTGTAGAATACAACCACAGCATAGAACAGTGTTTCCATGGGAAAATCTTTTCAGAGTTCCAACTGGGAATGCTGGGATTCTTTTAAGTGTCACCAGTTAGACTGAGAATGCCCTCCCACCCCCCGCTTATTAAGAGAAAAAAAGAACCCATTACAATTTATTAAGGAGTTACTATGGCACCAGGCAGTGTAAACTCATTCTGTGAGTTATGTTGCTCCAACCTCACATCTACACTGTGACAGAGCAATATAGATACCACTATTATCCACCTTTTACAGATGAGGGAATGGAGGCCAAAAGAACTGCTCTCAGTGACTTTGGACAGGGACTCTAATAAAGTCTGGTGAGTGTTAGGAGAGGGACGGGGACTTTAGAAGATTAGAAGAGTAAGATGGGAATCCGGATCGGGCGGCGGATGGCATGAAGATTGGGTTGGGGCTGGGAAGGTGGGAGTGGCAGTGGGAAGTCCTTAAAAAAAGAGACTTGTCACAGCCTGCTTGCGAGAAGGAAGAGTGGCCATAGGCGGTTGTAGTCTTGGCGGTGCTTGAGGATGGTACTGTACAGCCCCAGCCATTCCCCTCACTGTGCCCATGCTCAAAACTTTGCAGTGCTTTCCCGTCGTGAGTCGAATGATTTGCCTTGTCCTTCTGCTCTGGGCTCAGTCTTATAAATTGCTTTAGCCATCACGATGTAAAAGTGATGACTAAAACCCAGGCTTGAGAGAGGTTTGTCCACTAGAGCTCGCTTTCCTGTGTACCTCTGCTTGTAGCCAGGAGAACACGTCTAGGCTGCCTGCTGCAGGTAGAAGACACATGGAGCAAAGTCAAGGTCTCCGTTGACCCAGAGGAACCTAGCCTATAGCTAAACTCCATGGATATGAGTAAGGCTAGCCAAGGTCAACAGAGCCACCTGGCCTATATCAACTAACTGAAGATTTATGAAAAGTAAGTTTATTTTTGTATGCCCTGAGTTTTTAAAAAATTAAACTTCTTATTTTGAAATAATTGTAGATTTACATATACTTGTAAGAAAGAATGCTCTTGTGTACCCTTTTATCCAGTTTTCCTCAAGGGTAACATAGTGCAAAACTATAGCACAGTATCATAACCAGGGTGCTGACATTGACAGAATAAAGATACAGAGTATTTTCATCACCACGAGGATCCCTCATGTTATCATTTTATAACCCAAACCCCTTCCCACCTGTTCCCACTCCCTCCATAACCCCTGGTGACTATTAATCTGTCCTTTATTTCTATCATGTTGTCATTTTAAGAATGTTATATAGATGAAATTATATGACATGTAACCTTTTGGAATTGGATTTTTTTTTTTTTTCACTCAGCATAATTCTCTGAAGATTCATCTAGGTTATTGTGTCTAACTAAATAGTTTGTTCCTTTTTATTGCTAAATAGTCTTCTAAGGTTTGATGTACCACATTTTGTTTAACCATTCTCCCACAAAAAGACATCTGGATTGTTTCCAGTTTGGGGCTATTATGAATAAAGCTGCTACAAACATTTGTATACAGATTTTGTGCAAATGTAAGTCTTCGTGTCTATGAGACAAATGCCCAGGAGCTTACTTGCTAGTTCATATGGCAATTGCATGTTCAGGTTAGAAAGAAACTGACAAACTCTACCGTTTTATACTCCTACGAGTAATACATGAGTGATCCAGTTTCTCTACCTTTATCGGAATTTTTATTTTAGCCATTTTGGTAGGTGTGTAGTGATTTCTCATAGTGGTTTTAATTTGTATTTCACTAATAGCTAATAACGTAGAACACTTTTTCATGTGCTTATTGGTCATCTGTATATCCTCTTTGGTGAAATGTCTCCTCACATGCTTTGTCCACGTTCTTACAGTATTATTTGCTTTTTTACTGTTGAATTTCGAGAATTCTTTATGTATTCCAGATACTGGTTCTTTGTCAGATGTGTGGTTTGCAAGTATTTTTCTCCCTCACTGTAGCTTGTTTTTTTTTCATCTTTTAAACAGTGTTTTTCACAAACCAAAAGTTTTAAATTTTGATCAAGTCCAATGTATACATTTTTTCTTTTATAGATTGTGCTTTTGGTGTCAAGTCTGAGAATTCTTTGCTTGGCTCTAGAGCCTATTTTCTCCTATATTTTTTCTTAAGTGTTCTATGATTTTACATTTTACATTTAAGTCCATGGCTCATTTTAAATTAATATTTGTACAAGGTGTGAGATTTAGGTTGAGGTTTTTTCTGGTCATAATGTGCAATTGCTCCCTCTGTCTTTTCTCCATTGAACTGCTTTTGCATCGTGTCAAAAATCAGCCAGGCATATTTGTGTGCACCTATTTTGGGTTCTCTATTCTCTTACATTGATCTATAGGTCCATTCCTCCATCAATACCATACATATTAAATTCCTTCCACTTTTTCCTTTTTCAAAAAATTTTAGCTATTCTAGTTACATTAAATATATAATACCATATTTAGGTTTCCAGTTAAGCGTGATGGATTAAATACATACGTATATCTGAGCTCCATCTTCACCCTCCCCTCCTTGTCCATAATTACAGTGAATGAATTATAATCATAATAAAAAAAATTGGAAACTAGAATACTAGGTTGGTTTGTTCCTTCTCCACAACTCTCATTTTCTTTGTCTCACTCCACTGTTGGAGGTATGATACTAAACTTACTTTTTTAGACTCTCTTGTAAATAGATTTGCCTTCTGACACATTTCTGGCCATTGAGTCATAAGTTGAAGTCTGCAGGGGGTTTCTAGAAAGTCTCTACCTTTCTGCTTCTTTTCCCTTCCTCCTATTCCTGCCTCGAATGTGGATGTGATGGCAGGAGCTGCAGCAGTTATCCTGTGACCATGGGTTAGAGGCCAAGAGAGATCTTTGCCCTAATATTCTTGAGCCTCTGAAATAATACCAGTCCAACTACCTCTCAACTTCTTGTGTGAGGAAAAAAAAAAAGCCCACCCCTAATTTGTTTAAGCTATTTTTTAAACATTCTTTTACTCCTAGCTACGTCATATTTCTTAATATAGTGAAAAGTTAAAAATCTAGAATATTCAAATGGTCCAATGTTCTCCTATTAGATGTTTCAGAAAAAGAGAACAGAGAAATTGGGTGGAAGAAGAGTATCAAAGGAACCATAGAAGAAAATAGCCCAGAACTGAGCCTTCCTATCTTGAAACAACATGTTAGAACAAGTCACTAAAAATCACCATGGTGTAGAATGAAGTACTTCACAGTTTGCTTCCAGATAAATGGACCAGGGGTCAGGAAATTGGCTTTACTACACTAAGCGAATGTATAGTAAAAAGAATTAACATTGCGTAGATATTCAAAAGATTTGTCAATACACACTAAATAAAAATGTTACCTTTTAAGAAGATGGGAACTTGTGGAACCATAACTTTGGGTATCTTTCAACAGAGAGGTTTAAGTTTGAGCTGTTGGTTTGTACCTGCAAATTGCCATGCTTATTTAAAAAATCGGTTATTTTGAAAGATCAGACCTGGTACTGATTCAGTGTCATTGTGAAGGTAATTTCCTTGACTCTTCCGTGCCTATTTCCTCGACTGCGTAGCTACTTCAGTGCTTATTGTGGGGACTAATGGGAATTCTGTATCTAAAACTCCTGGCACAGAGCTGGTACCTCTTAAATACTAATTTCCTGTAACGACATTTCTTAAACCGAGATTCTATCTGTGTGTACGCACCACAGCCTTCCATTCTTCCCTTGTTTTAGTTCACAGAGCCCGTGTGACCCTCGAGATTAAGGCCTGGGAAAGTTGAAACTAGGGTCTGTGGGTTCATTCTAAAAGTATTCTAAAAGTCTACAGAAACTAGACGTGACTGGGGATCAGGATAAGGAGGAATCAAGTGTCTTTGCTTTTGTACGTAAACTCATTGGGGTAACTCTGGTGGCTTCATGACGATCAGAAGCTCTGGCTGATAATTTATACATCTGATGACTAAAGATAGAAAAGTTATTAGATACTTTTAGAGATGCATTTTGGTAGGCAACGTTTTTAAAACCATGGAATTTATGGGGAGAACAGTTAAGAGGATAACACGTCTGGGGCACTAAGGTCCATAAAGATTAAGTAACTTGTCCAAGGTCACATAGCGGGAAAGAGGCAATGTCAAGACTAGAACTGACCTCTCCTGAGGTTTGTAGTCAGCATGTCCCACTACCCACAGCTGCTCCTCAGACCATCTTTTCTTCCCATCACCCGTGTCCTTCACATCTATCAAATAGTGCTTCAGAAACGTGAAACCCAAGATGTTGTAGTGTCAAGGGTACCTCAACTATTCTATGTCCTAGAACCCTAGGAATCATGGTAAGGGAGAAAATATCCTTGGCAATGTGTCATGATTTGTAGGCACCAGAAATTTCTCTCTTGCTTCCTTTTGTCAATTAGAAGAATCGGTACCTAAGACGATTTTAAATGTTTAGTTTCTTAAGAGAAAAACTCTGTTGCTTGTTTATATTGTGTTTTCTGCCTGTGAAATGACAGGAGCTTTTCCGCCGAGGCTGACATTCCCACGAGAAAGCAGACGGGGCATGAGAACTGAATGCATACCTGTCTAGAAACTGGAGCCTTTGATGAACGTAAACAAGAGAACCAGGAAGAAAACTGTTTTGATATGCTGTGGTCACCAGGTGGCGCTACACACACGCTGTCAAATCAAACAGCTTCCCCAAACCTGGGGAATTTTTTTTTCTGGTTTACTGAAGCGGTTGGGGGGAACACGACACAACAAAACAGGTAGGTTCAGTACTTCATTTGGAACAGTGGAGCTGAAAGAAGGTGGTAAAACCTCCAAGGACTCCCTCCCTCCCCCCGCTTTTTAAAAAATATACTATTATTTTATTCAAATGGGTGTTGGAGAATTTGCCCTCTTTAATTGTACCGCAGAGAATCCACCAGCGTTCTTGGGCTTCATTGAGTAAATGAGGAGCCTTCTCAAGTGAGTGGAGACTCAGGAAGTGACTGGCTCCAGCAGCAAGAAAGCCTGGAGTTATTCTGAGGGCGAATGAGCTCCAGGATTAGGGCTCCAGCAGTGGTTGTCGCTAGGGTGCATTCCTTCCTCGCTTCTGACCGTCTGACCTTAAGGGGAAAGGCAATTTCCATTTCTATGTGGGAACTCATTTCCTTTGTTGCTTCCTTTATTTTATTTCCCTCCTGGGAATTGTGAATTCCCAACCTGGTTGGGGCCTGGGAGGAGGAAACAGGTGGGGGCAGTGAACCAGCAGCGCCCTTTCTTCCTTCTCATCCCTCCCCTGAGTTAAGACCCTCCAGCACCTTAACCTACCCCTCTCCTCCAACGAAAAATGCTTGTGGCACATCCATGCCCGATGACACCATGGATTCTCCTGCCAGTCCTGAGTTAAAACATCTTGAAAGTTTCCTTTCAAGGGGCCACTTTGTATTAAAAGGAGAAAATAAAAATCCCAATACTTCCTACCCTGAATCCTTTTCCTGATACCACAAAACAAAACAAACAAACAAAAAATGACTAGGGTATCGGCTCATTAGCACCTTTTTCGAGTCCAGGCCAGTGCGACTGATGGCACCCAGGCCTGCTCCCAGTGTCCCCGCTCATTAAGCAGCGACTCCACCAGGTACTGGTGCAGCCACACTTAGATGCTGCTTGGCTGGGGTGTCAGAGGAATCAGTATTCCAGTTCTCACACGCATCGGAATCTCTTAGGACACAGATTGCTGGCCCCACTTCCAGAATTTCTGGTCTGTGGTAAAGCTGGAAAATTCGCCTTTTTCACAGGTTGCCCTGTGAAGCTGATGCTACTGGTCTGGGGTCTACGCTCAAGAACGGCTGTTTCAGAACAGAGAGCTGGTGGGGGAAAAGGAGCAGCAGGAAGAAGCCATGGCTGTGGTTTGGCTGGTTTTCTTGCTGGTGTGTGTGTGAGGGGGTGTCAGGGCTGCAGGGGCACCAGGAGGTCCTGACTTTGGGGGGCTCTGCCAATCCTCCTCTCGTCTTTCTAGACTAGTGGTTCCGAAACTTGGCAGCACAATGGAATCACTTTGGGAGCTTTAAAAAAAAATCCTGACGACTGGCTCCCAGCCCCAGAGACTTTGATTAATTGGTTTGAAAGGTAGTTTAGGCATTGGGCAGTTTGAAAGCTCCCCAGGTGTTTCTGATGTGCAGCCCAGGTTGAAAAACCACTGTTCTAGGCTCTCCTCTTATTGCATTCTTACATTCAGCCCTCAGTGAGGGGAAGTACTAATCATTCATTCTCGAACACTTCCAGTTCTGTGTCGCTCCTCCCTACCTCTGCCTACCTTCAGGCTGGAACAGTCTTGCATCTCTTTCTGACTACTCAACTCCTATGTATCTTTCAAAACCCAATTCAAATACTGCTTCCATGGTGGAGACTTTCCAGGCTTCCCCTGACAGTTAATGGCTTCTTTCTCTATCTCTTAAAGTACTTCACACACACTTGAATGATAACCCTTTATTTCACTGTATTGTAATTATTTGTGTTCATATCTTCCCTCTCCATTTGATGGTGTACCTCTCAGGGGGTTTAAGAAACCTGATTGGATGAATCCCATAGTTGGTTATAAGGTTTCAAATGCAAAATGTTCTGGATAAGGAAGTTCATTAATTTCAATTCTGGTCAGCCAACTGAGTGTCTACTGTGGGTCCAACTGGCGAGTACTTGGGAAGCAAAGCTGAGAGAGCCAGAGACACTGCCCTTGAGGAATTGCTAGCTGTGCTCTCATTAAATTCAGCTCAGGAACCGCTTTCAGAAAGACCACCAGGAGCATAGAGCCAACCTTGGGCCTCCCTTCCATCCCTCTATGGCACTCACCACCCACAGGATGAAGTGAGTTTCTTGGCATGTCTTTCATGAACTTGCCCCTTGTCTACTTCTCCATACAATTCGCTGACAATTTCATGCTTGGATTGTAGTTCCCTGCACACATAATGCCATTGCCAGCTCATACCTTTCCGTTCCTTGAGATGACCTTCTCACCCTGGTTTGCCTAGCTAACAGCCGTGGACTATAGGTCTTCGTTCCCTGCCCCCAGGCTGAGTACCTTCTCTTTGTATTCTTCCAGCATTTTGTACATGCCTCTATTACCATGTTGAAATACTACTGTTTTTCATAAACCTGGCACACAGTAGGTTCTCCTTAGTGTTGAATCGATGCTTACACAGTGATTCTCAAACTTTATTTTGTGTATACTCTGTTCTCATGGGTTTGAAAAAGGTGGTCACATTCTCCTGGGGGAATCAGGATACTGAGGGGGAGGGAGGCATAATATGGTTAGAAATACCTTCTACTTGCCACCCAGATTCTGATACATGTCCTGGGTCATGCTATCAGGTTGAGAGTTGTCGGATTACTATAGGCCAGGCAGTGTGCTAGGTACTTTTTAGACCATGGGCACAATGGTCTTTACAAAATTTTGCCTGGCGGCTATTATTATCACCATATTATGGATGGGAAAAATGAAGCCAAGGGATTTGCCTAAAGCCGCAGAGCTGGTGAGTAGCACAGGGCTACAAGGACCAAAGACGCACTACTGTTTGATGTGTTTCTACGCCTCTTTTCCGCACTAGACCTGAGTACTTTTTGAAGGTAGGGACATGGTCTCAATAGCTTTTGTACCACTGGCACCTGGCACAGAGCCTGGCATCAGAGGTGTTTCAGTTAGTGAGTACTGAAATGAACTGAATTACACATATTGCATAAAAGCCCTGTCTTAATTGATCTTTTGCTTATTAAAAACCTTGTCAAATTCTAATTTTACAGTTATAATCGTGTGTTTGATTATAAGTTTCCTTCCTAGATCTGCTGCCTTTGTTCTCTCTGTCATCTTTTCACGCTGTCCTTTCCGTGGACAGAGCCTTTTCCCTTTTTAATTCAGTGGGACACTCTCTTCCTACCAAGAGTTTGTGTTGAGCAGATAGATGTGAAAGCTTGTCTCCTGCCTTCCACACATCTCAAACAGCAGAACTACAAACCAGCTCAAAGCAACTTTCCTCCTTTGGGGGTAGATCCAAAGCCAAGTTCGTGTGCTTGTTCCATAAAGCCATGAAAATGGTGTCCATCAGCTGAGCTCCATGCCCCATCGGTGAGGGCAGCCTATGGCTGTAGGTGCCCAGAAAAATCAGTGTGGGAAGTAGCATGGCTACTTGGGGCCTATTCTGTTAGAGTTTTCATATCCTCCAGGTTTACTTTTCATCTTTTCCTCCCCTCCATCTTGAAACCCACTGCCACAGCCTCATATCTATTATGAGGACAGCTGTATAACAGATCCACTTTCATGATTTCATTTTATTTTCCCAACAGATCTGTAAGGTTGTTAGGTTGGGTCTAATCCTATCATCTTGCCATTTGTTCTTGATTTTACCCATCTAATCTTTGTTCCTTTCCCCATCTCTCTTGTCTCCTCTTGGATTAATGAAGTATTTGTTAGTGTTCCATTTTATCTCCTCTATTGGCTTTTTAGCAACAACTCTGATTTGGTTAAATGGTTGCTGAAAGTATGCATCTTTATCTTATCACAGTCTGACTTGAATTAATAAGATTTCATGTGAAATATAAGAACCTTACACTATGTTTCCATTTGCTCCTCAGCTGTCCTGTGTGATATTGTTATTACATGCTTTACTTCCGCATATACTATAAATCCAGAAACACGTGGTCATTATTTTTGCTTTAAATCGTCAGTGTAAAGAAATAAAAAAATGAAAAAAGTGTTTTCTGTCTACCCGTGTATTTACCATTTTGGTACTCTTCTATGTGTTTTGTAGATCTGTGTTTCTCTCTGGTATTTCTCTTTGGCCTGAAGAACTCCCCTTAACATTTTTTTATTGTGTAGTTCTGCTGGTGATAAATTCTTTCAGCTTTTGTTTATCTGACATGTCTTTAATCTGACTTCTTTTTTTGGAAGGCTTTTCTGCTAGATATAGAATTATAGGTTAACAATTTTTTCTCTCTCAGAGCTTTGGATATCTCATTCCACTGTCTTCTGGATTCCACTGATTCTGATAAGAAGTCACTGATAATTCTTATTAATGTTCCCCTGTAGTAAGATCTTTTCTTGTCCCCAGGATGCTTTTAAGAGCTTCTCTTTATCTCTGTTTTTCAGCAATTTGACTACGATTTACTGAGACGTAGTTTCCTTTGTGTTCGTCTTGCTTAAGATACATTGAGATTCTTGGATCTGTGGATTGGTATTTTCCATCACATTTGGAAGTCGTTTTTTTTTGAAATATTTCTTCTGCCCCAATTCCTCTTTGCTTTCCTCTGAGACTTTAGGCATATATGTGTTAGACTGGTTAATATTGTCTTACATGTAACTTAAGCTCTGTTTTTCCCCCCCTAGTCCTATTTTCTCTACGTGCTTCAATTTGAATACTTTCTATTATTTTGTCTTCAAGTTCTTTACTGATCTTTTCTTTTGCAGTGTCCAATTGGTTATTAAGCCTATCCTGTGAATTATTTGTTATCGTATATTATTGAGTTCTATAGTTCTCATTTGGTTCTCTTTCATAGTTTCTATTCTCTGATAAGATTATCCATCTAGTCATTCTTTATGTCCATTTTTTCCCCTTTAAATTCTTGATCATATTTATCTTAGTCATTTTAAACTCCTTGTGTGATAGTTTCTTCTGAGTCACCTCTCAATTGGTCTGCTTTTCTTCCTGCCTTGGTTTGGGTTCTACTTCCCTGTGCTGTGGTTTGGAAAAACCCCAGGTAGGAGACCAGAGAAAACATGAATTTCACCTCTTCTGTTTTTCTTCTCTCAAGATTCTCATCCCTGCACCATCGGTAGTTGATTATCTGAAACCAGTTGTTTCATATATTTTGTCCAGTTTTATTGTTATTTATGGTGGGAGGTAAGTCCAATATCCCTTACTCTGCCATGGCTACACCGCAAGTTACTGCGTGGTCAGATATTATTATTAACCTATTTTATAGTTAAGTGACCTGAGGCTCAGAGTTCATAGGCACCTCCTTGCTCAAGATCACATCAGAACCGGGCAAGTCAGGGCGGGGAAGCAGCTCAGAGCCCATGTCTGTCTGGGTCTAGAGCAGGGCTCTCAATGTCACTTCCCCTGTTTGCTTCCCACTTTCTTTTTTCATCTTGTTCCTCTTTAAAGAGACTATACAGCACAGCGTTCTCTTGTTCGCTTTCATATCTTCAGTTCTGTCATATTTCACATTGTCTCTCATTTTCTTGGTTGTGAACTTTGCTCCACCTTATCTTGCGAATTCCATATTTTAAATATGCTTCCTTCTCTTTCTGATTCTACTTATGTCACAATATCTAGCCATGTTTCTTATTTATCCTTGCGTTTTCTCAGTGTCAAGCACTGTGCTTGGCACGTTGACATGTTTTTATAAATATTGACTGAACCGAAGAAGAATTAGGTTTCATTTTATTCACCTTTTCACCCTTTGCCCCATGTGCTATTGAAAACAGGTGCTCAAGGAGGCCCAAGGGAGGAATTGAGGTCCCTAGGAATCAGAAGGAGGCCCCAGAGCACGGCTGCTTCTTCACACACAGCTTAAACATGCTTCTCTTTGAATATGGGTTTTTGGCTGATCGTTCATGCATTTCTTTATTGTTCTTGGCATACTGGAATTAGCCCGCTGCCTTTTTCCTTCTTCTGTACCTTTGTCTCCTGGAAACAATTTCATAAAGCTCCTCTTTATTATCCATTTTATCCATTGCCACTGAAAACTATCTACTTCATTTTACCACTACTCTTTATCCTCACATTTCTAGCACACTCTAGAATTTTATTGGCAATGTCTTTATTTTTGCGTATCTTTCTCTTTTTTCCCCTCATTTCCTTCTCTGTACAAACTCCTTTAGAAACCTCTCTTTGGTACTTTAAATTTCATCATTTGTATTCCAATTTCTTCATCTTGGGCTTTGATTATTGCTTCTACTTGAGGGACTCTGGTTTCCTCTTTAAAACATTTGATTTTGGGGCCACTTGAGCACTTCCTCAAATCATTTTCTAACACGCCCACCACTGCCAGCGGGGACAACGGAGGGCTGCCCTCCCTTTGACCTCTCCTCCTTTGTTTTTAATCTCTTCTTTTTTTTTTTATCGGGAATTTACTCTCTTCTTTATACCTCTGCCAAACTTCTGGTTTTTGAGAAGTGAATTTTGGCTATTACTTTCATAAATAAAAATGGGACTAGCATTCATGTTATATGTCACCACCTGTATTCTTTTTTGTACATAAATAATGTCATC
>NW_011889064.1:2204948-2207814 GCF_000151845.1 Pteropus vampyrus
GTATATTATTGAGTTCTATAGTTCTCATTTGGTTCTCTTTCATAGTTTCTATTCTCTGATAAGATTATCCATCTAGTCATTCTTTATGTCCATTTTTTCCCCTTTAAATTCTTGATCATATTTATCTTAGTCATTTTAAACTCCTTGTGTGATAGTTTCTTCTGAGTCACCTCTCAATTGGTCTGCTTTTCTTCCTGCCTTGGTTTGGGTTCTACTTCCCTGTGCTGTGGTTTGGAAAAACCCCAGGTAGGAGACCAGAGAAAACATGAATTTCACCTCTTCTGTTTTTCTTCTCTCAAGATTCTCATCCCTGCACCATCGGTAGTTGATTATCTGAAACCAGTTGTTTCATATATTTTGTCCAGTTTTATTGTTATTTATGGTGGGAGGTAAGTCCAATATCCCTTACTCTGCCATGGCTACACCGCAAGTTACTGCGTGGTCAGATATTATTATTAACCTATTTTATAGTTAAGTGACCTGAGGCTCAGAGTTCATAGGCACCTCCTTGCTCAAGATCACATCAGAACCGGGCAAGTCAGGGCGGGGAAGCAGCTCAGAGCCCATGTCTGTCTGGGTCTAGAGCAGGGCTCTCAATGTCACTTCCCCTGTTTGCTTCCCACTTTCTTTTTTCATCTTGTTCCTCTTTAAAGAGACTATACAGCACAGCGTTCTCTTGTTCGCTTTCATATCTTCAGTTCTGTCATATTTCACATTGTCTCTCATTTTCTTGGTTGTGAACTTTGCTCCACCTTATCTTGCGAATTCCATATTTTAAATATGCTTCCTTCTCTTTCTGATTCTACTTATGTCACAATATCTAGCCATGTTTCTTATTTATCCTTGCGTTTTCTCAGTGTCAAGCACTGTGCTTGGCACGTTGACATGTTTTTATAAATATTGACTGAACCGAAGAAGAATTAGGTTTCATTTTATTCACCTTTTCACCCTTTGCCCCATGTGCTATTGAAAACAGGTGCTCAAGGAGGCCCAAGGGAGGAATTGAGGTCCCTAGGAATCAGAAGGAGGCCCCAGAGCACGGCTGCTTCTTCACACACAGCTTAAACATGCTTCTCTTTGAATATGGGTTTTTGGCTGATCGTTCATGCATTTCTTTATTGTTCTTGGCATACTGGAATTAGCCCGCTGCCTTTTTCCTTCTTCTGTACCTTTGTCTCCTGGAAACAATTTCATAAAGCTCCTCTTTATTATCCATTTTATCCATTGCCACTGAAAACTATCTACTTCATTTTACCACTACTCTTTATCCTCACATTTCTAGCACACTCTAGAATTTTATTGGCAATGTCTTTATTTTTGCGTATCTTTCTCTTTTTTCCCCTCATTTCCTTCTCTGTACAAATTCCTTTAGAAACCTCTCTTTGGTACTTTAAATTTCATCATTTGTATTCCAATTTCTTCATCTTGGGCTTTGATTATTGCTTCTACTTGAGGGACTCTGGTTTCCTCTTTAAAACATTTGATTTTGGGGCCACTTGAGCACTTCCTCAAATCATTTTCTAACACGCCCACCACTGCCAGCGGGGACAACGGAGGGCTGCCCTCCCTTTGACCTCTCCTCCTTTGTTTTTAATCTCTTCTTTTTTTTTTTATCGGGAATTTACTCTCTTCTTTATACCTCTGCCAAACTTCTGGTTTTTGAGAAGTGAATTTTGGCTATTACTTTCATAAATAAAAATGGGACTAGCATTCATGTTATATGTCACCACCTGTATTCTTTTTTGTACATAAATAATGTCATCCCTCCTGGTTCAGTTTCCATTTTGGTAACTGTGTAGCCAACTGTTGGCCTATGAGTTTAAATAAATTGAGTCATAATATATTCAGGAACAAGGTCTTTATAGTTGACCTGCCCAGAGGAATCACCAGAAGTATCCTATAGTATCCTGACTCCTTTTTACTGATAAAGTCTCTAAAATGAGTCAGATTTCTCTGGTGGTCTGAACTTACTTCACACCTCTTACCATTCATTTCTAAGAATGTCTGCAAATCTGTACTTTAGATTTATCCATAATGGATTGAAAATCAGGTTCTCTACCACAAGTCCCAAACTGCAAGAAGTCTTAGAAGGCACTGCGTGATTGTGATTCCCACAGTGTGGCATTGGAGAACTTCTTACTATGTCCAGTTCTGTATAGTATTTGGATGAAAACCAAGGCTTTGGCATAGAGTTATGTGCCCCTATTTCTGACTCAGAATTCCTCTACATTTGAAGGCTTCAAGTTTTTCAGTCTCCAGACCCATTGGGTTGGGATTCTTTGTTTACATGTATGGTTGACTTTATGGTCAGCAGAACTGGTGACGGTCTCATTGGTGTGGTAAGAGACTCCCACACTTCATACCCACTGAGTCCTTTGTACAATTGCGTCAGTGAATGTTGATTACGGCCCCTTAGAGCACTGTTGGCTCAGTTGTTAGCCTCTGGTTTTAACATTGCTGTTAAAAAGAAAATACTCCTGAAACTGTCATCGGATAATTTCTTAGGGGAGACCCTTGTCATGCCATTGCCCTTGGAGTCCAATGAATGTGGATTCCCATTCTGGCTCTTCTGCTTATTAGCTGAACGATCTATAAAGTCTTTGCATCCAGAGTCCTCATCTGTAAAAATAGGTATAACAATATCTACTTCATTAGATAGTTCTCAAGTCAATGAGGGCTTTGGAAGTGTTGTGTAAATGGAAGTAATTTATGCTTCTTTTTGTTCCTCTTGGCTTAACCTCCCTGGGGGAAGGGCATGACTGGCACCTAGGACATACAGTTGACAATGATAAAGAATGATTATAAAAATAAAGGACTCAGAGAAGGTGGAAAAAGTCTATCCTGAGGTAGAGAGGGCAACATAGGA
>NW_011889064.1:2208664-2234629 GCF_000151845.1 Pteropus vampyrus
TGTCAGTTGGGCTCTTCATGTGTGTCAGACGTTGGGTGAGGAGAGCAGAACATAGAATGAAGTCTTTCATGAGTAAGTTGCTGCTTGGCCCTATTCCTAGAATGCCTGCTGAGCCAAAACTGCCCAAGGGAAGGGACCTTTGTTCATCCATAAATCCTCAGATCCTCTTTTAACATATGATTTATGAATTCCATAGGGAAATCTAAGGAGTTGGAGGAGGTGAGGTTTATTTCCTTTAACCTAGAAGTGTATTCAGTGGGACTTACAAGGACAAGGCTGGTGAGCAGGACAAAGGGAGTTGTGGCAGTAAGGGACAGTACGAATCCATCCTTGGTGCCACCTGGGCCTGGCCAGGTGGACAGAGCAAGCCTCTGTGTTCAGGAGACAGATTCCTTGATGTCAGCTGCCATCTCTTCTTCAGGGCATCTCTTTTCAGGACTATAGGATGGCCGTTTCTTAACATCCTTTAGTAAGACTTTTCCTGGAAAATGATGGACTGAGACAGGAACGCTCTCAGGAACTATGAGTGGGACGTGGCTAAATCTCTCACAGATTTTTTTTTTTTTTTTTTTTTTTGTAGATCACACAGAGGCAGAGGCATGGTGTCTCTGCATTTTCTAGCATTTATCTCTGTTCCCTCATTTCCTCTTACCTTCACTGGCTGTGGGCATTTTAGGACCTCTAGTTAGCCAGCTCCTGCTCCTCCCACCTGCCCCTACTAGGGTTCCTCGGCTGTGATATGCTTCACTGGGGTTCACAGTTCATTTTGTTACCTGGGCACACTATTCTGGTTTCTGCTCTCTGCTTGGGTTCTGAAGGGCTCAGGGCAGTGCTGTCCTGGACCTAGAAATTCTGACTTGCTAGGGCCGAATGTTAATTTTCAGGATTTTTGTGAGTTCGTTTACATCACACTGGTAATTTGAAATTAGGCCCAGTTGGGAGTATTTGCATTATGAGAATTGACAAATGTTATAAATCAGGGCCTTTTTTTCCTAGAGAGATGGTCGTTAAACTTTTACTAGCACACTGATAGCTAAGGGGGCTGCAGGATTCAGTGTAGTTCTAGGAGCAACATCTATTCAAGTTCCTGGAGTGCCCTAGAGCATCCTGAGAATATTCAGTGACCTAACACCCTAATTCAAGGCATCCATCCTCTTTGGTGTTGGATGCCCTGGGATAAAGTAGCAGAGGAAACTAATACTGAGCAATACTCGGCTGGACAGTGACCAGGTTTCTGCTCCAGGCTCCTGGCCACCATTGCTCTGGCATGACTAGATGGAGCTGCTTTGAGGCAGAGTGGCCACATTCTTTAGTGTGACAGCAGGGACAGGCCGAGGGCTCCAAGCCTGTTTGGAACTCTATGCCAGGATTCTCCCCTTTCTCTTCCTTATCTTGGGATGGCAATCACACAAGATGTCAAACTGTCACTAATTTCCTAACCAAGGCATGTAGTATTTGGCGGGTGCTCAGACATCTGACTATGACTTTGAACCACCTTGACCTTTGTACAGTCAAACCCTGGAAGAGACACTGTACATGGGCTTTGCTTCCCCATTCCCGAAAAAATGTCTCTCCTGATCCTCCATTTCCAACTCCTCATTAAAACAAATCATAACATAACAAAACAAAAATGAGAACACCAACCAAACATCAAATCAAAAACCAAATCAAACTTCCTTTAAAAGAGGAAACCCCAAATATCAGTCTCACCCACTACCCCAAGGGGAAGCTAACTTGCCACCTTCCAGAAAATGACAGAAACATGCTATTCAGAAATCACTCAACACATGAATCATGTATCCTCCCACGACTTCATCTGCATGAAAATAGATACTTCATCTGCTTCCATTTCTAGTTTTCCTGCCCAGAAGTCATTATCTTTTGGTGACATCAGAACTGGTTGCTACAAGGGATGGTTTCTGGTGAGGGCAGCAGGCAGTGCCAATTGGTAGGGTGCCAGGGCATGCCAGTACTGAAACGTCACAGGAGAGGGAAGGACTGAGAGCTGAGCTGGAATGCGGGAAGTGTGGACCACTGACAGAGGACACACTCTCAGAGATGACTGAGTTGAGTTCCTATGTTTGTACTTTCTATTAGGGTCCCAAGAGGACAGCTAATCTGTCCTAAGTCATCCAATGAATGTGTGTAGAAATGGGACAGAGATGGAACATCGTGTCCAAAAGTTCTGTACCAGATGTGACAGCTGGCAAGATCTGGACCAGGCTACTGCCCTTGCAGTAGAGGCACTTTGGTGCTCAAGGGAGTGGGGGCAGCTGGAGTAGAGCTTTGCAGGGGGAAGAGCACAACATGAGAATCAAATGTGTAGATTCTCATCTGTGCTGCCCTGACAGTCACATCTCAGGAAAGGCTTGGACTAGACCAGGGATTGACCGGTTATGGCCCAAAGGCTAAACCCAACCTGCTGCCTGTTTTTGTACAGCCAATTAATTAAGAATGGCTTTTACATATTTAAATGATTGAGAGAAAAAAGAATAACATTTCATGACACATGAAAATTATATGAAATTCAAATTTTGGTGTTTTTTAATAAAGTTTTATTAGAACACAGCCATGTCCATTCTTTTATGTACTGTCTGTGGCTGCTTTTGTGTTTCATGGCAGAGCTGAGGGATTGAGATAGAGGCCACACATGGCATACAAAGTCAAAAGTATCTATTCTCTGGCCCTTTATAGAAAGACTTTGTCAGTCCCTGGACTAGATAACTCTAGAAGGTGCTTGCAGCTCTTGCATTCCAGCAAGGGGACTATATTTGCCTTTGGGGTCTTCCCATCTTCCTTTAGCATCAGGTCTCTTTATGGATTCTCCATCTGTTCCTACTCCTGCTGTCATGGTTAAACTTAGCCAAAGGGAAGCAATATTCCAGGAAAGTGTGGCTTAACACCCTGGTGCCTCATCAAAGGTGCCTCAGCTGGGGATCAGAAAGAGTGGGAAAAACAGGACGCTGGACATGGAACAGAAAGCCATTTCTTAGTCATCATGTTTATTGTCAGATCAACAAAAAGCGTAGCCAGTATATTGCTGCAACCGCCTTTGTGTCTCTAAAAGCTCAGACTCACAGCAGAATTGCTAGTGGGCTTCAGACAAGGACCAGCCTCTGGTCAGGGTCTTTAGCAGAGCCAGCTTTTTGGAGGGGAATGGCTATTTTCTCCTGGGTTCGCTCCTCTGCTCTTCACCTTCACGTGTTAGACCAGATCACTCGGGGAGGAGAGGGGTCCTGTGGCTCGCTCCTTGGTTCCCACTGTCCTCTGTCCATGGACAGTGCTTGTGCCTGGTGCCTGTTTGCTGTAGGACAAGCTGCTCCACCTGGGGCTGTTCTTTTAACCATAGAAACCAAACAGTTGTGAGAAGGATTCCAACTACAATTTGTGGGCAACTCTTATTACAATGCTGCTGCTCGGTACCCATTGTCAAAGGAAAACTCCCCACTCCCCAGAAAAAAGCTTTTGGAATGTAAGACATGTAAGATATGGGGATAGAGCGATGGTGTAAGTGTGTGTAATGAGCACAAGGCACTGTCTCAACCCCCGAAGTGGCAGCCAGTCCAAAACGCGCAGCTTTTAGAGCTGTTTGGACAATTTTTTTACCCATTCAGGAATTTTCTCAACACTTTGGCAAGTGACATTGAGTTTCAGTACTCTCTTCTCAAAAAACGGTCCTCTCTCTTTGATGACTGCTGCATTATTCTCCTTGTCCACCACCCAGCCTTGGCCGGGCTTTGCCAGGACAAACATCTTATTTGTCGTGATTTTCAGACCTTCCACGCTCTGCTTGCCCTTTCAAGAACACTTTCCAAAGGCACCTTGCTGTAGTGGAAGGAACACAAGCTTTGCTGGGGGTTTGAATCTTGGCCCTTCAGCTATGAGACTTTGGAAAAATTACTTAAGTTCTCTGTGTTTTAATTTCCTTGGATATAAAAGGAATATAATAATTACTTTATAGCATAATTATGATGATTACATAAGATAAATGCATAGTATATTTGACACAAATTTAGCCCTCAAAAACATTATTCATATCCTACCTCTGCCACATTTACTTCTTTTTCTGTTTTTTTTTTTTTTAAATGTTGCTTCCAAATGTAGTACAATATTTCAGATATGGCTTGAACATTAAAGGGTACAGTGGGGCCATTTCATCTTTATTTAGGACAATGACCTTATTTATTTATTTATTTTTATTTAAGAATTGTTGGTGTTATATTAGTAATATTAGCTTCAGGTGTATAATATAATTCAATATTTTTAGACCTTAGAATGTGATCGCCCCGCTAATTCTAGTAATCATCTGTCATCATGAAAACTTATCACAATATTATTGACTATATTCTCCTTCCTCTTTTCACCATCCCTCACTTCTGGAAACCGTTTTTTTGGTCTCTGTTTCATCGAGTCTGTTTTTATTTTGTTTTGTTTGTTTGTTTGTTTTTAGATTCTACATATAAGTAAAACCATCCAGTGTTTGTCTTTTTCTGTCTGACTTATTTCACTTCGCATAATACCCTTTAGGTTTACCCATATTGTAGCAAATGGCAAGATTTCGTTCCTTTCCATTGCTGAATAATATTTCATTATATACACAACACATCTTCTTTATCCATTCATCTATCGATGGACAAAATTTCTTCTAATGTAGCCTAATGTTGGCTTGTGTTATTGTTGTTGTTTGGAACAGGCACACTACTGGAAAAGCAATACTGGGTTGGGAATCAAGACATCTGGGTTCTTTTCCAGTTCTTTAATTCATTTTCCCAACAAATGTTTATTGAGATCCTACCGTGTACCACGCACCAGGGGTACACTGGTGTACAAAACAGACAGCAGGCAATGTACAAACAGTCAAATGTATAGTAAAATGCCAGGGAGGGACACAAACAATAAATAAAACAAAACAAACAAAAATAAAGCTTGCTAGGGTATTGAGGGAGTTCTGATACCAACTAGCTGTGTAGATTTGGTAGAGCAAAGAGACTGATTCTAATCTGTTGTCTTCAAGCAATGCCCAGAAGAGCCCCAGTAGTTTGGGGAGGTCCCTTAGGAGTCTTTATAAGGTGGGGGTGAGAGGCAAATTGTGGGGCAGGAGGTGCTGACTTGTTAGACCCTTTGCTTCTACTACACAGAGCAATATCTTTAAGAAATTTCTTTATGAGGCCTCTGTATGAAATTCAATTGATGAAAATGTTCCATTTTGTTAGAAAAGCACTTGAGATCCTCTTCATCTAGTTTAAGGACTGTGAGAATTGCTAGAATTTTTTCATGGGAACTGCTGCTAAGCCAGAACTCTCTCATTGCACTGGTGGATTCTACTACTACATGTGTAATAGCCTTTACATTTATTAGTGTGAATTTTTAATCTTCTTAGTTTTGGTCTATTGATCTCGTAGGCTGAGACAATTTTGCAACATTAATTCTAAGATCCTACATATTAGTGATACCTTCTAGCTTTGGTTTTTCTGCAAATCTGTTTTATGTGCTTTTTACATCTTCATCCAAGACGTTTATAAAAACGTTGGTTAGGATGGGGCCCAGGGCAGAGAACTTTGGTTCTCCAGTAAAGACTACTAGGTTAGTCTAACCGTAATCAGTAGCGTTTGAATTTTATGTGTTCCGATGGCTAGAGACCCATCTACGTGTAATAACACCAAGCCAATAATTTTCCTTCTTATCTCTATAACATGTCATTTTTCTATGCTTATTGAATGGCTACTGCCTATTCAGGTCTGGGACTGACCCTGGGGAAACAAGATAAATAAGACACCAGGGGCTCACAGCTGGTAGGCAAGAAGGAAATATAAACCAATAATCACAGCAATGTGATGAGGGCTAAAGGGAGAGATAAACCAGGATGCTGGCAGGAAGTGCTTAATTTTGCCTGGAAATGTCAGGTAGATTTTTCTCAATCAAAAAGACATCTGGGAATGTCTTAGTTAAAAAGGTACCATGAAAAATGTCCAAAGTCCTATGAAATCTAGATAAGTGATAGCGATGGCATCCTTCTGATCAAGGTACTTAATAAATGTTTCTTGAATTTAATTTGAGAAAGGAGTGGGGGACGGAAGCATCTTAAAGGTAAGGGAGCAGACAAAACCTTGTTCCAAGAAGATGGAGGCGTTAGCTGAGGGAACTCGGAAGCTGAGTTCAGGCAACCGCAGTGGGAGTGGAGAAGAGAGAGACAACAGGTGGCAGGAAAATCAGGGTTTGTTGAAAAACAGGGAGTGGGACCGAGGCAGAGAGAGGAGTCAGTCAGCTCTCTGTGTTTTGTTTCCTGGGCACCTGGGGTCAGGGCGGCTGGCAGTGCTATTACTTAAGATAGTGAGGAAGAAAATAGATTTGTTTCATAGACCTACGAGAAATTAGGTAGAATGTATTTTTCCCCACAATCTTTTCCCTCTCAATTCTGATTTTGATTTTGGATTTTCACTGATAACTGCTGAATTAGGAGAGGATGACGTCTAAGTGTGTGGTAAGCATGGTGGGGGAGCAATGATGATTTCCATTCTCCCCAAGAAACGCTCCCGCCATCGAATATCCTCTTTCATTTGACCTGGTTGAACCCTTTATAAGCATTTAGCTTCAGTTTTGAAGGAGAACATGTATTTGCCTGTCACACACTTGTCTGTTAGGGTAACCAACTCATTCTGGTTTGCCTGGGACTTTCCCAGTTTTAATAATGAAAGTTCCGCATCTATGAATTTCTTTAGCCCCAAGCAGACTGAGACTGTTGGTCACCCTAGATGTACGTGAGGTGCTAGGAGTGCTTGGTGTGTGTACAGAGCATCCCAGGCGGCATTGGTAGAAACGCAATTGCTGGGACAAAGTATAGCTCTGAAGTCTTAGCTGCTCAGACTGACAGAGATACACGGGACCTGGGTGGCAGTGGGAAGGGGCCAAGGTGACTTTGTGTGTTGTTTTCTCCATAGAGGTCACCCCGAGGCAGAAAGTGTGTGGGGGTAGAGGGGCTTTGAGCAAAGCTGTGGGTGGGCTGCAGTCAGTCCAGCCACCTCTCCATGGGGCTGAGCCAGGCTTCTCCTAATTTACTTACCTGAGCACTTGATTAATTGAATGGAGAGATTCAAGAAGACACAACAAAGAATCACTCTGGGCTCTCCACTCCTCAGACCACATGCAGAAGGTTCTTGGAGAACTGCTTTTCCCCAGTATGCGCCTTGTAGCTTGGAGGACACTGCTGTAGGAAGCTGGGCAAACAAAGTAGTCAGAGCCACAGTCATCTGAGAGAACATTGAGCCAATAAAACCAAAGGACCGTGGATATCCTGAGAGGGCGGTGGGCAAAGAAGGTGTGTTTTTACCTCTGCCTTCTCTTGCCTTCCCTGTGCAGGAGAGGGATGCAGGACGGGTGAATTACGCCTCCCTTCACTTCTCATATGAAGCATAAGAAAATCTTTGGCAAATCTAATCCTAAATTTATTGCTGAGGTTAAATCCAGCAACCCCCTCATGCTCTCAACCACTCCCCGCCCCCAAAGGTTAAATAGTTCCCATAGGGTGCTAGAAAGGGTTATTGAAAACAGCAGGTTTTTTTTTTTTTTCCTTAACTTCAGCACTTCTGGTAAATCTCTGATCCAGCATCTAGTGGTTAACCACTGATACAGGAAATGACATTTAACGTTTTTATCACTCAGCCAGAAATGGAAGAACAAGGCAAGTCTGTGTTTAGGGAAGATGGATGGTTGCCCACCACCTTCATCTTAAAGGCACACCATCTCTTTTTCTGATTTCTGCTTGGAGCGTTGGTGGCCCGATAACTTCACTGAAAACAATGAAGCAGGAATGGCAGGGAAACATTCCTGGCCTTGCTGCTCAGAATGGGAATTCAAATGTTGTCAGTTGTTGAAAGGATTCTAAATAGTCCTGGTTCCCCTTTTTCAGCAGCCATTGCATGTGAGGACAGGCAGGGAGGAAATGAGGGAGGCTGTCCGTGTTACCAGGCACTTGGAACCACAGCATCAGCTCCTGGCAGCCGAGCCCAGGGCTACCTATTTGGGTGAGACGTTGAACAGAGCCCCTGTCCTGAGAGAAGCACAGTCCAGAGAGGGCCATTAACCCCCTCCGAGACAACCAGCGAGGCAAGAACATTGAACCCCCACAAACCCCAGTGAGAGAAATGTCCTTTGGTTTCACTAGCAGTTTCCCTTGGTTCCCATTTTTTGTTGCCCTTTTGGGGTGAGGGGTTTTCAGTGCCACTGGGAAGTGGATTCCTTATTAGAACAACAACTATAACAATCGCAACAGTAATAATAAGCACTAACATTGTTGAGAGGTAAATAGTCTAGATTCACGACCTTTACATACGGAAGGTGTAGAGCTGGTCAGGGCTACAGCCAACCAGGATTTGAACCTAGGTCTGCCTGTTGCCAAAGCCATCCTGCCTTTCGGACGTCTAACGGTAAGCATAGCCCTTGGCCCACCTCTTTGCCCAATGTCTGTCACACCCACTGGGCAGGGAACGAGGGCCTGAGGACCCTGGCGGAATGGGTGGGCAAGATCAGTCAGTGCACTGTTGGCAAAGATGTCTGTCTTCCCATGTGAATTAAGGCCTCAAATTCTCTGATAAAATCTCCCAGCTCCCTCCCTTATTTTAGTAAGAACTAACATGATCCCATTTTTATGAAAAGAGTCACTCAGGTGCCAAATTGTCATCCTCCTCCACTTCTCTGTGGTCTTCCTGCATCGATTCTCTGCCCTGTAAATGCTTCTCCATCAACACTAGGAGGCAGGGCGGTAGAGTGGGCCAGCTCTGCTCCAGGACGCAGGACACTAAGGGTCCAGGTGGAGCTGTGCTACCCACTATGAAGCTGACTTCTCTTGGCAAGTCACCTATTGATTTCTGCTCTGCATTGTTCTAGAGAGGAATGAGGCGATGGCCACTCACAGCCTCTTGCAGCCTCAGTTTACCCATCTGTGTACTTGCTCTGAAAAGTAAATTTGTCCTTCCAAATGTACACTCCCCTCCATGCAGAGAAATCAGTTGCTATTTCATATCAAAGCCTTCCTAATGGGACAGAGTTGTATGTGGGTGTTACACCCCCAGGGGCCATGCCTGCAACTCCAGCTATGGGATTTTGTACTAGAATGAGCTGAAGAGACTGATTTCCATCCAAGCTCACTCAGAGGTGAGACACGGGTCCTCCTCAGGGCAAAATTCTTCTCCACAACCCATCTCTTCTTCTCCATGCCCTCTTTGTACAGCTTTCACCCTGCAGACCGAAGTGGAGTCATTAGAGATTCATTCAATGAAAGTTCTGCAGAGCACCGGGGAACAAAGACAAATCTGCATGTTCTCTGAGCTCGAGGAATTACGATCTACTCAGTGATGCCCATCTTGGCCACCCACTGAAATTATCTGGGGAACTCACAAACCATCCATGTCCAGATACCAATGTCTTTAACTGGTATTGGTATTTCTTATCAGATCCCATATAAGAAATCTTTTAATGACACAGACACCTAAAAATATCCTTTATGTTCCTGCTAACAAGTTCAGGTCCCTTTAGGCTCTCCGTGGACTCTGTCTTCTCTGCCCCAGGCATTTGTCCCCTCTAAAGGTGCCCACTCATTTCTTATCCCACACGGCTGGGTGTCTCCACTCCCTACAACCAATGGAGGCCAACTTCAAAGATCACTGTACTCTCTTCCCTGCTTTGTGGATTGTCTTAGTTTGGGCTGTTCTAACAAATTACCATACGCTGGGTGGCTTAAACAATGAATATTTCTCGCAGTTTTGAAGGCTGGAAGTCCAAGATCAGACTGCCAGTACGGTCAGGTTCTGGCGAGGGCCTTCTTCCAGGTCATAGACTGCCAACTTCTTGCTGTGTGTTCACATGGTGAAAAGAGGACAGGAGAGCTCTCCGGGGTCCCTTTTATAAGGGCACTAATCTCATTCATAAGGGTTCCACCCTCATAAGCTAATCTCCTCCCAAAAGCCTGACCTTCAAATCCATCACAGTGGGGGTTAGGATTTCAGCATAAACATTTTGGGGGGATACAAACATTTAGTTTACTGCATGGGCCATTCCTCACTTTCTGTAGGCTTTATCCTTCCTCCTGTTATTTTTCTTTTTGGTTTCTTTGTCTCTTGATCTCCCTCCCTATGCCTCTGCCATCCACTTTTCTTGCCTTTTTTTTCGCCTTCTTTTCTGCCGTACCTGACATCTTGTTATTCCAAAATATCAAAAACTTCTATAGAGATGTCAAAGTCAGACTCTATGATTTTAATTTTGATTATTAGAGTTGTTTAATATTAAATACGACAGTATAAGGTTAAATGTTTTATAAATAGTAAATCACCACATATATTTAGATAATGATAACAGTAATAGGCTTGGAAGGACTCTGCTTGTTTACAGAATTAGGTATAAATTATACCTAGGGACAAAAAATGAAAAATAATGAGATTATATCCTTAAGCTCTCCTGGAAATCCAGCATCTATTGAGCTGATCTTTCATAATTCAGATTCTAAACTGAGATGAGATACTGGAAGATTTATGTAAAATTCAGTTTGCCACCCACGCTCTTCTTGTCATTCATAAAAAATTTGTCCTGCAGATCATGTACATTTTTGTGTTTCTTTTTTGTCTCCTCTACTTGAAATTCTTCAATCTAACACACATACATCGAGTGTCTCTTTATATGCTTCAATCCAACACACATACATTGAGTATCTCATTGTATTCATTCAGAACTCACCCTATGTTTGTTGAGTCCTAGATAATATCCCAAGTACTAGAGATCCAAAAGTGGACAAAAATAGAATTCATGGACTTGTGAATTTACATCTTAAGGTGGAGTGTAGGGAGGGACACAGCAAAATCATCATGTAAACAATTGTAAAATGTTAGTTGTGCTGAGTGCTACGAAGAAGTCCACAGTGCTCAGGCCATATAATGGGGAAATTTGACCTAGGCTGGGGGTGATTGGCAGGAAGACTTCCCTGAGGAAGTGATGTTTCTGCTCGGATCTGAAGGATGAAGAGGGGTTAATCAAGTGAGGCAGGGAGGTGGGAATGAGGAGTTTTCAGGCAGAGACAAGCACATGAGGCTTGAAGCCAGAGGGTAATAGGTAGCATGCCACAAGCTGTGGCTGGAGATGCCCAAACTGTGGGCTTCGCAGGTATGTTAAGGATTTTGTTTGTTTTTAATCTTAAGGACTAGAAATTTTCTGAAATATTTTAATCAAAATAGTGTTAAGTTTGCATAAAGGTAAATAAAAAATTGTAGGCTCATCTGGTATCCTTGAGAAATCTCGATTTATGGAAGGAATCCAATTCATGAACCAGTATGAAGCAGTGGGTTCATCATCTTGATAGAACTTAATGCTGCATGCTATCGAAGCATAAAGAAGCAGGATATTTTTCTGGATGGAAAGTGGTCAGAGGAAGCTTCAAAAAGATGTAACATTTGAGCCATGTGTTTAAAATCAGGAGGAGTTTTCCAGGTAATAAGAGGTGTGGGAAGGGATGGAGAAGCCGGGAGAGAAGCAGCACATTTTTGGGAAGAAGAAATTGCATAGGCATGAGAGAGCATAGCAGGTTTTCATAAAGACCAGTCATCTGGTGTGGATGGAGATGGGAGTGCTCTGGTGGTGGTTAGGATATTCAGCAACATCCTAACTGTCTTTTCTTCTGGGCATGTGGTAGCTTTGAAGTTGAGTTTGGATGTGACCAAGGAAAGTAAGAAGGGGGATGTCTGTTACATCCGGGTGGAAGATTAAAAAGCAGGTATCATCTTTGCCATATTCTCTTTTCCTTTGTCCTAGGATTAAAATAGAAGTGGAGCCACCAGTTGACCTACAAAGGACACAAGAATGATCAAGGAACAGACCTCTGTTGTAAGCCACTGGGATTTAGGGGTCACCTGTTACTACAGCATAACTTAGTTTACTCTGACTGATACAGGGGTCTGTCAAGAATTGTGAAGGGTCCGAGATTTTATATTGCATGTAAGCTAACAGCTAACTTGACAGAGTTACATGGATGCTGGCAGAAGACACAAGATTCTTGAGTCAGAGAGCAAAGATTTTATTTCTCACAGCAGGGCAAGAATAACGAGCTTCATTGTTGTTTTGGTTTCCCTTGCCCCCAAGTCTCACTGTGGCAATGTACAGTGGCACAATGGATGCTGTGCCCAGTTGGTTTGTGTCACAGCTGAGGAACCCCAAGCTTAGGAAACACCAATTTTTTTTATAATGGACTGTAAGACAACCTGTCCAACCTTTGTCTTGGAAGGAAATATCTTTATTATGCTGGAAACCAAATAAACTTTCCCTCTTCCCTGGAAGGAATCATTACCTCTATTTTCCAAGGCTGCTCACTACACAAATACTCTTGAAAAGATGCTCTGGAACAAAATTTGTCAGTGGTGCTTCTGGGGGCAAGAAGTGCAGAAATGCAAGAGATCCATGGAGAATCGTCTTCCTCCATTTGGGTAAGTGGAGGAAATGAAGGCGGAAGGCATTTAGAGCCTGATTAACAGAGATTTTGGAGGCCGTGTCAGGGAAATTGGACCTTATCTAGTAGGCAATGGGGAGCCATCAAAGGTTCTAAAATGTGGTAGGGAGAATAGAGAATGAATGGAAGAAGAATACGAAAACTAGGAAAAGGTAAGGGGTTAAACATGTAGTTTGGAGAATGTTAACATCTGAAGGAAGCTGAAACCCCCAGATTAATCTCTACTTGGATAAAGTTTATAACCTTTAAAGCTCAGACCAAAGGGGATCTTGTTTAGTAGTTTTAAAAAATTATTTTTCAAAAGCAGAAGCTTTTTGTCAAAGAAGAATAATGCAGACTTCCAACTAAGAAAACAGGTGGGAGGAGATAGGCTGTGGCCGATACAATAATGGGAGCCCTGGAGCCCTGGCCGTCAGCTTCCACTGTCCCAGGACCTGGAGACATCTCCCTGGAGCCCTTGGGAGCCACAAACCACACTTGAAATCCACTTTTCCTTTTCCCATTGGCCTAGGCAGGATTAACTACTCCTTCCTCCCTGTTTTCTCAACAGTTTGATTTTATCCCCTTAACACATTTGTGGAAAACATCCTTAATTTTCATCTCTGTATTTCCCAGTGCCCAGCACAGTGCCTACCCCAAAGTCTCCCAGGCAGTGTTTGCTGAATTAAATTGATGGGAAAACACATCAATGAAATAACAATAGAATTACATGTTGGAGGGTAAAGCTTTGCATTTTAAATGTAATGAAACATAACAGACAATTCCTGAGACCCAACCATGGGCAAATAAGCACCAAGGAAATAATGAAATAAAAAGATAATTCTATAGCGAAAACAGTTTTAGTTTTGGTTTGTTTTAGTTTGCCTAATTGTACCAACAAATGCTTATTCAAGACACAAAGAGTTTTTTCTTAGAAAGGAGACCACAGTCCAAATGAATGACACCCTCCAAATTAGAGTGAGAACATCGCCAGACCCTCCTCAAGGATTTAAATTCACTCGGTCACCTGTATTTTCATCAGGTGCGGAAGGAAAACCTTGTGTTTACTCTGCTCACTTCTGCTAGGAAGATATTTACTTTAGAAAAAAATAAATAATAATAAGAATAATAATAAAAAGAGAAGTTGGACATGTTCTGTCTGGCTTTATAGCTGTGTGGAGTTCATAGGCGATTTGGTGAAAACAGTTCCTGGTATTTCTGTGTGCTCTGCATTTTCACGGGGCTCATTAGTAAACACATCCAGGAATGAATTCTACAGTGAGTAGAATTTCTATTCATCCTGCTCAAGATTTTTCCTGGCCATTGTCTGTCTAGAAGAAGATCAGCCCTGAATTAGTGAAGAGGGACAAAGCCAAGATCCCATTGCGAGGTTGGTTTCGGGAGCTGTAGGACCGAAACTTAGACAATATTTGGATCTCTCTCTAAGAAAAAAAGATTCAGAATTAGGTATGAAAAGTGGATATTTATTTAGAATGAGAAAAGAAGTCATAATAATATTTTTATTAACTACTAGGCATACTTTTATAATATTTTAAAAGTTATTTTAGCTATATACTCTGTTTTTATACGACAGCAATTTTGGGGTATTTCCTCTAGAAAGAATAGACAGATTATTCAGTCATCTAGCATAGTTGATGGAAAAAGTGTTTATTTTTATTACTGATAGCTTAGACAAGTTTCTTTTAGCCAAGAAAATGTTTAAAATGGTCAAATCTGGGAAAACCATACCATCACGTGTCCTTCATGTAGAAGCTGTATGATTTCAGGGCATTTGAGATTTTCTTGTGAATTTGTACCTTGAATACTCTTTGAATTGATGACATCCATGTCCTCATTTTCCTGGTATGTTATGAATTTTATGTTATCATCATCCATGCCAGTATTTTGTGTCAAATTAGCAAGAAATTTAAATCTTTTCTCAGTGTATTCCTATGACTCATTTCTCATTAATTGGAATATCTAACAGTTCAAGAGCTTATTACTTATTACTGCCTTTGGAATAACCCAATTTTATTTTATTTTATTTTATTTTTTGTTACAATTTATTTCTTCCTGAAGGTACAGGAACCTCAGTATAAGAAACTACTGCAGCCAGTAACAATTAGTTCTCAGTTCCTCTGACTGGATCTTAAGAAGAAACCAGCCAAGGAAAGGCCAGTCCTGGTTCTGATATGGCCATGGAAAGAGGGAACTTCCAGAAGCTGGCTTCCTCCTTGCTGACAGGATAGGGTGGGAGCACCCTAGAAGTTGTGAGTCCTGGTTAGGGTGAATACTTTGGTGCATTTCTTGTTTGGTTGGATGACAGTGTAAGACCCAACCTGATATTTGTAACTTCCTCATAAAAAGTAGGCAAGCAGAAAAGGAAATAAACAGAAATAGAGGTCTGTCAATAGCCATGTCATAATTTGAGAGGTGTCATTAATATCTTTATGCCACGTTTGCCCTCAGCAAGGAATACCAGATTTGAAAAATATCCTCTAGTGGGACCTGGAGTAGAAGAATATGGCAATACCCTTTCTAGATTTTCTTTTTTTGTTTACAACTCTCAATACTCTATCTTTTTATAGTGGCTAGTGTAGAGTGGCCAATTTAATTAAACCACACAGGAGGACTTGGAAGGATTTGGATAAGGCATTGTGAGAGAGAGCGCATGCCATTGTCACCATGGAGGCCATATGAGAGAATGCGAGTGACTCACATCAAACCTCCTGCCATTGCTGGAGCAACGGAATGATCTCAGAATATTGATAGATATGTTGTAATTACTATTAATAAGAATAAAATGAAAAAACAGTAAACAACACATTTGACTTCCCACCAGGATTTCTTTTTCAGGAAAATAAATGTCTCCTATAGAAGGCCTAACCAGACTGGAAGGAACCCCTCACCAGGTAAGAATGAAATACCTTCCTCAGGCATGCCAATTGTAAGCACCATACATGGAAATTTAAAAAAAAAAAAAAGAACACATGGTGGTCCTCACATTAATCAGTGGCTTTTTGTCATCTTATGTCTTATCAGCCAGGAGGATTCTACTGTAAGTGACAGAAACAATCCTACCCTAAATGGCTTAAGCAAAAAGGGCATTCATTACTGATGTGATAGTCCCAGGCTCCAGGGGCTACATGGTGTCACAATGCTGTCATCATACCCCCTTTCTCTCTGTGTACATACCCCCTGACTCTGCTCACCTTCATTCTACCCCATTCCCAGAGGCTCTCTCTTCAGGGTCTTAATGACTGCATGGCTTCAGGCCTCACCTCTTCTCACCTGCAAGCCTCAGGTAACTAATGATAAAGACCTATTATGTATCTTTTCACATCTTTCTCAAGTTAATACACACACACACTCACACACGCACATATAATTTTGACTTTTTAAAATTAGGATCACATTGTATGATTTTTTTTATCTAACAACTTGTTTTTTACATAACAATTTGCTATTGTTATCCCTTAAGATCAATAGAGCTAAGTCATTCTTAATAGTTTTAAGTAATCCATGGTATAGATGTACCATATTTCATTTAATATTTATTCAGTGGATATTCAGAAAATTTCCAGGTTTTCGCTTTTGGAAATAATGCTGCAATAAATATTTTTTAAAAATAGATTATTATGAACTAGTATTCCCCTCTCTCCCAGAGGACCTATTCCTAAGCGTGGGGATGCTAGGTCAAAGGTTATGTGTATTAGGAGCTATGGCCAGCTTGTTTTTCAAAAAAGTGTAGCAATTCTCATTCTAATAGCATGTGTGAGAGTTTTTAATTTAAAGATGTTTCAAATTTTTTTGTCAATCTGAAGAGCAGGAAAAATGGCATCTCCTTATTACTTATTTTGCATTTTCCTACCTACCAATGAAGATGAGCATCTTTTCATGTTTGATGGCTGTTTGGATTTCCTCTTGTGTGAATTGCCTATTCTGTTGTATTGAGTTGGCTATCAGGCACTAGATGTTGCAGAAAATTTTTCTCAGCTATCATTTGATTTTGATTTTGTTAGTCTTTGTTTTTTGTCAAAAGATATCTAAAAATTATGTACTATGTTTATCTCTTTTAAACATTTAAAAATTACTCAAGTAATACTAATTTTTATAAAAATTATTAAACACAATAAAACAAAAGAGGAAAATAAAAATCACCCATTAACATACCACTCATAGATAAGCACCCACAGATAATATTTATATTTGGGAGAATATACTTCCTGTCCTCTTCACACATTTCACTCCTCGTTTTAAAAGATCACCACCATTTAATAAAAAGCAAACACTAAAATAAACAAAAGATCACCACCGAAGGCGAGAACTCTGAGTGGGTATGCCGATCTGAAGAGAAAGAGAAATGAGATCCATTTTATAGCTATGTAAGGCATTTAAAAAGACACATATAACATGGTGAGTGATGGGCAGTACTAATCGGGAGGGACATTTATTGTTCATATTGTAACAATTCTAAAAGGCACATTTTTTCTGCTCATTTTAATCTCTCTAAAATCAGGAAGTATTTTATAAGCAATGATGTCTCACAAACATTGTTGGCCAGGCAACAGTCAGAATGTAGCCATTGTTGTCTGCACCTGTATAAACTTGTTCATAGCTTTTCACAGTGTTATACTTCACTTGAGTTCTGCCCTGTTACTAGTACAAATGTTGGATTTAGCTGCTATTTGAAATGTCTTCAGAAGGATCACACTATGATTACATTATTACATACTAAACAATGCAACCTAAGGCAGGACAAATAGGCAAATCCTAGATTTCAAGATAACAAGAGGCTTGTGTGACTGACATATGTATTGCATGTGACTACCTTTAAAACATTATCTGTATGAAGTGGTACGAAAATAATGGTGCAACTTATAACTGATGCTATCTTAAATTTGATGTATGTGATATTAAATTGGTTAAGTAATATATGTGGAAATGTATTTTTTCAAGTGGTTCTGCAATATGACTATGTCCATTTAGGGATATATCATGTATTATGTTTTTGGTATAAGCAAAATATAATGAGTGAAATGAGACAAACATGACTGGATCAATAATAACCTTTAACAAGATGCTGGAGAGGCAGAGCTGATAAAAGAAGAAAAGATTGCATAGTTTTGACATGCTTGTGACCTTAAAGAAAAGAGAGCACTGGAGGGACTTTGGTAGGTGTTTTCTGTTGAAGTCAAGGACACAGATTGCATGGGAAAGTGTTCAAGTTGTGGATAAAAGGAGATGTTGCCTTGATTTTGTGAACTCAAGAGCTTCTTGGATACAATGTATGTGGTCTCTTCTCCTGTTAGTTAGTGTAGATGAAGAAGCATAAATAACCCATAAATCCATGTTGCTCCATCTGTCCTGCCTGTCAACATGGCAGCTTGGAAGCAATTTTGGACTAGGAGATGGCAGTAATCATTCTCCTGGCGGTTTTGGTCAGTCACCAGCTTTTGTGAGTGGAAACCAGTTATTTTGCTTGCTCTTCATGCCCCTCAATTCAACCAAAGAGGATTAAACCCGCCCAGTTTGGATGGAGGTGGTTTGGTAGTGGAAAGATAGGTGCAATAAAGAGTCGATGTGTGCAGCCATCCATTGTAACCTAACTTTTGCACCTAACACCACAGCTCCAGCCCACCTAATGGGACTTGAACCCTTCCTTAAGAAAAACAGGACATGAGCAGAAGTATCCTAATATGAGAATAGTTTCTGTCCACTCTTATTTTCACTTCTGCCTCTAGTTTCCTATTAAGACTCTTGTTTTTTTCTGACTTCATCAGGAACGTGCCAGGACAAACTTTCCTAAAGTGATGATTGCGTTAGGGCTACATGTTAGTACTTTTCTCAGCTTCAACTTGCCGGAAAAAAGAATGGAGGCAAAACGTTTAGGAACATTTTCTTTGTGGTAGACCCAAGTTAGTTTTGTGCAGTGTTGCCCTAGCAGCATTTTCGTTCCATTTACACAATCCTGGGATATTTTTAAGCCCACTGAATAAATTTTTAATTTCAGATATATATTTAGGTATTTCTAACATTTCCACTTGGTTCTTTTGAAAAAATTTTATCTCTCTGCTAAAATTCCCCAACTATTCACTCTTGTCCAACTTTTCTGCAATATCTTTTAATATTGTTATAATACATTATAATTAAATTATTGTTTAACAATAACTTAATCATTATATTATAACATAGTATAACTTATAACATAATATGATTCTTTCAAAGTCCCTATCTGACAATTTCAACATCTAGGCCATCTCTGGGTCTGTTTTTATTACTATTTCCTCTCTTGACCATAGGTCACATTTTCTTGCTTCTTCTAATCTTATAAATTTTGATTGTATGCTGGACTTTGTGTGCAAAAGGATAGTACACTGAAATAAATAGTATTTATCCTAAGAAAAAGGTACACTTTTTTTGTCACGCCATTAGAAGGGGGTCAAGTCGATCTACTCTGTAGCTGAATTGAGTCTGGGCTGGGCTTTGCTGTAGTTTAGTTAAATTGAATTCACCATTACCTTTAGGAGCACAGCAGAAGCAGGACTTTAAGGAAGGCTTGGGATCTGAATAGTGGTGGACTCCTGTTTTCCTTATATTTTATAGCCAGCTACAAGCTTTTTGCATGTCTGGGAGTCTTCTTTGCTCTATTCCTCTGGCTTTCAATTCTTCAGGAGATCTCTCTCTACCTGGCTTCCTGGTCCTTGGCAGGGCACTCGGTGAAGACTCAGAGTATTTTACGGAGATTCCTCTAAGTGATCCCGTGCTTCCCCCAGCCTATGGAAGGCCACTGAGGCATAGTTGGTAAAGGCTCAGGTGCCTCAGAGGTATTTTTGTCTGCCCTCCTGCTGTCCCCAGCATTTGAAAGACTCTGCCTTGCAATTAGTGAGAGCCTGAAGAACTCAGGAGGAATTTTTTCCAGCCCTCCAGCCCCATCTTCAACCTTAAGGGGGGTCACTGCCCTCAGAGCACTTGGTAAAGTCTAAGTGTGCCTTGGATGTGTTCTCTCAGCTGTCCAACCCTGCTCTCAGGCTTTAATGGGCTGCTGCCTTGCACTAGGATCAGGCTCTGTGCATCTTGCTGGGGTGGGAGGCCGGCTAATGTGTCGCTATCTCTTAGGTCTCTTGCCTTATCTACAGCTTTTTTGCCTACTGTCTCCATGCACTCAGTAAATGCCTGTGGAGGAGAGCTGGGTAGGCACCAACTAACTCTGTGGCTAGAGCTCATTGGTAGTCTAATCTGTCATGTTAGCCCACACACAACTAAAAGTTTATAGAAGGTTTGACTGGTTTCTTCCTATCTCTGTCCATGGTAGGTTCCTCTTTACTCTTCCACGGATGAAAGTAGCCATAGTCTCTTCTCTCTTAGAAAATGTTTATTATTTTCTGAGATTTATTTTGTGTAGATTTCTTTGTGTCCTCTGCTCTATGATGAATTTTAAAACTATGGTAAATAGCTTTTCCAGCTACTGTGTGACTTCCTGCATTTGAAATGGAAGCAGAATACCTGGGAATATTTGAAAATGTGGAGCTACCATAATCTGCCTCTTGCTAATACTTTTATCATTTTTACGGTTTTGTAATAGAAGCTTAATTTTCGCAAGAAATACCAAATGACCCATTAAATCAGGAAAAGACACATGGAAGCTGAAATTGCAGCCTTTGGGGACCCATCACCTCCACCTATGAAGGTGGAGTGTCTTCTAAACCGGTCTTTGTCCTGGCCTAAGTGGTGTGATCAAAATTGTGATATTCCTGCTGCTTATCTTCTCAGTGGCCTCCACGTGAGCATCCCTACAGACCTCTAGAAGCCATGCGTTGGCCTACTCTATCTGAAGGCTGTGCTGTTGACTCATTAAATAATTTAGAAGTCAGCCAGTAGATCTCAAAACTTTAATGGAAGGAGAAGAAAAACAATATATTCTCTTTTGCAAAATATCATCTATGCTTTACTCATGTATGCTGGCAATTCTTCCATTTATTTATTTATTTATTTATTTGTTTGTTTCATTTTTTGTTTATTTTTATTTACTAACTGGGAAGATAGCTCTCGGAAGCTCTTTCCAGTCAAGCCACAGACACCTTCTGAGAAAGGGTGTCATCCCCTCTGCCTCCTTCCCCACCTTCACCCTCGGCAAGGTAGCACATGCTGGAGAAATTATCAGCTTACAAGTTTATGTTTAATTATACTATCATCTGCTTCAGTAACAAAATTACTTGAATAAGGTTGAAGACAGACTATCATCAGTCAGGATTAGGTTTGACTGTGTGACAAAAAAGACAAACAAACAACAAATCCAGAGTAATAGTGGTTTAAACATGATAGAAGTTTATTTTTCTTTCAAACATAAAAGTCTTAGTCCAGAACATTCCTTGATGTCAGGGATCCAGAATCTCTTTTCCTTCTTGCTCATCCATGTGTGACCTTGCCTCATGGTCTAAGGTGGTGGTATTCACATTTTAGAAATAAGAATAGAAGAAATATGAAGAAGCTGGGCAAAGGGTGCCGGCATGCTTTCACTTAGGGAAGGTTCTCCAAAGCTGTCCAGTGCACTCCTTCTCTTTCCATTAACAAGAACGTTTCCTCTTGGCAACATTTAGCTGCAAGAGAGGCTGAGAAACAGCCTTTATTGTGGGCTGCTTTTTGTCCGGCTAAAAGTGAGGGTTCTATTGTTATAGAGAAAGGAGAGAATGTATTTTTGGGGGCAACTAGCAGTCTTGGTTACCAATCAGCTTTCTGGGGAATAACATTAGAGAGTTTCAGTTTAGTCCTGGACCATTTTGGGGGAGAGAGCACTGAATATGTCAATGATATCCATTCCAATAACTACTGCGTGAGTCTCTAGAAACAGAGCAGTGATACATACAAAGAGAAGAGCATCCAAGACCACAAAGGAACTAAAAAATTATGCCACATATGGAACTGCTGAGGAAAATGAGGATCTTTAGCTTAGAGGAAAGAAGAGTTCGTGATGATGCAATGTTTTTACACATTTGAAGAGCTATGCAGTGAAAGGTCTGGATGGACCAGAAGTGTGGAATCCAGACAGTGGGTAGAAATTATAGAGACAGTAATATGAGTTTTATATACAGAGGGAAATTTTAATAATAAGAACTGTCTCAGGAGGTAGCAAGCATACATTTACTTCTCCCTTCTTATCACTGATTAGCGCTGAGGACAAAATAGTCAGCAACTGGTTCCTACTCTAATAGCACCTACAGCTTAGCGGGAAGACAGAAGTTGATCCAATAATCACACACATATAAATGCAAATCATAAAGGATAGCAAGTAGGTCTTAGAGTGTTGACTGTGGGAAAAGCAAAGGACAGTGCACCATTTGTAGACCTCATACAGAGAGGATAGGTGCTCATGTAAGGTCTAAGCTACACAATTTATGGCCTCTCCTGGTTTATTTCTAGAAATGTGCTTTAAAGGTAGTGCTGCGGTAGAAAGCATAGAAGAGATTTGCCTCGGAGGACAAAGTGAATTCCAAATTTCACTTTGTGGGACTTCTAAATTTGTGGGACTTCTAAAATGGCCTTTCTAAAGTTCCAGGGCAAGTCACCATCACTAAACCAGGTTGTGCTAATCTCTTGCCTGGATAGAGGAGGTTAGTTGAACTCATGTGAATTCAGTGACTTGAAAACTTCCAGATTTGCAACAGTAGGTTTGGGAGAAGTAAAGACCCTCTAAAATCTGTAAGTTTTCTGAAGAGTTTCTGAAAATTCTGAAAAGTTTTCTTGCTGAGAACTCTAAAAAAAAAAACAAAAAAACCCAAACTCCTTTTTACCCAAGAAAACCGTCAAGAAAAAAAAAAAATCATAAAAAAATCCTTTTTCAGTTCTTCCAATGTCTAAATATATCAATATACAAAACATGGTAATTTTATGAGTGAAATAAGTTATACATAATGCATTTTTATGTTCCTAAACGAACAGCATGACTTTATATCTGTAAAGGGCACTAAAAATAAGCTTTGCATGTATTTCAATCCCCTGCCCCCAAATTTTCTTTGAAGAAAAACATTTTTTGTTTTTCTATAGCTTAAAATTTCTGAAAAAAATCTATGTATCTAGTCTGTTCCTTTGTTCTTGCTGCCTTGTAGCTTGTGTTCTATTCCCGTAAAGTTTATGGGTATGAAATTAACTGTTCTTTTAACGTAACTGATATGCAAGGTTTAACTCTCTATAATGTCTCACATTTACCTGCTAGGGTGTCTAGAGAACTAAAGATTTGGGGATGAGTGTTCTGTCAATGGTTTTAGCCAAGGTAGGCTGCTTCCTTCTTCCCAGCTTTACATTCCATGGGGGTCTGCCAGGCACACTGACGTGCAGCAAGTTTATCCAAAGGACTCAAAAATCATATAGCTAGAGAGTAATTTGTCTTCATGACATCCCCGGGAGGCATTCAGGCAAAAAGCCTGTTACCACTGTGGGGCATTGGCGATAGGATCGGCTTGGAATATGGACAGAGTGGTTGGGGGCCAAGAGTCTTGGGTCTGCCACTAACTCCGTGGGACCATGGGCAGGTCACTCACGCTCTCTGACCTCCATTTGCTCAGTGAGGGATGAGAGGATTGGACAAAATCTCCATGGTCCTCATAGGCATTAACATTCTATGAGTCTATTATCCTGACCCCACATTCTAAAGTAAGAAGGTCAGAAGATTGATCTAAGGTTATAAAATGAGAGAGTTGAGTTTTCTTGTTTTCTGAATGGCACTGTAGTTTTTTGGATAAACATGTTTATTTATGAAAACATGTGAGACGAGCTTGGTTTACCAGGGAAAGGAGTGAAAATTAATATGGGGCAAAGCAGGAATGAAGGAAGAGAAGTTCTTCTGGTGCCAAAATGACTCTGTGTCACAGCACTAATAATTTCAATACCTACTTCAAGCTATGTCACCTTGACATCTCTTAGGGAGCAGAGTTGGAGAAGGAATGGTCCATCAGTTTCTGGTGCTGTTTTGTTGGTTTATTTCTTTCAAATCACCCCCACTTGAATGCCTGGCGTAGATTGTAATCAGCCAGCTTGATACTGGCTTTGAGTTATTCCTGACCAGTGTAATAATGATTGGGCTACTCTCCCCTGCTATGGTGATGGAGATGGACTGAGGAGCTGGGTGACATTTCTGTCCTAGTGGCTCAGGAGTCTGTGGGGCTCTTTTGTCCTTCCAGAAATGACTCCGAGGGCAGGATTGCCAAAAGGCTGCCAGGGAGTCTGGCCTTATTTTATCTCCAGACCGGCTGGCAGACCCGAGAGGCTGAGATGAATATCTGAATTAGGAGTGCTTAATGCTGATTCAAAACTTAAGCTGCATTCTGGAACTACCCTGCATCTATAAACTTTTGAGTGGATTGCAATCAGTATGTAAAATGTACATATGTGCTCTCTCAAAAATGACTAATCTCTACCCGACCACACTATTTCCTTTCTTGCTGCCCACATTCTAACACCACAAGGGTGGTTCTATTTATTGTCAATAATGGCGCTTCTTAGATTTCTTAGATCTGAAAATGAAAATAAATGCTTTAGTTTGTATATGAAGTAATGTGGGTTATTATGCATGTAGAAAGTAATTCTGAAAAACTGGAAATAACCTAAACTTCCATCGATGTAGCATTGGTTAAATAATTTATGGCAATTCATAAATGAAATACAAAGCAGCATTTAAAATGAATACATATGTGTATATATATATCTTTGTTAAGGAAAATTATTCTGATATGTGGAACAAGTAGGTTAAAACCAAATATTATAGGTTATCCTGTTTTTGAAAAAAAATATGCATACACTATAAGCACTGAAAAAGTCTGTAAGAGAGGGCCTACATAGGCACCTGTAGTTGAGGGATTAGAAGAAGAGTGTCTGGTGTTCTAGTGGCTTGGACCCAGAACCTTAATATTTCCACTACATTTTTTATGTATTGTCACCTTGATTTCTGAGGCTTTGTATTTGCCCATTCATGAAAGTTTTGAACAGTGGCTAACTATGGGTGATAGAATTATGGCAATTGTGTTTTCTGCTCACAGATTGATGCTGACTCTCCTTCCTCTCCTAACTTCTTTTTGGCTCTAAGTTCTTTATACTCCATTATTTTGTGTATTTGCATCCCTCTCCAAACAATGGAGATGTTTTGACATGGGGCAGATTGGGCAGAACCTTCCAAAAGAAAAGTAGTTTCTTCTTCATTTGGGTGGATAATACTGACCTCTTGGCAATTTGGCCCATCTATGGGGGTGCAAACATTGTCTGGGAAGTCAGAGGCAAAAATACAGAAGTTGCCAGAGGAGGAGAAATTGGTTGATATATAGAGATTTAATCACCACTGTGGAAAAATGAATTACCATTCTTAATTCTTCATAACATTCAAAGAGAATTATTCATCAACATGCTTGCTATGGCCTCATGGTGGGTGGAATATACCTCTTACTCCTTAACTTTGAGTTTGACTAAAGAGAATATCAGTGGATGGGACATGACAGAGGCTTGAAAAGAGACTGTGCATTCAGGCTGTTCTTCTTGTACCAGTGATCCACCAAAGGAAGAACTTTCTCCAGGTAGCTGTTGCCCATTCGGCCTGAGCTCCAGAATAAATATACATGCCTACAGTCCAGTCTGTAGTCTGGAGCCAAGTATAGCTGAACCAGAGCTCCCCAGCCAAGCACAGCCTAGACTAGCCGAACAAAGTCCATCTTGCTGACTCGTGAGTATGAGACTAAATTCTTGTTGTTTTAAGCCAAAGAGTCTTGGGGGTGGTTTATTACATAACCTTATTGAGGCAGTAGTTGACTGATACACTGGTCTAAGCCCGCTAAACAGACCCTCCTGAGTCCTTCCTTGCAAAAACAAAACAAAACAAAACAAAACGATTTCTGGCTACTTTCACACAATAGGTATGCAAAAACTGTCCAGTAGATGATACGATGATAACATGGGAACGAAAAGAATATGACCAATCTTGACTTCCCATCCTGGCTAACCAACTGCCACTAATTTTTCATTTAGGGCAAATGTGGCTTTCCTTACCTGATTATAAATGCATTCCAGCATCATTTGAGCTCTTTAAATTAAGGATTACATTGTTAACATTCTAGCTCTAGGTCTGTAATAATTCAGTTTGCTGTCAATGCCTGACCAGTCAGTAAGTCATTATGAACAGCTTACGAGCTAAGAAGCCCAGACTATACCACTCACTCTGGGTTTTCTGTTAACCCCGTTGTGTTTCATAGTACCTCTTCCCTCCCATTTTAGCTTTGCTCTTAGACAAGTCAGAAGTAGAGAATAGTAGGGGAAAACTCACAGACGTGATGGCGGGGATATTGGTTGTATTTTGCCTTCTGTCCAGCTTTGCCATCTGGGGGGTTTCCTTGAAGCCAGAATTGTGTTTAGATTCTCAACTGCAAGCATATCCATATTCACCTTCTCCTTCTGTGGTTGGCAAGAAATGTAGAACTCTCTTGGATGCTTGCCTCATGTGCAATCAATTGTTAATGCTCATT
>NW_011889064.1:2234679-2254316 GCF_000151845.1 Pteropus vampyrus
CTTGTTGTTTTAAGCCAAAGAGTCTTGGGGGTGGTTTATTACATAACCTTATTGAGGCAGTAGTTGACTGATACACTGGTCTAAGCCCGCTAAACAGACCCTCCTGAGTCCTTCCTTGCAAAAACAAAACAAAACAAAACAAAACGATTTCTGGCTACTTTCACACAATAGGTATGCAAAAACTGTCCAGTAGATGATACGATGATAACATGGGAACGAAAAGAATATGACCAATCTTGACTTCCCATCCTGGCTAACCAACTGCCACTAATTTTTCATTTAGGGCAAATGTGGCTTTCCTTACCTGATTATAAATGCATTCCAGCATCATTTGAGCTCTTTAAATTAAGGATTACATTGTTAACATTCTAGCTCTAGGTCTGTAATAATTCAGTTTGCTGTCAATGCCTGACCAGTCAGTAAGTCATTATGAACAGCTTATGAGCCAAGAAGCCCAGACTATACCACTCACTCTGGGTTTTCTGTTAACCCCGTTGTGTTTCATAGTACCTCTTCCCTCCCATTTTAGCTTTGCTCTTAGACAAGTCAGAAGTAGAGAACAGTAGGGGAAAACTCACAGACGTGATGGCGGGGATATTGGTTGTATTTTGCCTTCTGTCCAGCTTTGCCATCTGGGGGGTTTCCTTGAAGCCAGAATTGTGTTTAGATTCTCAACTGCAAGCATATCCATATTCACCTTCTCCTTCTGTGGTTGGCAAGAAATGTAGAACTCTCTTGGATGCTTGCCTCATGTGCAATCAATTGTTAATGCTCATTAGATGGCTGTAACACAGTCCCGGGATGGTGCTCTCGAGGAACAGACTCAGGGACATTGTTAGCACATAGAGGTCATCTGGCAGCTTCCTGTAACAATGAAGAAATGAGGTCCAGTCAAGGCCTCAACACAGAGCACACCTGGAAGCGGTAGGACTGGAGCTAGAAGCCAGAGCAGCAAAACATCCCACCAATGGCTTTCAGTGGTACCTGAAGATTTCTTCCACTTTTCCTCTGTTCCATGCAGGATACTCAATGAGAGTGAATTTACTTATGGGGCTACTTTGTTAAATCAATGAACTTTTGAAAATTAGGAAAGTAATAAGTTGTCAGTGTAGGTAGTTTGGAAAGGTGCAAACAAGAAAACAAAATCGCCTGTGACCCCACAACCCAATCATCACTGTTGGGGTGTTTTTGTATTACTTGACCTCACAAACAATTTGGTGTTTGGAACACAGGTGATTTCATTTAAGAATTTTGTAGAAATTATTTTTCTTTGTCACTTTATAGTCTTTGAAAACATTCCAATTTAATTCTGAAAGTTAATCCATTGTGATCTATTTAATTTTTTCATTATTAACGGGTGTTTATTTTTTCAAATTTTTGCTGTCATAAATGACAATTTTTTTATTAAAGTTCTTTCCTAGAAGGGAAATGAGAGTTATTTTTAAAAGTCTTTATAAGATATCATAACTGCTGTTAATAGATCAATTAATATTATATTTTTGATAAACCCTAATGATGATTAAATAGTTTATACCTTTTGACTATAAAATTATTTATGTTCCAAGGAAATAATCTGAAATCTCATTATAAATCTATGCTCAAAATTGTCTTTGTAACATTTTGTTTTTAATAACAGTAAAAGATCGAAAAAATTAATTCCCCGTATCAGGAAATTAGTTAAGTAAATAATGGTATAGTCTTCTGTGAAAATGTACTTATTTAAATAATAACAGAAAATGTTGACTGTAAATGTAAAGTAACGATACTGAGTCGTATGTATTGTATGAGCTTAACTCTGTGAAACAACATACATGGGAGAGAACTCAACCAAATATCGGTGCCAGGTTGAGCGATTTTCTTCCCCTCTTCTCTGTTCTTCTTTTGTATTAAGTATATTACTTTCATAATCAGGAAAAAGAGCGTGTTGTTGTTCTTTATACTCACATATTAGAGATGAGGTCACTTCCAGGGAAGGAAGGTTTGGCTGGTCTGTGCGGGTTCCACTTCCTTCCTAAGCAGAAACACTGAGCATCATCAGTTCTATCCCATTAAACAAGACGAGTTCACCCCTTTAAACAAGAGGAGCCCCTTGTTTTGCTCAGCTTCACATAATCTGACCTCCGGTTTGGTGCTCTTGAGTATATTTTTCCCTTAATTTAAGTTTCCTAGCTTTCAGACATTTCGATGCTTTCTTCAGAATGAATCAAAGTTCATACGTTAGGTCTAATCCCCCAATTTTTCTCTTAATTTTGTTTTTGTTTCAAATCTCAGGTAAAGCAGTTTTTCGGGTTGTGTGTGTATGTATACATGCACACATGCCAGTTTCACTGATATATAATTCACATACCACATAATTTACCCATTTAAAATATAAGATTCGATGGTTTTTAGTATATCACAGAGCTTTGCAACCATCATGACAATTGATTTTAGAACATTTTCATCACTCCCAAAAGAAACTCTATACCCCTTAGCAGTCACTCCCATTCTCTCCAATGCAACACCCCACTCCACCCTAGATAATCCACTAATCTACTTTCTGTCTCTATAGATTTGCCTATTCTAGACATTTCGTATAAATTAAATCATACAATATGTAGCATTTGTGACTGGCTTCTTTGACAGTATGTTTTCAAATTTCACTCATATCGTAGCATGTATCAGTACTTCATTCTTTTTTTATTGCCAAATAATATCTTTTAGTAAAGATTTACCACATTTTATTTGTTTATCAGTTGACAGATACTTAGATCCTTTCCACTTTTTGGTTATTATGAGTAGTGCTGCTCTGAACGTTGTGTACTAGTTTTTACATGAACGTATATTTTCATTTCTCTTGCATCTATTCCTAGGAATAAAATTGCTTGTTCATATGACAACTCTATGTTTAACCTTTTGAGGAACTGCTGGACTGTTTTCCAAAGTACCTGTGCCATTTTATACTCCTATCAGTAATGTACGAATGTTCTGGTTTCTCCACACTGTTGCAATAGTTGTTATCTATCTTTTTGATTGTAGCCATCCTAGTGGCATAAAATGGTATCTCATTGTGGTTTTGATTTGCATTTTTCTGATGGCTAATAATGTGCTTATTGGCCATTTTTATATGTTCTTTGGAGAAATATCTATTCAGACCTTTTGTCTATGCTTTAATTGGAATATTTTTTTTTTTTACTGAGTTATAAGAGTTCTCTGTATTTCTAGATACAAATCCTTTATCAGATATATGACTTGAAAATATTCTCTATTATTCTGTGGGTTGTCTTTTAACTTTCTCAATGGTGTCCAGTGAACCAAAGTTTTTAATTTTGATGAAGTCCAGTTGATCTATTTTGTTTTCTTTTGTCATTTGTGCTTTTAGTGTTATTTCTAATAAGGCATTACCTAACCGGAGGTCACGAAAATGTACTCCTTTATTTTCATCTGAAAGTTTTATAGTTTTGCTCATGTCTTTAGGTCTCTGATCCATTTTGTGTTAATTTTTGCATATGGTGTGAAGAAGGGGTTGCTATGAACTGAATTGTAGACAAAAGTTTATATGTTGAAGCCCTAACCCCACAATGTGACTGCACCTGGAGACTTGGTCTTTAGGAGGTAATTAAGGTTAAATGATATCATAGGCTTCTGCTGTTTAAGCCACCCATTCTATAGCATTTTGTTATGGTGGCCTGAGCTGACTAATGCAGGGGTCCAGCTTCATTCTTTTGCACAGTTGTCCCAGTACCATTTGGTGAAATGACTATTCTTTCACACTGAATTGTCTTGGTTCCAGTAACTCTTAATCTAACTCAGGACTGAGACTAGAATTGATCAAATCATCTGTGAGCAGAGGAAAAATCAGTGAAATAAATACTCCTTAACTCCTAAGCAGATCAGGACATTCTAGAGTTGTGATCTGAAGCTCTGTCCACGCTAAGCATGCACTTTTGAATCTCCCTTTCTTCGCCAGCCTTTGATAGTATCTCAGTAACCTTGCAACTGTTTCTATTGACAAGCTAGTCAAGCGATGTCAGGCACATAAGACTGAGGCTCCTTTATAAAAGCAGTTCCAGCGTTATGGAGCTCAGCCGCTGCTACTGTGAGGAGTGAGGGGAGGGAAAAAGGAAAGAAGATCGAATGAATACGTGTGTAAGTGAATACATATTCAGTAACAATATTATTTATAAACCTATAGGTTGTTACAGAAATCTAAATCCCAACCAAAGAAAGAAAACTTTGTCTACCTAGTTCTTTTTCCTCATAGCCCACCGCCAAATTTAATTTCTGCTCCAAACCAACATTGAAAGAAAAAAAAAAAAAAGCAACAACAACAAAAACCCTTTTGCTCCCTAAGCACACAATGGATTCATTGATCTGAGAACAAGTTAGTTCAATTGCTTGCTTTACCTTGCTGCTGGGAAAAAAACAAAAAACCTCCTATAAAAACATGGCTTGTGGGAAAAGGTAGGATTACTCTGAAAAGCTTTTCTTTGTTTCTGTGGACATGCTACTCTACAGAGCTGGAGTTGTGCAGTGAGCAGGCACAGGCTAAAAGTCAGGCCTTGCAGATTGTTCATTGCTAAGCTACTGATCCAGCCTGTGGTTCGGACAAACCCAGAAGTCTTCTTAAATTACCCATGGGAAAAATGGAGACACACACACACACACACACGCACGCACGCATGCACACACACACACACACACACACACACACACACACACACACACACACAGAGCGATTCCTCTGTAAGCCACATTCCGAGATTTTTACCCTTCAACATTCAAGGATGCCACCGTGACCCCCCTGGAGACACAGAAAAGAGGAAGCTTTCCTCTACTGCGTTCTCTACTCTTAGGATTGGATAAAGAACTGAAAACTGGCAATAGTGAGGCTGACACTTCTGTGCATGCCTCAGTTGGCAATGTGGCTAGGTGTCCCCAATTAGTGGAGTAATTCTAGGGTGGATTTTCTGTTCATATGTTCAAAGCTGAGATAAAGTTTGCACAAACCTCTTTTCCCAGGGTATAAAATGCCATGGGCTTGTTTCAGATATTCAGATTCTATATGCATTGGCATCTTTAAGCTGGAACGCAAGGAAAGTGACTGAGGCAGCTTGGATGGAATGTGTCACATCTTCTTGGTGGTGGGGAAAACCTGGCTAAAGCTGCACTTGCTCAGCTCCCACGTTTGTTGACATTGCATTTCTGGAAGCTGGCATGGCTTTGGGTCACCGCCTGCTGCAATAATTACCTTTTGTAGGATTTAGTAGACCCAGGTTGTTTTTTTTTTTCTTCTTTATTAGATCATGCACAACTAGATGTTAAATTAAACTCATCTTGTTGCTTAGGAGATGGGCAAAATCCCTAAAGTCTGAGAATATTTCAATGGGTGCTAAGTAACTCCACATAATGAAAGAATATGAAGCTGGACTACTATTCAGGACATGCTAAGAAATGGTTAAACTAGATCTGCTAGCATTATGGTCACCACCTGAAACCTTTAAAAAGAGTTGAAATGAAAAGCCAGGGGGCGACGATTCCTTTGGAGGTGATCACTAGAGTGCTGGCTTCATCCCCTCACAGGGGAGAGGAACGAGGGGACTTCCCTCTTACTTTAAGCCAAGTGAGCCCGGCTTCGAGGTAGCTTCCAAATATTCTCTGGAGTGAGAGCAGTTTAAGGACTAGTAGGGAAAGTGAGTCAGGCTTGAGGCAGGAGAGAAGTAAAACAAGGGAGGGAGAGAGAGACTGAGTTGCAGTAGGTGTGAGCTGCACTTTCTTAGACAATGGTGAGGAAAGAGGTCCATTGCCGACACCAGATGTGAGCCACGTGGGAGGCGAGCCAGCCTGAAGCTTTCTCGAAAGAACTTTGTCCAAGAGGACTTCCTGGCAGGATAAAGTGACCGGTAGGAGGGGGTTACTGGGAGTTTACAGGGCTGGGGGAGTTAAAACTTGTTCATCCAGAGGGGGTCTCTTCTGTATTCGATATATAATTTGTCATCTAAATGAGGACACTTTTGAGAAAGGGAAGTCTATTAACAAATATGCTGAAACAACAAGTTTCAGCTCCAACTGTCTCTGCCAACAGGACTATGGTCACCCCCATGTTAAGGTAACTGAGTTGGAGGTTCCCATAGCACCTGCTACTGGCTCCCACAAAAGGGTCACCTTTGCTTATGTGCCAGGCTCCACGGCCACCAATACCAGGTCGTGGTAGTCCCAGCCATATGAGAGAGATGCTCATTTCCTTTAATCCCCACTGCCTCCTGCCCCCACTTTAACCTGGAAGGGGTCAGAAGCAGCAGCTGCCGAGTGTAGGAGGGCCCAGTAAGGGACATAGGGAGGAAGACAGCCATACAACCCTCCCTGACTACAGGCAAACAGAGTCTGAAGTACTACCCTGCCAGATGAGAAAAAGACTCTCTAATTTAGATAAAAGTTCAGAATTCTGATTATTACCATGGCCTGAATACTTAAAATAGTGAAATGAGGCTGCTTTTTGTCACTGACAATGACCTATGTGCCTAGAAATGACTAGAAAAACAGCTAGATCTGCCTGAAATCTCAGCCAGTGCCAGAGAAAGAACCTGCTTATGGAGTGGATTTGAAGGGACAGTGGGGAAAGAATAAAGTTGCTTTATGATGGCAACCCATTGAAAATATTTCATTCATTAAAATATGACTACAAGAGGATATGAGAACCTCATCTATCTTGGTCTCAAGCAACTATTACACAAATCTAGTGTGAGGTTTTTAGAAGTTCTCCAAGATGTTGAATATAAACATTTCTCATGCCCTGAAATATAGCGGGAGTGTAAAACTGATCTATTGCCATTGAATTCAGTGCAGGAGTTGAGTGGGGCCCAGCACATGCCTAGTACTTGAGAAGCATTGATGAATATGAGCTCTTGTGATGATTTACTGAGCATCTACTATGTGCCAGTTTCATGCAATATCTCACTTCATGCTTAAAACAGCCTTATGAGGTTCAGGGTCCAAGGTCTCACTCTTCAGTTATAGAGTTAGGATTCCAACTCAGATTTCTTTCTGCTCTACTTGTTGCCATTCAAGAAGTTGTTAAAATTCTTCTTAAAGAGCAGAGAGAAGATACACTTTACTAATTTTGTAGACTGCTTTGCAGTTGAGTGTGATGGTCAAGAGTGGGGACCTTATAAACTAATGGCCTGTATTCAAATCCTGCCTCTGAGCCTTACAAACTGTGTGACCTTGAGAAAAATAGTCAATTTTTCTGTAACCTACAAAGGGTAGTGATAATAATGGTATCTATTTCATAGGTTTGTTGTGAGGTTTAAATTAGTTAATAAATACAAAGATTTAAGAAGATTCTAGAACATGTTTAAAACTTTTGACTGTTAAGTGTTAATATACTTTCCTGATCTCATTTCCCAGATGCTCAGAGCACAAAACTCTCCATAGCCTACGGGAATTGTAAACACTGCATCCTGATGCTACAGGTCTATAGCCTGCTCCTACAAGCCTTATTTTGAAGTGTTCTCTGTCGCTGGTTGGCCAGGACCATCCACGGCCCCTCAAGGAGGTCATGCTCATCTTGTCTTGAGCTTTTGCTCCTGCTGAACTGCCTGCCACTCCAACCTCCCCTCTCTCTGTGAAGCTTTTTAGTCTAGGTTCTTCCCAGTGTAGTTTATCCCAGAGATTAAATCTGTATCTGCGATGACCAACCTTTTTGTCTTGTTGTTTCATTCCCTTTTCATGTTATTTGCTTTTCTTAACAAAGGAAACTTGCAACCTTAGTTCAAATTTCCTTTAGCAAAATTTTCCCCAAAGATTAAAGTCTTTCTCAGAAGGCTACTTAGAACAGGAATCTGGGAGCTTCCTTTTTCCTTTTGTTTGTGGGCAGAGTTTCCTGTTTGCCTGTAAGTTTGAGTTGGCCTATTCCCCAATCATTCTGGGAGGAAAGGACCCTCCAGGAGGCCTCCCCCCAAATTTGTTAGAGACGCCTTACAATAAACTCTAGCCAAGCCTGAGAATCTGCATTTGCTCCTCTCTCCACAGTCCTGATTTTTGCACTTTCAACTTATATCACCAGGCTCAGTATTGGTTCTACCACAAAGCTAGAAATCACAAGCAAAGAAATAGCCTCCTCCCTGATTCTCATCTATCTTCTCAGTGTACCCTACTCTGTGATAGACAAAGTCTATATTAAGGGTGCTAAATTTGAGAGTGGCTTCGAGAAAGCTGGCTTCAAAATGGGCTAAGAGTTCTTTGTTAGGCAGCCAGACAACAGGCGACAATGTTTGAAGTCGTACCAAGTGTCTGGTCAAAGCAGAGATGGTAGGATTTTAAAAAAACAAAACAAAAAAAAAACCTGCCTTAGAAACTGGAAATGGGCAGAAACTAGAAATTTGTTCCATGCTGAGCAGCATGTAGAGAAGATTAAGCTGGTCTGAAAGAAGGAGAAATGACTTGGGGGTGAAAGTCTAGCTAGCAGGAAGCAGTTCCAGATGAAGCATAAAACCCAGGAGGGCCGGGTGATGGAAGACAGCTTGGAAAGTGTTGCCAGAGAGGATTCTGGTAGAGCAGGAAACTGGATACACAAGGCTGCAAAAAAGTCATTCAACCTGCAACACAGAGGTTGGACCTGAAGTATACCAGAAAGAAGATTTGTTCAAGAAAGTCCTATACCAGGCAGTAAGCACTGTGGACAAAAACTGAGTGTGATTCTCAGCTCAACAATTTATTAGCTAGAGACCTTAATCAAGTCAATCTTTCTTTGCCTTGGTTTCCTCACTTTTGAAATGAGGCTGATAATAATACCTGCCTGTTAGGGTGTTGTAAGAATAATTGAGATAATACACTTGAGAGCCTAGTGGAGGACTTGACGAAGGCAGAGTGCTCAATCAGTAAACGATGACTAGTGGCAGTAGTCAGAGCAGTGCCTCCGGTGGGGTCTTGGGGAGTCTGGAATGAGCTGTTAGTCTGGAAAGAGGGTAGGGTTGTGCTGACAAAGAGAACTTAATGCCAAGTTGCATTCAATAGCTAAGCTATGATGTTCCTCTTCATGGGTAGCTAGTGTCCTGGAGTTCCTTACGGGATGGGAATGCAGGCTTCTACTCTAAACGATGATTGATTGGTGTGATAATGAATCTGGGGTAGCCAACTAAGATGGGGGTCAAGTTTAAAGTCTAAAGTGAAGAGTCATCTTTAGCTCCTTGAAAGCATCTATGTGGAGAAGTGAAATCGAACTATTTTCTAGATGATTCCCCCACAGTGATTTTTTTTGTATATGGATAGCAAGAATGTAGAGATGCAAAATAATGCAGAGGTTAAAGGTACACACTTCAACAGTGGTTCTCAGCCTTTAGCATCTTTTAGGATTACCCCGAGGGCTTGCTAGAACACAGGTTTACCTGACCCCTCACAGGGTCTGATTCAGTAGTTCTCTGATGAGCTCCCAGGAGAAGCTGCTCGTCCAGGGACCACTCTATGAGAAACATGGCTATGGAGTCAGATGAACTTGGTTTTAAATTTCCATCACTGATTACTTTTATAAACTTAGGCAAGGTATAAAACCCCTGTGAGCTTCAGTTTTCCCATCTGTAAATAGAATGATAATACTTACCTCTCGAACTTGTTTTGAATATCGGTTTTAGAAATATATGAAAAGTGTCTGGCACTTAGAAAAGAAATTATTAAGGAGTAGATATTAGGGACTTAGCAGGAGAAGGAAGCTTAAAGATCCGGGAAAACGAGTTAAAAAGGGCACTAGCAATCCAGGCAGAGAGCTGAGCTATTTTCCCTTTCTCCTCTCTGCTCACACCATAAACTAGGGATGGAAATTGGTGTTGAGCACAGGCAGCAAACGCAACTTTGGACAATCTGGTGTAAGGGGGTTAAGGGGGAGACTTGGGTATTTTTAGCAAAATAAGCGTTTCTGGCTGGTTTTTCAGCTTAGTAACTCAAGGCAAAAATCACATCTCAGAAGTATTTTGAAGGCAGAGAGGAAAGCTCCACTGAGGTGTCGACTCGTCCCACCCAGCGTTTCCAGGATTGGACTTGGCCTCTTGGAAGAGCACTGTGTGTCCAGGCCTCTGGGCTGGGGCTCAGGCTGTCTCCTTGACTTGGGATAGTCTTCTCATCTGGCCCCATCTGTGTGTGGCACCTATCATCATGTTTTAAGATTCTTCATCTCTGTGCAGCTAGTGGCCCCTCACAGGCTGATTTCATTTTTAATGCACCTCTGTTTTTTTTTTTTGTTTTTATTTTGTTTTTGATTTTGAGACTATGAGCACCTCAAAAACATGACCCATAACTTATCTTTATATACATTTTGTGTTTTCTATCAAAACACTGGCTCAATAAATGTTTGGGAAATTATTGAGGAAAGAAAGAAGGAAGGAAGGAAGGAAGGAAGGAAGGAAGGAAGGAAGGAAGGAAGGAAGAAGGGAAGGAGAAAGGATTTGCATTTTAAAACTTATGTAGAAGGCAGGATCAGTAAGTTACACTTTAATTTTATCTTCTACACTTAGCTCAGCACCCTGATTATATTGGGCGTTCAGTAAATACTTTACAAGTAAATATTTGCCTGCTTTCGATTAGGATATGTACCACCTATATTTGGGTTTAAAAAATCTTCTCTCTTGGTTTTCTTCTTTCCCTCTATGAGTGTTTTCTTTCTTTACTCTTTCACCTGTTCAAGGCTCTATTTCATTTCCTTCTTTTCCAAGAATAAATTAATATATTGAGTGCATAGCTAGGGGCATAATAAATAACTTTCTATTTAAATTTGCCTTATTCTACATTCTTACATTTCATAATTACAGCATTGAATTATTTGAAGAATCTAACTGTAGTGGGGAACTCTTTTTTCCCCATGTTCTACCTCAACACACCAAAGAAGAAGCTCCTATCAATACTGTCACTCTTTTGGAAACTGTGAGGACTTGTGCATCTGTCTGCCCAGGCCACCACAACAAAATGCCATAGGCTGGCCAGCTTAAACAACAGAAATTCATGTTCTTGGTGTGAACTCTCTTCTGGCTTGCAGATGGCTGCCGTCTTGTTTGAGCCTTTCCTTTGCAACCTATGGGGTGGGGTGAGAGAGTGGAGAACAAATCCCTTCCTCTTCTTATAAAGACACCATTTCTATCGGATTAGGGCCCCACTCTATGACCTCATTTAACTTTACCTCTGTAAAGGGCCCTGTCTCCAAATACAGTCACACTGGGGTTGGGGCTTCAACATTTGAATTTTAGGGGCACACAATTCTGTCCATAACACCGTGGTCTCTCTACAAGAGGAAAAGGAGTGAATTGAATGGCTGAGAGCCTACACGCCCATTGGGCAGATTTTTAGGGGATGGGACACGATGATGTAGAGATGGGGGCTCCTTCTGCCCCATTGCCTGCTCCTTTGGCTTTCTCACCCGGGGCCCAGAGGGTTGGCATTTGTGCTTCTGGGCTGCACGTGGTGAGTGAGACAATGAGTGGGCTTAGGCTGCTGCAGCCAGACCTCTGCTTGATCTTTTTCTGCTTTCCGACCTACTGCTGAATGGGTAAATCAGGCCAGTGCTGACTGCAGCTCTGTCTGCAATTCCAAGAAGGAGGTAGAATGCCCCCCCACCCCCACCCCAACTTGAGTCCAAGCCACATTCTCCAATCAGACTTTATGAGAAAGCCCAGTCTTTGAGCTTTTGACGTACTTGACTGTTCTGTTTTAAGTTGCATGCCCCCGCCCTCCACCCATCTTTGCCCTTCCCATCTCTTTTATTCTGCTTGTTTTCTCTGTTTCGTGGCACTTTTCATCTTCTAATATTTCTCCAGTTCATCCATAAGAGTCTTTTAATATACTTTCAAATGCTTTCTGAAAAAGGACATATTAACTTAAGGGTCCGAATGTTATCCTATTGACAAAGGTGAGGGTATGTTTAACCTAGGGAAAAATGCCTTTTAGGCACAGAAGAGGGAGAGCATATTAACTGTTATGAACTATCTAAAGCATGATTTTGGAGCAGAGGCACTGCACACAGGCTTTGGAACTTTAGCTCATGGAAACTATGTAGGAAAATGGTGATGATGATGGTAAACATTTACCGAATCCTTCAACACGATAGACAGAATGCTAAATGATTTACATATATTTTTTCTTCTAAGTATCCCTGTGATGTAACTAAAATATTCACTCCATTTTGCAGCTGAGGAAACTGAGGCCCAGCGAGGCTGAGTGACTAGTCCTAGAGTCCAGCTTAGGTCTGCCTCATTCCAGGGCCTATGTGCATGTTGCTCAGTTTAAGAAAAGAACATTCTCACAAGTAGAGCTGGCCAGGGATGGAATGGCAAGGATACCACGTGGTCTCTTCTCTGCTCTGAGCCTGATCCAGTAGAGACTGGGTGACCATCTGTTAGGATTGCTGCAGAAGGGAGATCGATTTAGACAACTTCTGAGTCTCTTTCCAACTGTAAAATCTTACAACTTGACGGGCAGTCCTGTGGGAAAGGAATTAGATTCATTCTTTGTAGCTCTGTTCAACAGAGTAGCATTTCTCAGGCTTTTCCATCTAGAATTCCCCAATGTCAAAGGCAGGTGAGAAGATACTCTTGGGAAATCTGGGGCAGAGTTGCCAGAAGCAAAATTTTGTGTCAAATCTGAAAAAGAAATTATCTGAACTTTATAATATTCATAAAAATATGCGTGTTTTAATAAAAACTGTTTTAAGTTAGAAAATCTTTTAAAAAGCAAAGACATTCAAGGCAAAGCTTAAATTGCACCCTGACTCCCAGCCTGCTAAATCTTTTCTTCAGTTTGGTTCATCAGGAAAACATGCCATATTTATTTTATGGGTTAAAAAGCCCCAACACAACACCAGCTCTCCCAGGAGGAACATTTATCTTTGTATGAGAAGTAAAGCAGTAGTGTTAAGACTAATACAGAGAAGTCGTAGCGAGGCAGATCAGATTTTATTCCAATGCAAGAGTGACCTTTCCAAGAACTGATGTCGTCCATCAGTGGAAGGAACCCTCTATAAAACTAGTAAGTAAGCGGCTACTGAAGTTTCTAAGCAGAAAGTTAAGAGAGGGTTCTGCTTTGGGAGTTCTAGTGCCAGAACGAATTCACTGCCATGACGAAAGGCATAGGTGAAACCAATGCTCTCCATCACTCAAAGAAGGCTTGTGGAGAAGCATTATGAGAGTAATAGCATCTAACATAATCCTTGATATATGCCAGGCCTTAATCTCAAAGCTTTAATACATCATTTTATTCTTAGAGTGACCCATATTCTTAGAGTGACCCATTTGCCAGATAAGGAAATAGAAACACAGAGAAATTAAATAAATGGACCCAATGTCTCACAGTTGCTGAGAAACCGGGCTGGATTTTGAACTCAGACTCTTAGAGTTAGGGCTGAAACTGGCCTTCTTGGTGCCCTCTCTGCTCTTTCTGCCTGTCCCTTACCACACAATGCCATCTCTTTGGTTCCCAGCTCTGATCCAGAAGGAATCTTGTCCAGGGAGACTGGTGGTGAGTGGTCAGGACACTTGGACTCTGTTCCATCTTCTGTCATTAATCAGTCACTTACCTTTCCTGTGTTTTCACATGCTAATTTATTATTTCTGTGTCTGTCATGGAGGCCATCATTTTTTACATGTCTTTTACTAAAACTCAGGGAAATTGTGCCACATCATGTAGGAGTTCTACTCTGCAGAACTGAACTACAAAATAAAAAGTGAAAAACCTACTGGGAAGGGCCTCTCTCTCCCTTGAATTTACTTTTCCAGCAGGTGGATTCCTGTCCCTAGGGCTGTGGACTCTGGGAGTGTGTCTTTGATTAGATCAGGGAATGTGTATTAAGGGGTGCTCTTCGTGGCTCCCAGCAACCAACATTATAACAGTATTTTACAGGACTCCTCTTATTCACTGTGTATTTACAACTTCCAAAAATATGAATATATTGTATCCACATGGCAGTCTGGTTTCCAGTTAAAGGTCATATGATGTATTAATGTGAGACAATGACTTCAGCTGTGGGTCATTTTGAGGTTCCCTCCCACTGCAATGAGATGATGAGGAACCTTCAGGGTCTCCCAGGGAACCTCTGCTCTAATGTTCCCCCCTCCAAAACCAGTGGGGACAGGAGGGACTCCTGATATGGAGCCACGCTGACCACTGAGAGCTTTATCTTATAGCCCAGGATGGGGGAGGCAAGTGTCACATAATTCTTTCCAGGATGATTTTTAAGCCATGAGAGGATCTTGCTGGAAAAATGGGCTAGTGCAGGAATCTCACCCTTCATCTCCATTTCAGCTGCAGAAGAGACTCATCTTCACAAGAGAGGCAAAGGCACTCAGTCTTGGTGTTTTCAGTCTGGAAAATTTGTCTGAGTGACCTGATGTCTTACACACATTGTGTTTTGTAAGTGGCAAGAAAATGCAGCATTGATCTGGTATTCCTGGAAGTTCTTCCAAGTGGCCTAGCAAGACTGGAATAGTTCGGAGGAAAAAAATCTGCTTACTCCCTCATTCCACATGCATGCACTGAGTACCTACTAGGTGGGGATATGTAGATTAATATCTGTAGTTATTTAAATTTAGCCTATCTATGATCTATCTATCTATCTATCTATCTATCTATCATCTACCTATCATACAGCTCTACCTAGATAGATCTATATGGAGACATATAGCTCACAATATGGCTAAGTATATTCCATAAATGAAATGTGACAATACAATGAGACAAGTGCAATATCAAAGATGGGTTCAAAGAGCTATGGAGTGAAGGACTGATTGTCTTGAGTAGGACAAGTGAGAAGACCATTCTAGGAAAAAGAGCACAAAGGAAGCAAGGATGGAGACATAACAAAGAGCTGCCATCACTGAGGCCGAGGAAAAGTTCAGTGTGGCCAGTGCAGAGGATGAGTTTACAGAGCGAGGGAAGTAATTGAGCCTGGAAAGACAGATTGAAGTAGATTATGGAGGGACTTGTGAACCTGGCTGACACAGGTGCAAATGCAGGCAGTAAGGAGGTGACAGGCTGAAGGCAGCTGAAGTGAACTGAGAGGCCCAGGGGGGTTAAATGGAACGAAATGAATAATGAGAAATTTGTGAAGGGAATATTAATAATATCAGTTAATGGGTATTGAATGCATTCTATGTGCCAGGCAATGTGTTAGGTGCTTCATTCACATTTAATACTTATAGCCACCCAAAGAGATGGGTTCTGTAATTATCTTTTATTTTGCAGATAACAAAACTGAGGCTTATGGAAGTAACGTAAATTGCCCAAAGTCACAGATAGTGAGAGAGCTGAGATTCAAACCCTGGCTGTCTTATCCAAGAGAGAAATAACTGAAAACAAGAAATGTAAAGAAAGGAGAAGAAAGTCAAATTATTTATCTTGTTATTTCTCTGACTATTTAATAATACAACACTGATTTAATTTTTTTTATTTGCCCTAGATGACCCTTCTTTCCAAAACCTTTGGTAAAATGTTTCTCTTTGCTTATACCTTTTATTATTGCTCCCCCTCTGCAATCATTATTGCATTTACACTGATCATTGTGAAAATCTCTTCAGAATGCAGTTGTATGAAAAGCATAATGCAAAATAAAAATTAGTCTATAAACATTGACAGGGTGAGCGGCATCCGTTTGTGGTTTTCTCTGCACAGGTCATCTGTTTCTCGGCACTGGGGTTTGGAAGGGATAGTCACAGTGTTCGTTCTATTTTTCCACAACATTTCTTGAGCACAACACTGGGAATTTGGAACCTAAGCATATCCACCCATATCTCAATATAAACTGAGATGCAAAGTAGTAAAAAAAAAAGAAAAGAAAAGAAAAAGAAAGAAAGAAAAGAAAAGAAAAAAAGAATGAAATGCCTTCTCACCACCATGAGTCTGACTTGCGCATCTGTGAGATTTATCAGTATAGTTAAGCTTAGTGTATGAGTCAGTCTTTCTCCATGAGTGAGGTGGGCAGAGAAGTTTGTGGTAGCACCTTTCACAGGTGAGATTCTCTGAGGACAGTGCATCCTTGCGTCTTCATGAGCTCTAAGTCCTTTCCCTAATGGGGATCTAAGTACTCATTTGTAAACTCTTACTGCAAATGCCAACAAAGTATGTTTTCAGGAGTGGAAGAGGTGGGATGAAAAACTATTCTCAGTCCACACCGTGGTACCTCTATCCTACTAGCAGCTAGTGACTTCCGCTCGTTAGCTGAGTGGAAGCCAAAAGCCATCAAGGGTAGGGGGTTCTGGAGAGAGACTCTTCGCCCTTCTCTCACATAACAGTGTTCAATTCACAAGGGAAAAAAAAGCCCAACAGTGTTTATGCATCTCCTTAGAAGTTGTCAGAAAGGACTCCTACGTTGGGCATTTTTATTTATGCAGCGTTCTTAAGATGATCGCATAGCAGCAGCGGCAGCAGAACTGCGGTCCCTTCTTGAGGTAGGCTAATGTGCGAGGGTGATTGGCCCTGGGACCTAAAGCTCAGGAAAGACCAGCTGAGGAAGGTGCTCTAAAGCCGTAGGAGCACCACAGAAACCACCACCAACAACTGAGGCACGAGACTTCCCCTTGGCCATTCAGAAAACAACACAGGAATTCTAGAGAAGATGGGTTTTTAGCTATCAAACCCAACTGTGATAGACTCAAGTAGAGTCAAGGAGGCCTCGCTGGAGTAGACTGAGAGTTTGGGAGAAAACTTAGAGATCGTGAGTATATACAACACTTTCAGGGAATTTTATTGCAAAAAAAAAAAAAAAAGGTGAAGAGAGCAAAGGAGAGGGCAGTAAGTGGCTCACAAAGTCAATGGAAGTTTTATTTTTAAGATGGGAGATATAATAGCAGTTGGAATGTATGACTCAGAGTTGCATGAATCCTTATGGTTATATCTCTAAAGCATAATGTTGAGTAAAAAAAGCAAGCACAGAATAGGACATTCAGCATGACATAATTTTATTAAAAATGTAAAACAAAAAAATCTCATCATTTCTTCATGAGTATATATATGGTAAATAATTTTTCAAAAGGCTTCATGGGACTGATACCCTCAGCCTCAGGCCAGCGGTTACCTACTGGAATGGAAGGAAGTGAATGGGATCAGGGAGGAACACTCAGTATTACATGAATCTAACTGTTTTATTTTTTACAAAAAACTGAACAAAATAAGGTAAATTGTGAATGTTAAAACTTGATGGTGGATACACAAATATTTGTTTTATTATTATTTATATTTCTTTATATTAAAGTAGTTTATAATGTAAAATAAACAAGCACAAAAATATCATCATCATCATCATTATCATCATCATCATTTTCATCATCATCACCAACAATCAACAAATAAAGGATTCTCTTCCGTTTGGAAGATTTCAAATACAGATCTACCAGAGTATATGGGGTAGGGGTTATAATTTCTTAAGGTCTTTCCCCCCCATCCCCCAGGCCCTTAATGCTGTGAAAACAAAAAGTTCATTCAATGCAAATGTATTGAGTGAAAAGATGTATTAACTAGTTAATGTTCTGCTCTCCACCGTCTCCCTTCTCTCCAGAGGGGAGTGTTCTGGCCGATGGGAGTGATCGCGAGAAGATAGATGGGGTGATTTTCTGATGACAGTTCACATCAGTAGAGTATACCTGCACCTTTTCTTTAGAGCAACGTTGACATGTTTGCAAAAATAATTTTGGATGGAAGTTAAAGCTATGGGTCAATGCCTGGGTTGAGGCACCGCTGGAAAATAGAAAGTTTATCGTTGTGGGTTTTATTTTGTCCCTAATAAGCATTGAGAAGCAGCCACAGCTTTCTCTTTCTTGATGTTCACAGTCACTTACATGGACCTTTGCCTCAGATTTTCTGTAATATGCATGTGCTGGATACTACGACGATTGGAGGGTTTTGTGATATCTAGGAGGACAGACAAGGGGGCACAGGAAAAGGGGTACACTAGAAAAAGCCTTTTATAATTGATCAAGATATGAGTCTGAATACCTGCCTTTTTAAAATGAGTCAGAAAACAAACTAAAATACCTCCATAGGGATAGATTAGGAGGAGGATCTGAAAGGGAGAGGCAACAGCTCCTCTTCTTTTGGACGCTCATATTTTCTGAAAGTTATCATACAAATGTGGTATGTCTAACAGACCAATGGAAGAACTTGCGAGAGAAGCTATTTTCATTTCAATATAAGATTTGTTTTCTCTCTCAAATAATTGAATACAAATTAGAGCATGGCTCTGCCTCATACAGTGGACTCTGAGGAGGTTTAAGTAGATCAAGCTGGGAGGCCCCTGTTGATGACGACCTGGATGGTTTTAGGTTGAAGGAAGGTTGTGTGAAGAGGTACAGTTCTACAGGTGGCCTGATCCTCTGGACAATAGGGCCTTTCTCTCTCTTGTTCTCACAGCACTATCTCCACTCCCTATCATCCCACTGGCACCAGGATGGGTGGGTGGAAAACACGACTCTCACAATCTTCCCACTGTGATACTGTAGACACATTGTGTGTCTACATATGAGCTGACCACAAATGTTCTTGAATTTTAGGAGAAGATAGTAGATTTGGTGATATGTTATGGGATGTTCATCTCTGGATACATGTGGGCAAATTGCCTACAGTCCTCCTATAAACAACTTGAGATAACTAAGAAGAACAAGTCAATGTGAAGACAATGTTTATACAACACCCCAAGTTGACATTTTAGAGTTTGGCTCTGTCTCTGATAAGAACAAGAGTTGAGAGCTGGGCAAATAAATTTAACTGCTCATCTATCACATTTGATCTGGCTGCTGGAAAGATTGAGATATCAGCCAACTATTCATGACTTGTCTCATCAGGAGCTCAGCAGCTGGCCGCTAACAGTCAAGCACACAGTCCTGGCCCAAGTCCACAGTGGAAGGTTGGAGTATTTTGCTTGAGGATTGCTCAGGATGGAGCCCTTTGGAAGGACACCAGCCAGATGCCCAGGCCCATTCAGATGGTGGGACAGCAGCTGCTTTGTTTTTCAGAGATGAGGCAGCGTTCCCAGCCCATGGAGCTCAGTGGTCAGGGCACAATCATTCAGACACAGAGTCAAGGCAGAGTCACAGGGAGGATGGCAGCCACTGCGGTGACAGGGGAGCTCCAGTGTAGCTAAATACTTCAGTGGTTCTAGCAAAGGTTTTAGAAATTCCTTCTCTTCTTACCCAGCTCTTTATTCACTGAAACTACCTAAACTTCCAGCGTATGCTACACAGATCTATGCTCAAGAAGAATTGGAAGACAGGAGCTGGCATGAAAAGATGCCTGGCACCCATTTTCTTTTCTGACCCTTCATCTTCTGTAACACCACTCCCTATCAAGTCCAAAACTGTCATGCAACGGAGGAGCAGTTTGAAATATTCAAAGGTCATTGTGTTTAATGGAGCTTTGTGAACTGATGAAAACAAAAACTGTCCTGGGTTTGATGAGTAGAAACATAAAGGAATCAGAAAAGCTAACTTTGATATATTATTTTCAAGGTACTTTTCAACAATGTCTCATCAGTACCTCTCTACTCAACAATATCCCCATTTACAAACAAAGAAACTGAGTTGGTAGTTGAGGGGCTCACAGATGGTCACAGGCCTAGGAATGGTGAACCCAGAACTGGCCCCAGGATCCTGCCTTCAAATACCCATTCTTTTCCATTTCTATGTCAGCCTGCCTAC
>NW_011889064.1:2254366-2256544 GCF_000151845.1 Pteropus vampyrus
TGCTACACAGATCTATGCTCAAGAAGAATTGGAAGACAGGAGCTGGCATGAAAAGATGCCTGGCACCCATTTTCTTTTCTGACCCTTCATCTTCTGTAACACCACTCCCTATCAAGTCCAAAACTGTCATGCAACGGAGGAGCAGTTTGAAATATTCAAAGGTCATTGTGTTTAATGGAGCTTTGTGAACTGATGAAAACAAAAACTGTCCTGGGTTTGATGAGTAGAAACATAAAGGAATCAGAAAAGCTAACTTTGATATATTATTTTCAAGGTACTTTTCAACAATGTCTCATCAGTACCTCTCTACTCAACAATATCCCCATTTACAAACAAAGAAACTGAGTTGGTAGTTGAGGGGCTCACAGATGGTCACAGGCCTAGGAATGGTGAACCCAGAACTGGCCCCAGGATCCTGCCTTCAAATACCCATTCTTTTCCATTTCTATGTCAGCCTGCCTACCGTCCGCCAGTATCTGAATGCTCAAGTCTAGTGGGGGCTTTTCGGGCAGTAGCTGTACCCATGGATATCCAATGGCAAGAATGTAAGGGAATTCACCACCAAGAGCTAGTGAGGGGCCCACATGGTGTTCACCTCATAGTCAATTTCAAGAACAGGGCTTCATCTCATTTATCTATGTATCCCCAGCACCTTGAACAAAGGTATCCAACAAGTAATGAATTAATTTGTTATACTATCATCTCCCTTCGTAGATTATAAAGGAAAGGGATCTCATTATGTTCAATGTTGCATCCCCATGTGAACTATGAAGAGGAATTATATAGTGAATCTTTTGATAGCTTTCAAGACATAAGTAAGCTTCAAATTCTGGCTCTATGCATTAGTAGCCTTAGGACCTTGGTTTAGTTTTCAAGCCCCTCACATCCTTAGCTTCATTCTATGTAAAATGAGAAACACGGGACTTTTGTGAAGATTAAAGGAGATAATACATTATGGATGCTCAGCCCTTATACATGTAATATTTTTGATTTTCACTTTGAACTTGAATCAAATGGACTTCAAGGCTGGTCATTGCATGCATAGAGGAAGATTAAGTCACCGCCTCTGCACTATATTACCCTTTTGGGGAGTCAGGACAATCTTGGGATTTATCCCTGAGGTAGGTCAAGGTTTTATTGCACATCATATGTTCTCAAATATAGTCCCTCCTGCCCTTAGGAACTTCCCAATTACATCAATGTTTATTGACGGGTGTATGAATTCTATACATCAAAATAGTTAGTATTTAGTGGTCCCCCTTTTAAATGGACTGTCCTGTTGACAAACCAGAGAGAGATAAAATGTTCTATAATCACTATAGGGATATTTATTTACCTCATACAATGTATTTAAGTTGAACCCTATGAAACATCATTGGTAATTTCATACCCAATCCAAAACCACAGATTTCCTTTTCTATTATTTTTGAACCCTAATTCACTCATCCTATCCCAACTCTTAGGCTGTTTGGTCTCAGTTACCTCTAATTCTGATTTTTGAGTTATAATGACTTGCATTGCTGTTTATCTTTATAATTACCGAATACTCTCATTAACACTACCTTGTTTTATCCTTAAGACAGCACAATGATTAAGTGGTGTTGCCCCCATTTTATAGACGCAGAAAGGGAGCTTAGTGGATGGTTAGTGAATTTGCCTAAGGTCACAGCCAAGAAGTAGCCAAGCCATTTGAAATGGGGTGTTCTAACTCTTGAATTCAGCACTTTTTCCATTACACCCCGGCTGTCCCCGCTCCGTCATCATCCTCATGGGCTCTGCTATAAAGATATTTGCATAGCTGAGTTATTACCTAGTTCTCTTTATCTCTGTTGCCTTCTGGTTTTAACAGCTCGTTTTCCCTAGCTGTTTCAGCCATTTGCAAGGGGTGTAAAGGAAAGGACCTTGGCGTTCCGGTCTGCTTCACCTGTAACTTTTCCAAAGATCCCCAGCTTTTGCTCAGCCATGTAGCCATAATAATGATAATTATTTCAGAACTTGGAAGGTATTCTTTCATTACCTGTATTCCCCTGGCACAGCTGACAGACCAGCCATGTAGGAAGAGTGCTTTTTGCCTCAATTGTAACAAAAAATTTTAATTATTCATCAGTACGGTAGCTGTTAGACAAACGCCCAATTATTATTCATCCATAGCTAAGTAACCTCCTGCTTTTTTTTTTT
>NW_011889064.1:2256594-2259296 GCF_000151845.1 Pteropus vampyrus
CCTAAGGTCACAGCCAAGAAGTAGCCAAGCCATTTGAAATGGGGTGTTCTAACTCTTGAATTCAGCACTTTTTCCATTACACCCCGGCTGTCCCCGCTCCGTCATCATCCTCATGGGCTCTGCTATAAAGATATTTGCATAGCTGAGTTATTACCTAGTTCTCTTTATCTCTGTTGCCTTCTGGTTTTAACAGCTCGTTTTCCCTAGCTGTTTCAGCCATTTGCAAGGGGTGTAAAGGAAAGGACCTTGGCGTTCCGGTCTGCTTCACCTGTAACTTTTCCAAAGATCCCCAGCTTTTGCTCAGCCATGTAGCCATAATAATGATAATTATTTCAGAACTTGGAAGGTATTCTTTCATTACCTGTATTCCCCTGGCACAGCTGACAGACCAGCCATGTAGGAAGAGTGCTTTTTGCCTCAATTGTAACAAAAAATTTTAATTATTCATCAGTACGGTAGCTGTTAGACAAACGCCCAATTATTATTCATCCATAGCTAAGTAACCTCCTGCTTTTTTTTTTTTTTGGAGCTGTGACAAACACAGTCCTTCCAGAACTGGCAGAGGGCTCAGATCAAAGAGCGCGTCGTGTCTTGCTTTAACCAGGAAAGAAAGGGAAAGCCAGCGCTCCCTGCTTGTGCCTGGGCCTTCTCCCTCACCTGTCCCCCAGTGCAATTCAGGTCTAAAAGCCTGGAGTTAGGAAAGCTGGGAGATAGAAGACTTTGAGTCCTGCAGCCGTCAGGCAGGCAGGCAGCTGGGAGGCATCTTGCACAGCTCCCTGGTTCACCTGGCAAGGGCTCTCTCAGTGGAACAGCTGCACGGGGCCTTTTGCCAAAGGAACAACTGAATTGCAAATGTAAATTGCTAAATGGAGAGTGGTTCTTGATTAGATCTACTTGGTGGCTTATTCTCCTTCACAATCCATGGCCTCCTCCCTGCATGTCCCCTGCGGATCCAGGTCACCGGAAGGGCGAAGCCCGGAAGGAGGAAGTGTCTCAGGCTGCAGCCCTTTCACTTCCTCCTTTTACTTTCTCCGTTCAGTCTCTCTCTGGCCAGCTCTTCCTCCCTGCTCAGCAGTCATCAGGACATTCAACCCACCCAGATCCCATGCGGTGGGGGCTTTTCCTGTGCTGGACAGGAAAGAAAGAAACGTTTCCTTTCTTTCTTTTTAATTATTATTATTATTTAAACTTTCCCTCTCATATTTGACCATGAGATAAGTCTTGGCCAGAAAGTCTCTTGCACTCCTGCTGTCCACGGTGCCATTCTGCACATTTGGGATGTGTTCCAGCTTCCCCACCCCACCTCCAAACATCCCGAAACCTATGGGAGCTTCTGGTGGCTTCCACATTATACCACCTCTGCAGACCCCGGCAATTTTCCCTATGCTCTGATACCTGACCCCATCCTGTCTCAAAGCATCTTGGTCCAATGTCACCTCTCGCTACTTTAATCTTGATCTCCAAGGCACCTTCCCCACCTCCTGTCTTCTCTCTCGCTCTGTCTGCCCCTGCAGCTCTGCCCTACCTCACCCTAACTCCTCATCTAACTCATTCCACTCTGCCCTGTAAACCCTCACCTCTTGGTGCTCAGCCTTCTCAACCCACTCTTCCTCCACCCGTTGTCCTCCCTGCCACCCACCTTTCCTCTAAGGAACACCACCCGTGTGACTTTTTCCATTACAGATTTTCTATTCTCCCATTTCTGGATCATATTACTTTTCTCCCCATTAACTTACAGTGTGGCTGTGAGTAAAAGCAGCAGTTCTTACAATGTAAGAAAAAAAGAGTAAAAGCAGCAGTTCTTACAATGTCCCTGTGTGATCTGTCCCCTGGTACACTGCAACAACAACAAATCCTACCACTTTCCTCCTTTCCCCTCTCTCCTCTCTAGTTTCTCAGGTCAAACCCAGTTCTGCCTCAGGGCCTTGGCACTTGCTACTCTCTCAGACTGTAACACTCTCCCACCAGATATGTGATGTCTCAGACCTCTCTTCTTCCATATCCATTCTATGCATGGTAATGCCTTGGCTCTCCCTCACCCCACTAGCCTAACTTTTTTTATAGCACTTACTGCCCTAATATAACATATACTTATTTTTTTTGCTTATTGACTTCCTCCCTCCATTAGAATATAAGCTCCGCGAAAACAGGAATTTTGTTTCATTCACAAATAGTGGAGTTCTATGGACTGAATTGTGTCCACCTACAAATTCATATATTGAAGCTCTAACATCCAATGTGATGGTATGTGGAGATGGGGGTCTTTGGGAGGTTATTAGGGTTAGATGAGGTCATGAGAGCGAGGCCCTCGTGGTGAAATTAGTGCCCTTATAAGAACAGATGCCAGAGAGCTTGCCCTCTCTCTCTCTGTCTCTCTCTGTCTCTGTCTCTCTCTGTCTCTCTCTGTCTCTCTGTCTCTCTCTCTCTCTCTGTCAGTCTGTCATGTGAGGACAGAGAAGGCAGCTGCCTCCAAGCCAAGAAGAAGGCCCCATCCAGAACCTGGTTATGCTGGCACTTTGATCTTGGACTTCCAGCTTCTAGAACTACGAGAAGCAAATTTCTGTTGTTTATGCCACCCAGTCTGTGATATTTTTTAATGTTAGCCCAAGCTGAATAGGACATGGAGGTTCACTATTTGTTTAAATGAACACATCAGTGTCCCATGTATCAAGGGGCCAGGAGAGGAAAACTGGGATTTTGTG
>NW_011889064.1:2259346-2268230 GCF_000151845.1 Pteropus vampyrus
CCGAAACCTATGGGAGCTTCTGGTGGCTTCCACATTATACCACCTCTGCAGACCCCGGCAATTTTCCCTATGCTCTGATACCTGACCCCATCCTGTCTCAAAGCATCTTGGTCCAATGTCACCTCTCGCTACTTTAATCTTGATCTCCAAGGCACCTTCCCCACCTCCTGTCTTCTCTCTCGCTCTGTCTGCCCCTGCAGCTCTGCCCTACCTCACCCTAACTCCTCATCTAACTCATTCCACTCTGCCCTGTAAACCCTCACCTCTTGGTGCTCAGCCTTCTCAACCCACTCTTCCTCCACCCGTTGTCCTCCCTGCCACCCACCTTTCCTCTAAGGAACACCACCCGTGTGACTTTCTCCATTACAGATTTTCTATTCTCCCATTTCTGGATCATATTACTTTTCTCCCCATTAACTTACAGTGTGGCTGTGAGTAAAAGCAGCAGTTCTTACAATGTAAGAAAAAAAGAGTAAAAGCAGCAGTTCTTACAATGTCCCTGTGTGATCTGTCCCCTGGTACACTGCAACAACAACAAATCCTACCACTTTCCTCCTTTCCCCTCTCTCCTCTCTAGTTTCTCAGGTCAAACCCAGTTCTGCCTCAGGGCCTTGGCACTTGCTACTCTCTCAGACTGTAACACTCTCCCACCAGATATGTGATGTCTCAGACCTCTCTTCTTCCATATCCATTCTATGCATGGTAATGCCTTGGCTCTCCCTCACCCCACTAGCCTAACTTTTTTTATAGCACTTACTGCCCTAATATAACATATACTTATTTTTTTTGCTTATTGACTTCCTCCCTCCATTAGAATATAAGCTCCGCGAAAACAGGAATTTTGTTTCATTCACAAATAGTGGAGTTCTATGGACTGAATTGTGTCCACCTACAAATTCATATATTGAAGCTCTAACATCCAATGTGATGGTATGTGGAGATGGGGGTCTTTGGGAGGTTATTAGGGTTAGATGAGGTCATGAGAGCGAGGCCCTCGTGGTGAAATTAGTGCCCTTATAAGAACAGATGCCAGAGAGCTTGCCCTCTCTCTCTCTGTCTCTCTCTGTCTCTGTCTCTCTCTGTCTCTCTCTGTCTCTCTGTCTCTCTCTCTCTCTCTGTCAGTCTGTCATGTGAGGACAGAGAAGGCAGCTGCCTCCAAGCCAAGAAGAAGGCCCCATCCAGAACCTGGTTATGCTGGCACTTTGATCTTGGACTTCCAGCTTCTAGAACTACGAGAAGCAAATTTCTGTTGTTTATGCCACCCAGTCTGTGATATTTTTTAATGTTAGCCCAAGCTGAATAGGACATGGAGGTTCACTATTTGTTTAAATGAACACATCAGTGTCCCATGTATCAAGGGGCCAGGAGAGGAAAACTGGGATTTTGTGTTTTTTTTTGTTCCCCCCTTGGCATAAAGTTTTTCCTGTTTGAGGTTATTGCCTCTCTCTTCTCCCAGTGGCTGTCACCCACTGTTTCCCTGTAACTCTCTCATGGAGAACTTGATGATCTGACTCTTAAACTGCTTCCCCAGTGTCCAGGTGTCCTTAATGCCCCTCCATGTCACGCTCCCACAGGCACCTGTTATTCCCGCAGAGAGCCCCCTCTAGAACTCTCAGAACCCTGCACTGCATGCTGGGTGCTGAAACTCAACCAACACTTTGCTTAGTAAGCTGTACACAGGGCAGGGCAGTGTCTCCAGAAGGAGCATCTTTTTCTTCTTGTAAAGGACAGGCCTTGCCAAGCTGCGTGCCCACAGGATTGCATGTGCCTAGCAGATCAAATGAAAAAAATATTCACAGAGGCAGTGTGTAGGCTGTGGGAGCCTTGACCTACCCTATCATGATGGCTGCCTCAAACTCTTCAACATTTTCTCCACAGTGTGAAAACCAACCCCCCTATTGAGGGTGTGGAGGGGAAGAGAGATTAAACATGCATACAGTTAGGTTCTCAGCAGAGCTGAAGTGTCTTTTCCTGGGAGCATGGTGGCCAAGGGGGTTTGATTCTATAGCTGGCGGCTGTGATCTGGCCGCTGAGCTAAAGCTTCATGATTATGGTGGAGGTCTAGCTCCTTTGGTGGGCCAGTCCTGTGTGTGTGTGTGTGAGTGTGTGTGTGAGTGTAGATATTCCTGGACATTTAGCCAGAGTCTGTTTCTTTACACCTCTCAGCGATTTTTTTGAGCTACCTTTATCTCTGCTTAAGCTCGCTGGAGTGGATTAGGTTCTAATGAGAACACTGGCCGCCACGAGCACCCTCCTTGCCTTTCTCCCTTCCTGTCTCAGCCCAAGTCCAAGTCCTATGATCATCTGAGCTCCGCGCCTCCCTCACCCATCCTTCCTCTGCACTAACTCAACAAAATACCTACCCCTCCTCTCCTTTCCCTCTACACCTGGGCAGCCGAGCAGTCTGTAGAAGAAAATCACATAGCCAATGCAGACCGCTACTACTTGTGCTTCAGCCTCACTTGGGTCGTTGTGGATACCCACGCTGTTCTTCCTTTTGTCATGTCCTCTCCTATTCTTTTCAGCAATTTAGAACTTTCACCATTCCCTGCATACATGGACTCTTCACTCTTAGCAGACGGCACTTTAACTTCCTGTTCAAATCACCCCTCACTCCTCCACCCTCCTCTGTACCTTTCTCTCTCTGACACTCGTACACACCTGCCTACATTACCTCCAGGGTCCGAGCATGAGGACCCCTTCTCCTACTTGCAGGTGACTTCATCATGGTACCTCTGACCCTATCTCTTTTCACCTTCTCTGGACTTTTCTTTATCACTCGTTGCCATTTCCTCCTGCATTTTCTGCCTTACTTTCTATTCTCAAAAAATAACCCAAAAACTTTAATTAATTTGCATGTTAATTAATTATTTTGTATGCCAATTGTTTCCTCATATGTAAGGAAATCGCTTCTTAAGCTGAGGTAAGGATTTCTACCTAGGACGGAGGCTGAGGAAACACTGAAGATGGTCTGTACACAGTAAAGCTTGTCTGTACTGTTTTGGGGGTAAACTGATTAGCTGGCAGCCAGCAAAGATGGTCAGTCTGGGCCTCCTGTCCTTGAATGGGTCACAAAGGGAGATCAATAAAATCAATTTCGGTTGTTTAAGGATTCTTGAGAAAACCTGGAGAGTCTGCCTGAGGAGCACATGCTCCAGGCTCTCTCTGTATGGTCTCCCGGCAAACTTCTAGCAGCTCTTCCACCCCCATGAGGACTTCTCACTTCCTAATGGATTTTTCCCCGGAACCTCTCATCATGCTCAAATAATTCCCATCTTGAAAAACAATTATTCTTCCTTGATTCTCTCCTGCTAGCATATTCAAACGTCTCTGAAAACTTGCCTTTCCTCTTGGTCTCTGCTTTGTCACCTCCTTTTGCTCCTTATTCCACATGGGCCTGTCTTCTGAACCACTTCACTCTACCAAAACTCTTATGCTAAGATGATTCATGATCTAAGTACCAAACACAGGGGACAGTTTTTAAGTTGCCTTCTTCTTGTTTTTTGTTTTTTGTTTTTTTTTTGGTTTTGGTTTTTTTTTCCTGCTGGATCTGACCCTTGGGGACTCCCAGGACACCTGTTGGTCCTGGCTCTTTATGTACACACATGATCACATAGAGTTCATGAGTTCCTCTTCTTCTCATCACGGTCTTAAATATTGTCACTCCCATGGGTTTTTCTTGGCTAGTTCTCTTCCCTCTGGACTCTACGTATCATCCGCTGTCATTTTTACAGCTAATGACTATGGGCTGGTGACTCTCAACCCTGCCAGGTGCTGCTAGAAAATTATACAGAAGACAATTACAGTCGGAGAAAAGGAAGAGGCTTTGTTTTATCCTAAGGCAGAAATGCTAACGCTTCACTGAAGTCTTGCCATTTACAACTCACCTTTCACCGGGAAGTTTCTCAAATGTTTAAGGGGAGGTGATCGAGTTTGCTAAGGTGAGAGCAGAGCTCTTCCCCCAAATCGCTCCTCTTCTCCTGCAGCAGAGACCTCCAAATGAACACTGGGAAGTGGCCGCCTTTTGGTTCATTTAATCCATCTGCTGTCCCTTGAGTTCCTCTGTAAATATTGACACTAGTTAGGCCCATTACAAGCATGGGGAATATTCTCTGCCCCTGGAAAACTGCCATCACTCAGATTGGTGGCTGGGCCTTGGGAATGGCAGCTACATCTTATGTCCACAATCTGGCCCAATCAGGCTACCCATGGTCATTTGTCTTCTATTGTGCAGCATCAGATAGAGACGCCGTGAGGGGCTGTTTTTGCTGTTGATAACTTTTGTACCAGAATTTGTCTGGGGCACTGGAATAATCCCCTGGAGGCAGCTAGAGGGACCCGATGCTTTAAGAAGGGCATCTTCTCCCCATGGCACCAAAACCCCCCTCAAGTTTCCCTCTCCCAGGACGAACTATCTCTGCCATACATTTGGGCACTCAATCACCTTTCGGTTTGATATTTTCTTGTCCTCCACCATTTTCTGCATGTGACTTTCTCCTTGAAGGCAGAGGCTATGGAGGTTACATATGATGTATATGACATGTTTCTAGTGTGGAAAGATACAGAAGAGTGAGCCCAGACCATGAAACAGAAAGAATATGAACTTCGATTGGACAAACCTGTACGTGAGTCTGCTCAGTTGTTCACAGACTGTGTGACCTTGAGGAAATTATTTATCTGAGGCTGCACTTAGTTAACTATAATATAGGAATAATAATTCACTTTGTCACAAGGTGATTGCAAAAATTAAATGAGGAAGCACAGGTAAAGCACTTGGCATTTATTAAATGCCCCCAAATGATAGCTGGTAGCAGTAGCATTAGTAGATGCTTAAAATATATTTCTTGCTTCTACTGCTTTCTCCTTTCTCCCTGGAGAATTCGCTCAGTCCTATGAGTCATCTATCACATCTACGTCATGGGTAATTCCTCTTCTCTACTCTCCACTGGCTGTATCATATACTTCAACATTTAACATTGCTGGTGAATACTGATGCATATGTTTTCGTGTTTATGGTTTGTATCCTAAACTTTAGTGCAAGATTCCTGAACTACAAACCCTACTTTATAGCTTTGAATCCCTACTGGCTTTCAGTGTCCCAATCACAGTAGGTGCTCAGTAAATACTTAGTGACACAAATGAATTTCATTTCACTTTGGAATATAATTAGACACATTCTGGGGGTAAAAATACTCTTTTATCCTTCATTCTGTATTCTACTTCCACCCCTGCCCTCTACATTCCCTTAAACAGCCCTAACCTCACCCAAGCTGGGGCCTACTGTGCTAGCCTAGGCTAGAACAGATTGCTGTGCAAATACTTGGCAAAGTAATAATCTATTTGTGGATAAGCAAAAATTGGCTGTATTCTCAGTAGAGTTATGAACTGTCACTATTAACACCCATGAGTCACTAACATCATAGTGGGCTGAGTGATTTTTCTGCAGGCTTTATAGGGCATATTATACTAAAAATGTCACGGTCCATCTGTCTAATTAGTGTCTGTTCCATTGATGTCACAGATATTTAAATGAGCTTCTTTCTTCAGGCCCAAACACTCAGGAGCTTTATGTAATCCCCAGACCCTACATATGGGTGAGGTTAAGATATCCAATAATGGTGCGTTTTTTTTTTTTTTTTCATGGTTTCCAGGACAAGTTATGGTATGATGAGAGAAGTTAAGGAGGAAAACAAGAAAATAAACTAATTCTGTGTTTCTACTCCCTAAGCCAGATTGTTGGTTTCACATCCCAGAAATGGAAGCAGTGAGGACTAGATGCAGGAGCAGATGGGTCGGTTGCATGGCTCTTAACCCAGTAGAATTTTAGCCCCCGAAAATGATATTTTATTGAATCTACTGCTTCATGTCCACTTTCTAAACTACTCACAAATTTCTTGTGCTTTGTATCCTAAACTGTAGTGCAAGGTTCCAGCTCTGTTCCAAGACATATAGGAAAGAGAATTCTGGGGAACATGGTTCCAACTTAGCTAAGTTGATACAGTACAAAGCCACTACAGATAGTAGGAATGGTTAGCATCCTAGAAAAAGAAAATTCTAGTGAAGAGAAAGAAACAATATTAATTATAACTCTCAACTGTAAAAGTAACTTTCTCCATTTGTAATAATCTGAGGTGGTATGAATATCATGATGCCAAACAAAGTTTACCCAGGAGTTTCGGTATCTATTGCTAATCCCTGTCTGAATTAATTTTTACAGATTACTTGAATTGACCCAAATGTGGTCAGTAGAAGATCCTTCAGGCAAAGTCCTGTGACCCTTTAAAGATAACTCTTGGTCTTTGCGTACTTCCTTCCTTTGGGCAAAATAAGAGCTCCAAGGCTCAGCTTGAATTATCCTGGGCCCAGACCAAGGAACCCTGGTCACTGTTAATGGAGAATGCTATTTACATGCCAAGATCTGGTTGCTAGGTGTGTTTATTGCTTTTGGTGTATCATTACACCTAGGCCCTTTCAATGGGAGTGATAGAAAATATATTTTAAAATATCTTGAGTTCACCGATATTTGTAATTTAAATTTATTTTTATTTTTTTTAATTTAAAAATTTTATCTCTTTTCTCTCACAGTGAAAACCTTGGTTACTAATAACATTAACATATGTATTTGCTTTATCCTATTATATACATAAAATATATTTGGAACATAATACCATTATTACTACTACCAATATACCCACTAAGTAAAACTTAAGATTTATTTGCAGTTCTTCTGTCCTTAGAATATACATTTAACTAAAAACATAGAGAATGCAGTTGTTAAAAATTACTTGAATTAATGTTAGTTTTTTTTTTTTTAATTAATAAACTTTATCTTCTAGAGCAATTTCGGGTTCACAGCAAAATTGAGCAGAAAGTACAGAGAATTCCCATACCCCACCATCCTCATACAGGCATGCCCTTTCGCACTATCAACATTCAGCATCGCAGGGGTGCATACGTCACAATCAATGAACCTACATAAGCACAGCATCTCCCCATATTTTACCTTAGCTTCACTCTTGCTGTTGTACATTCTGTGGTTTTGGACAATTACGTAATCACATGTATCTACCATATGAAGATCCACCATCTCCATAGTTTTGTCTCTTTCAGATGTCATATGATTGGAATCATACAGTAGAGAGCTTTTTCAGATTAGCTTCTTTCACATAGTAATATACATTTAAGTTTCCTCTGTCTTTTTGTGCCTTGATAGCTCATTTTTTTTCTAGTGCTGAATAATATTTTATTGTCTGGGCGTACTAACAGTTTATCCTTGGGAATATTTATCCATGCACCTACTGAAGAACATCTTGGTTGCTTCCAAGTTTTGGCAATTATAAATTAAACAATTTCAAATTTAATTTCAAATTTCAAATGTTTATAGTAATAAATATCCATGGGCAGGTTTTTGTGTGGACATATTTTCAGTTCATTTATGTAAATACCAAGGAGTGTGATTGCTAGTCCTTTGGTAAGACTATGCTTAATTTTGTAAGAAACTGCCAAAGTGTCTTCCAAAGTGGCCATACCATTTTGCACTCCCACCAGCAATAAATGAGACTTCCTGTTGCTCCACATCCTTGCCAGCATTTGGTGCTGTCAGTGTTTGAATTTTGGCTATTTTAATAAATGCATAGTGATAGCTCATTGTTTTGATTTGCAATTCCCTAATGACATGTGATGTTAAACATCTATTTGTATGCTTACTTGCCATCTGTATATCTTCTTTAGTGAGGAGTCTGTTCATGTCTTTTGCCCATTTTATTTATTGATTTTAAATTTCTTTTTCAATTATAGTTGACATACAATATTATACTAGTTTCAATGTACAACATAGTGATTACACTTTTATATACCTTACAGTGTGATCACCTGATAAACCTAGTATTCATTTGTTGCCCATTTTAAAATCAAGTTGTTTTCTTATTGTTATATTTTAAAAGTTTATGATATATTTAGGGCAATAGTCTTTTATTAGGTGTGTCTTTTGCAAATATTTTCTCCCAGGCTGTGACTTGTCTTCTCATTCATTTGACATTATCCTTATCAGAGAAAAAATTTAAAATTTCAACAAAGTCTAGCTTATCAATTCTCTGGATTTTTTATGTATCACACCTTTGGTGATATATCTATAAAGTCATCATTCTACTCAAGGTCATCCAGGTTTTCATCTATGTTATCTTCTAAGACTTTTTTAGTTTTGCATTTTACATTTAGATCTGTGATTTATTTTGAGATAATTTTTATGAGAGGTGCAAAGTCTAAGTCTAGATTATTATTATTATTTTTTGCTTGTAGATATCTAGGTGTTTCAGCACCATTTGTTGAAAAGACTATCATTGCTCTATTGTATCGCTTTTACTCTTTTGTAAAGAAGTGTTGACTATATTATGTCAATCTGTTTCTGGGTTCTCTATTCTGTTTCATTGATTTACCTAAGAATTTCATTTCTGGGGATACTAATGTAGGTGGTAAGGTGTTTTTAATTTCAAATTCCACTTGTTCATGGCTTTTATATACAAAAGTGATGGACTCTTTTATGTTAACCTTGTATTCTGTAATCTTTCTATAGTATTCTGTAATCTTTCTATAATCACTGATTAGTTCCAGAAGAGTTTTTTGTTGTTGTTGATTCTTTTGGATTTTCAACATAGATGACCATGTCATCTGTGAATAAAGGCAGTTTTATTACTTCCTTTCAAATCTGCTTGTCTTTTATTTCCTATTTTTGTTTTATTGCATTAGTTATATTTTTCAGCATGATGGTGAAAGCAATAGTGAGAAGGGACATCCTTTCCTGTTCCCAAGGTTAATTTTTGATATTTGCATTCAATTTTAGGCTTCACTTAAGAAAATCTGTATGCCTATCGCTCTTATCCTTGTC
>NW_011889064.1:2268280-2270819 GCF_000151845.1 Pteropus vampyrus
CTAAGAATTTCATTTCTGGGGATACTAATGTAGGTGGTAAGGTGTTTTTAATTTCAAATTCCACTTGTTCATGGCTTTTATATACAAAAGTGATGGACTCTTTTATGTTAACCTTGTATTCTGTAATCTTTCTATAGTATTCTGTAATCTTTCTATAATCACTGATTAGTTCCAGAAGAGTTTTTTGTTGTTGTTGATTCTTTTGGATTTTCAACATAGATGACCATGTCATCTGTGAATAAAGGCAGTTTTATTACTTCCTTTCAAATCTGCTTGTCTTTTATTTCCTATTTTTGTTTTATTGCATTAGTTATATTTTTCAGCATGATGGTGAAAGCAATAGTGAGAAGGGACATCCTTTCCTGTTCCCAAGGTTAATTTTTGATATTTGCATTCAATTTTAGGCTTCACTTAAGAAAATCTGTATGCCTATCGCTCTTATCCTTGTCCCTTCTACTCCATTCTCATCTACTATTTCTTGCTAACTACTTGCATTTATTTCTGATTTATATTTTCTGCATTTACTTTTTGCAAAAATAAGCAAATATGTATACTCGTTTTAATTATCCCTTCATTCTTAAACAAAAGGTGACATACTGTGTATATTCCTTTGAACCTAGCTTTATTTACTTCACAATATATTCTGAAAATCATTAATATCAAGACACAGAGATATTTTACATTCTTCTTCATTGCTGTATAATATTTTATTGTCTGAATCCACCATAGTTTATTGAAACAGACTCCTCTGAATAAGCGTTTGGGCTATTTCCAGTATTTTGTTATTATGAATAATATTGCAGTTGAACATCCTTATACGTATATTTGACTCATACTTGTAAAGAGTATGTCTTCATGGTAAACTCCTAAAAGTGTGACCATTAAGTCAAAGAATAAAAGCATATATTGTTTTATTGGAAATTGCCCAACTCTCTTTCATATGAGTTGTACTATTTTTCACTCCTATCAGCAATATATATGAGAATCTGTTTTCCCACAGCTTCACTAACTGAGTGCATTCTCAAGAATTTGAATTTTTGTCATCTTGGTAGATAAAAAATAGTACTCCTTGTGAGTTTAGTTTAAATTTCTCTCAAGTTTAGTTTGAAGATGGTGGTGGCAAAGATAGAAAGAAATGGATAGATCAAGAACTATTTTGTATGTGAAGTTGATGGGTCCTAGTGATAGATTAGATATTGTGGGGTAAGAAAAAGGGAGGAATCAGAGATAATTTGTAAATTTCTCCAGTCTTGAGCAGCTAGGTAGATGGTGGTACTCATATTTTCTTTTTATGATTTATGTTTATCAATATAAAAAAGTAAGAATAGAACTACCATGTGATCCAACAATTGCTCTTCTGTGTATTTACTCAAAAAATATGAAAACACTAATTCATAAAGATACATGTACCCCTATGTTCATTGCAGAATTATTTACAATAGCTAAGACATGGAAACGATCTAAGCGACCATCAATAAATGGCTGGATAAAGAAGATGTGGTACATATATACAGTGGAATACTACTCAGCCATAAAAAAAATGAAATATTGCCATTTGCAGCAACATGGATGGATCTTGAGGGTATTATGCTACTTGAAATGTCAGATGGAAAAGGACAAAAACTGTATGATTTCACTCTTTGATGGACTATATATATAAAAGGAACAAACAAACAAAACAAACAAAAACAAACTCATAGATATGGACAACAGAATGGTGGTTACCAGAAGGGAAGGGAAGGAAGGGCGAATTGGGTGAAGGTGGTCAAATATGTGGTAATGGAATGAAATTATGCTATGGGTGGCGAGCATTCAATAGAGTATACAGATATTGAACGCTAATGTTACACACCTGAAATTTATGTAATGTTATTAAACAATGTTACCTCAATAAAGTTAATTAAAAAAAATTGAACAGTACTAAAAAAAAAATGTATAACTGAAAATAACAGCCCCTTCCTATTCCACGGTTTTGTTCCTTAGAGTCAACTATCTGTAACTCTTTAGTTACTTTCTTGGTATCCATCTCTAAGTTTCTAGATAAGGTGGATACATTGTATTTTTCTTAAAGGCTTGTTGATCTTTAGTTGTTTATTTACATTTAAGCGAGACACCCTAGTGCGTGAGTTAAACTTCATGTGCATGGCTGGTCCTGTTAATGGTGACTAGTAGGCCTCTCCAGAAAGGGAACAGGCAGTGAACCGGCAAGTATCAATGTCTGAAGTTTGTTTCTGTGGGGCCACTCAGTTTCTCCAGAGAAGAAAATCCCAGTCTCTTGCCTGGGGGGCTCACTTTGACTACTGTTGTCCTGGGAACCGACAGGTGAAGGGAGCAAGGTCCGCTTTCTACCATTCAATGGACAGTTCAGCTTTCTAGTAACTGCCTCATTTTTAGCTCTGAATCTCATTGTCACCCTCCTCTGCGGCCAGTGTCCAGAGATTGAAGCGGCAAGCCTCAATTCCTCTGAGCACTAAACTTTTGGTGTCCTGTCTGGTTTAAGGAAGGGTTTTAGTCACTTTTATCCTGGGGGGAGGGGAAC
>NW_011889064.1:2270869-2274447 GCF_000151845.1 Pteropus vampyrus
AATGTTACCTCAATAAAGTTAATTAAAAAAAATTGAACAGTACTAAAAAAAAAATGTATAACTGAAAATAACAGCCCCTTCCTATTCCACGGTTTTGTTCCTTAGAGTCAACTATCTGTAACTCTTTAGTTACTTTCTTGGTATCTATCTCTAAGTTTCTAGATAAGGTGGATACATTGTATTTTTCTTAAAGGCTTGTTGATCTTTAGTTGTTTATTTACATTTAAGCGAGACACCCTAGTGGGTGAGTTAAACTTCATGTGCATGGCTGGTCCTGTTAATGGTGACTAGTAGGCCTCTCCAGAAAGGGAACAGGCAGTGAACCGGCAAGTATCAATGTCTGAAGTTTGTTTCTGTGGGGCCACTCAGTTTCTCCAGAGAAGAAAATCCCAGTCTCTTGCCTGGGGGGCTCACTTTGACTACTGTTGTCCTGGGAACCGACAGGTGAAGGGAGCAAGGTCCGCTTTCTACCATTCAATGGACAGTTCAGCTTTCTAGTAACTGCCTCATTTTTAGCTCTGAATCTCATTGTCACCCTCCTCTGCGGCCAGTGTCCAGAGATTGAAGCGGCAAGCCTCAATTCCTCTGAGCACTAAACTTTTGGTGTCCTGTCTGGTTTAAGGAAGGGTTTTAGTCACTTTTATCCTGGGGGGAGGGGAACAAGAAATCTGGTTTTGAACATATTATGAGGTATTCATAAAGAGAGCTGGGAAGTATGCAGGTGGATATAAGGTTTGGGGCTCAGAAGAATTCTTGTTTGGAGAGAGAAGCCTGAAGTCATCAGCACTGGAGGGTCTTCAGGCCATGGAAGTAGATGCTGACATTCATGAGAACATGGAAAGAGGTGACAGCAGGCACAGGAACCAGTCCCGAGGAACTCCAGAAGATATCTTTTCTCTGAGGTGAGGGGAGAGAAAAGGTCTACCTCACATTGTTTGAAAAAACTGGTAGCCGAGAACCCAAGTGTCCAACGACAGAGGAGTAGATAAATCAAATGTGGTATGTACAAAAGATCGAATATTATTCATTCTTGAAAAGGAAATAAATATCGACATATGCCACAACATAGATGAACGTGAAGACATTATGCTTAGTGAAATACTCCAGACACACAAAAAAAACCATTATTGTGATTCTACTTACATTAAATACCTAACATAGTTAAATTCATAGAGATTAAAGCTAAAAAATGGTATTTGCCAGGGTCTGGGAGTGGGGAATGGGGAGTCGGTGTTTAATGGGTACAGTTTCAGTTTTGGAAGATAAAAAAGTTCTGGAGATGGATGGTGGTGATGCTCGTCACCACCGTGTGAATGTACTTAATGACACTGAACTGGACACTTAAAAATGATTAAAATGGTAAATTTCACATTAGAAAATAATGCTAAGACCACTAACGAGATAAAATAGTGATATAAAAAAAAGACCCCCAAACTAGTAGCTGATGAAAGGCGACAGTGCTCTGTACACTTGTTTTGTTGATTTCGGCTGCTCCCCTTCCGCCTCCCCTGCCTTGCTCGCCCTTATAGTGTTTTTGTCTAGTCCTTGTGGAGGTGAGTGTGGTGTGGGGAGAAAAGGAGAGAGTAGAGTGAACTGGAGAAGACACAGGTCAAAGAAAAACATCTGGGGAGGGTGTAGGTGTGGGGAGAGAAAGAAGAGTAAAGATTGAAGAAGGGACAAATAGACAGAGGGAGAAAAGCTTTTTCTAAACCTGTGATGATCAGGCAAGAGGACAAAGGCAGGTCAGCCCCTCATTGCCTTGGACTTGCTTCATAACCATATGACAAGGACTCAAGATGTAGGTCCCATGGAGCTATACCACACAGCTGGATTAAGATCCAGGTAAAGTCAATTAAAGCAGGGTCTCTCTGTGCCTGCAGAACCTTGATTCTGCCAAACAGATGTGCTACAGATGGATAAGGAGTACTTTCACTCATGTAGTCATATGTAACCGTAATGCTTCTCATATGATATGTCATGAACAGAGAGAGCTTATGAAAAAAATATATGGATGTATCTCTGAACTCTGTCACTACTTCAGACTCATAAGGTAAATGCATGAGAAACACGATTTTGCTGTACTCCACAGAAAAGAATTTGAGATCCATGATTTTTCTAAAACACTTATTTTAGAACACAGGTAACACTTGCTTATTTAGAGAAATTAAGAGATAAAGGCAGGCAAAAAGAGAAAGATGAAAATCTCCCCAAATTCCACTCCCTAGAGATAACTACTGTTATCAAACTGATGTACTTCATTTCTATTGAATCTGATTGAGCAGGCTTGTGACTGCTTGAGCCAATAGAGGATGGTTGAAGTGATGCTATGGGAGTTCAGAGGCTAGTCATAAAGGCCTCATAGCATCTGCCTTGCTTATTGGATCACTTGCTCTTGGAGCTCTGAGTTGCCACATAGGAGATCTGACTCCTCTGAGGTTGCCATGCTGGGAGGAAGACCCAGTCATGTGAAGAGGCCATTTGTAGGCACACTGGTTAACAATGCCAGCTGAGTCATTGCAGCCTGGGTGCCAGACAGGGGAGTAAGGAAGCCATCAGCTGTTTCCAGCCCTGGCCATCTGAGTCACATATTGTCAATCAATTTTTCACAGTAGAGGTCCAGATTTCAATGAGCAGAGATAAGCCGACTCCCTCCCCTGCCTCCCACCCTGTGTGTCCTGGCCAAATTCCCGACCCACAGAATCTTTGAGTACGATAAAATGGATGCGGTTTTATGCCACTAAGTTTTGGAGTGGTTCATTATGCAGTTGCGGATAACTGGAACCGTTCCCCCGCTATTCAGTTCTGCTTCTCAGAGACAACCACTGTTACCAGTTTCTTGTGTATTATATCAAAGATATTTTATGAATATGAAATCACATATTTTTCCTTTTAATATTTTTAATACAAATTGTTGTCTACCATACAAATTGTTCTGCACTTTGACTTTTTTTTTATTTAACAACATATCTTGAACATTTTTCAACTATACATATGGAGCTTTTTCATTCTCTTTTTTTAGATGGGTAACATTTTATTATACAGTCATGCACAGCTTAATGACTGGGATACATTCTGAGAAATGCATCGTTAGGTGATTTTGTCATCATGTGAACATCAGAGAGTGTACTTACACAAACCTAGCTGGTGTAGCCCTAGACACCTAGGCCAAATGGTATAGCCTATTGCTCCCAGGCTACAAGCCTGTACAGCATGTTACGGCGCTGAATACTGTAGGCAACTGAAACACAATGGTGTTTGTGCATCTAAACATACCTAAACATAGAAAAGGTATAGTAAAAATACTATATAAAGATAAAAAATAGTACACCTGTATAGGGCATTTACCGTGAATGGAGCTCACAGGACTGAAGTTGCTCTGGGTAAGTTGGTGAGTGAGTGGTAAGTGAATGGAAAGGCCTAGGATGTTACTGTGCACTACTGTAGACTTTATACACACTGTTCACTTAGGCTACCCTAAATTTATAAAATAACATGAGATTGAATCAACCACAAGAAAAAATGATGTGATCAAGAGACATAGTAAACAAGATTTGTGTCAGGCTGCAGCTGGCGTAACA
>NW_011889064.1:2274967-2277629 GCF_000151845.1 Pteropus vampyrus
CCTAAAAAACTTTTAAAAAAAGAAAAAAAATTTCTGCCAAACAAATTGATAAGAATATATTAGTATAAGTTAAATTACTGTTATTTTATTATTTATTTTATTATGAGTAAAGTTGAATATATTTTCATATGATTAAGAGCCATCAGTGTTCCTTTTTTTGATGAGTAGTGTTTCTATCCTTTGCCCATTTTCCTAGTGGGTTATGGTCTTTTTACTTCTTATTTGTTGAGCTCTTTATTCAGTAAAGATATTAACCGTTTGAATGTAATGTAAATTAAAAAACATCTTATTTCAATTTCATTTTTTCCCCTTTTAGTGTCCTTTTCTTTTCTTGCAAAGAATTAAAAAGTTTTTATGTGGTCAAATTGCTCAATCTTGTCCTTTAAGTTTTTGAGTTTTGTGGTATTTTTAGCATGTCAGTTAGGATTGCGAATATCACACAACTGCAAGAAACAAAAAGTCTAAACCCAGTGGCTCAAGTAAATAGGATTTTTTGTCTCGTAGTGAGAAGTCTAAAGATAGGTGGCTGCTAGCACTGGTTCAGCTATCGAACAATTTCAGGGCCAACGTCTTTTATTCTACTCTCCTGGATCGTCCCTTCTGGGACAATCGAGATGATTTCTATAGAACTAGCCTTTCAAAGAAAATGGGGTGCCAATATGTTTGTCCATTTTTATTGGGAAAGCAAGAGATTTTCCCAGAAGATTTCCACTTAAGTCTCATTGACCAAAACCAAGTAACAGCCACCACAGCTGCAAGGGAGATTGGAAAAGTAGAGAACAGGACTGCCATCATGATCTCTCTTTGGGGATTGGGCCTGTTGCTACTCTGAAGAGAATTTGGGTTTTATTTAGCTAGGAAGAAGTAGAGAAGTGGGGAATGGATATAACGGGCAGACAACTGTCAGTGTTTGGCACATTAGAAAGGGCTTTCCCCACTATTAGATCATTAAAACAATTTCTCTGTGTTTTCTTCTAATACTTTTAGGACTTAAATTTTTACATTTTAATTTTGATTCACTTGGTGTTTATATTATTATTAATTTTGGAATGAGACGTAATTTTTTCTGAAGATGACAATTCAGTTGTCAACACAATTTATTGGCTATCCATCTTGTTCTCACTGATTTAAAATTTTGTTTTTATCATACAAAATATCTGCATGAATTTGAATCAATCTCTTGATTTTCTAATTTATTTTACTGATATATTTATGAGCCAGTATCGTATTGTTTTAATTAGCTACAATTTGGGATAGACTTCTTTCCTATTTCTCCCACAGAATTATCCTGGCAATTCTTGCATGTTTATTCTCTAAATGAACTTTAGAATCACTTTGTCAAGTTAAAATTTTTCTGTTGATATTTCATGAGGATAACATATATTTTAGGTTAATTTAGGAAAATTTAACATCTTTATGATGTTAAAACTTTTTGTATAAGAACATATACTTCCATTTCACATTTAAGATTTTGGAAGGATGCTTTCTGTAGTGTTTTATATTTTCTTGTATTTTATTTTTGAGTTACACCTACATGTTTTATCTTTTGTTTCTATAAATGGGATCTTTTCTCCCATTATAAATTCTAAGCAGATGTTATTCATAGCCATGAAGACTGTTGATTTTTAGATATTAATTTTATACCTGGACAACTTCAACTTCTTATTATTTATAATAATTTTTAGTTGGTTTTGTGAGTTCTCCAGGCAAATATAGTACCACCAAATGTTACACTTTTTGTTTTTTTCTCATTTAATTGATTTGACTAATAATTACAGAATAATGTTAAACAGAAATAGAAACAGTCTTGTCTTGTTATGAATTGGCAGAGAAAAAATATATTTCTTGTTTTATCTAGGTGTGTATATTCATATATAATGTTCTCAAGTAACTACCCATCTATTTCTATTATAAGAATTTTTGACTGATGCCTTTTTAGAAACCTTATTTTGAATAATAAAATTAAGATATAAGCCCCTGAATTTTAGATTTATTGATCAGATGAGAGATATTTCAAGCAGTATGAAAGAGAGGTTAGTGAGAAAAAATATCTTATCCAGACAGTAGTGAGATTATTTAGTTTATAAGAAGGCCAGCGGAAAGTTTTTAGAATGGAGCATGTTGCAATAAAACATTTTTATTTTCTGGCAAATATGATCCATTTCTCTCTTGCCCAGATACTTTATCATCAGACTGAACTGCTGTTTATAATTCAGGGTTAAATTCTACATGGTATATTTTGAAATGACCCCAAGTTCTTCCACATACCTGCATAGTTCAGGTCTTCCTGGAAAGAAACACATTTTAAAAAAGTGATACCATTCACATTTGCTTTTTTTGTTAGCATCCTTAAGGTAGAACATTTTGTGAAACCTTTTTGATATGAAAAATAATGAAACTCCTGATTTGGAGTTAATGAAGAAAAAGAATGCAGAGAAAAAAGTTAGTATTTTTCCTTCTGAGGAAGGTTAATGCAGGCACACTAATGACCAAGGCCTATTTTGATGGTTTTAAGTTTGCAGAATCAATGTATACTGACATTACTCTGCTAATTGCAAGGAGACTGGATTCATGCTAAGACCCTCAGGTTGTGCTTTGCCACTCAGAAGACCAACACAAATTTTTATGCTATTTTCTACTTCCTGGAGTGAGCTTTTAGTAG
>NW_011889064.1:2278369-2298438 GCF_000151845.1 Pteropus vampyrus
TTTTAGATTTATTGATCAGATGAGAGATATTTCAAGCAGTATGAAAGAGAGGTTAGTGAGAAAAAATATCTTATCCAGACAGTAGTGAGATTATTAAGTTTATAAGAAGGCCAGGGGAAAGTTTTTAGAATGGAGCATGTTGCAATAAAACATTTTTATTTTCTGGCAAATATGATCCATTTCTCTATTGCCCAGATACTTAATCATCAGACTGAACTGCTGTTTATAATTGAGGGTTAAATTCTACATGGTATATTTTGAAATGACCCCAAGTTCTTCCACATACCTGCATAGTTCAGGCCTTCCTGGAAAGAAACACATTTTAAAAAAGCGATACCATTCGCATTTGCTTTTTTTGTTAGCATCCTTAAGGTAGAACATTTTGTAAAACCTTTTTGATATGAAAAATAATGAAACTCCTGACTTGGAGTTAATGAAGAAGAAGAATGCAGAGAAAAGAGAAAAAGTTAGTATTTTTCCGTCTGAGGAAGGTTAATGCAGGCACACTAATGACTAAGGCCTATTTTGATGGTTTTAAGTTTGCAGAATCAATGTATACTGTCATTACTCTGCTAATTGCAAAGAGGCTGGATTCATGCTAAGCCCCTCAGGTTGTGCTTTGCCACTCAGAAGACCAACACAAATTTTTATGCTATTTTCTACTTCCTGGACTGAGCTTTTAGTAGACTTGAAACAAACAGGAGCAGCAAAGAATGAAGAATAACTACACCTGGTTGAATGACTGTAAAGATGACTGGGAGAGGAGGACTCAAGAGAGTTACTGTTGATAAGGATCCTACATGCTTTATTGTCACTTGAGCTCTCCAGGGAGTTCAGAGGATGTTACAGTACGGTCTGATTACCTCTCCCAGCAACTCTGGACTACAGGTAATAAGGAGAAAGGAAGCTCTCATCTGTGGTGGTTAAATGCTGGAAGGGGAACAATGAGAGCCTGTTCTTCTATTACTCCCCAGACACTGTACAATGGAAACCCCAGTCCTCTCTGGATTTCCTCTCCAGGTGAGATGACACTGGCCAAGACTCCTCTTGCCCTTCTCTTAGTTGAGTCAGCTTTGGTTTCCCCCTTGTGTTAGAGAAAGTGAATCCCACACTCTTAAATCACAATAGACAATACTGGCTTTGTGGATTCAACTGTCTCTCCAGTGACTGCTCTTGATGAAGGGTGAAAAGTGGTTAAGTTAGAAACAGGACCCATTGAGCTGGCTTGGCTGCAAATCAATGACCCCAGCCAAACGAGTCTTATCAGCTTTCATGAGATCAATTCTAATCCCTGAACTGTGTTATTCTTCCCCAGCTGCAGTCCTTCCCATATCTTTAGGTGCACAGAAACATTGAAAAGTATCCTGCAGGTGTCTGAATGAGGAATTTGGGAAGAATGCGTTACTAATAGATGCAGGTTTTAGTGACTGCTAAGAGTGCCATCTACTATATAGCTTTAAAGTTTCCAAGAAAGCTCAAGTTATTTATTTTTGTAAAAATGAAGTGAGGGAAAAGGGAAAGGAAGAGAAAATATCCCAGAAATCTAGTTTTTAAGAAGAGAGATGCAGTTAATATTTACCTGCTAATTACAGTTGTTATTCTTATAGTTGCATCAGAATAGTGGCTCACATCTTGAGATAAGGATTTTGGGTAGCGTAGTTGCCCAAATCATGCCTCTGAACTTCTAAGAGTCAGCAATTTACTTCATAGAAGAAACACACAAAGTCCCTCTCTGGAACTCTTGGATCATTTATCTTGAAGTTAAGTGTAAAACATAGTCCCTCGGGAAACCTCACTTAATTAGATGGTATTGGGTATGAAGGAGAAAGTCTGGAAAGGAACTGAAGAAATGAAGAACAGAGAAAAGAAGTTATAGAAATAGCAGAATCACCGACATATCGTACATTCTGGAGTCATATCGTGTTGGGGTAAACAATAATACACATGTTTCTGAGTCAGCAAAAAAATTAAAATTTATAAAAATGATATGTTTAATAAGATAAGGAATTATAACAGTGATAAATCTTCTAATTTAAAAATGTTTTAATAAAATTTAAAGTTATAGTAATCAGGACAGTGTGGTATTGGCAAGAGAATAATCAAATACATCAATGGGACAGAATAGAGAGCCAAGAAATAGACCACTACTAGAGTCAACGGATTTTTACAAAGAAGAAAAGGCAATATAATAAAACAAAGATAATCTTTTCAACAAATGGTGCTAAAACAACTGGACATCCACATGCAAAAAATTACGCATCTAGACACAGACCGTACATGCTTCACAAAAATTAACTCAAAATGGATCACAGACCTTAATGTAAAATGCAAAACTGTAAAACTTAGAAGATAATACAGGAGAAAATCTTACACCAGATGCCCTTGGGTTTAGATATGATACCAAAAGCACAATCTATAAAAGAGAGAACTGATAAGCTGAACTTCATTAGAATGGAAAAATTCTGCTCTTTGAAAGTCACTGTCAACAGAACGAAAAGACAAGCCACACATGAGGAGGAAAATATTTGCAAAAGGCTGTTCTCCCAAATATGCAAAGACTCTTTAAACAGTAAGAAAACAAACAACTCAATTAAAAAATGGGCCAAAGGCCTTAATAGATACAGATATAGATATACATATACAGATGGCAAATAGATATAGATATACAGATGGCAAATAAGAATATGAAAAGATGCTTCACATCATCTATCACCCAGGAAAATGCAAATTAAAACAATAATGAGATACCACTATATACCTATCAGAATGGCCAAAATCTAGAACACGAACACCACCAATTGCTAGTGAGGATATGGAGCAAAAGGAACTATCGTTTATTGCTGATGGGACTGCAAAATGGTACAGCCACCTTGCATGACAGCTTGGCAGTTTTTCATAAAATTAAGCATAGCCTTACCATATGATCCAGCAATCATATTTTCTTGTACTCACCTAAATGAATTGAAAACTTATGTCCACAAAAAAATCTACATACAAATGTTTATAGCAGCTTTATTTGTGCCAAAACTTGAAAGCAACCAAGATGTCCTTCAGTAGGTGAATAGATAAATAAGCTGAGGTATATCCAGACAACAAAATATTACTCAGCACTGAAAAGAACTGATCTATTAACCATGAAAAGACATGGATATTACTAAGTTAAAAGAGGCCAATCTGAAAGGTTATGTACTCTAAGATTCCAACTATATCATATTCTGTAAAAGCTAAAACTATGGAGACAGTGAAAAGATCAGTGGTTGCCAGGTATTTGGGAGCAGAAAGGGATGAATAGGTCGAGTAGAGATTTTTTAGGACAGTGAAATTACTCAATGTGATACTGTAATGATGGATACAAGTCATTATATATTTGTCCAAACCCATAAATGTACAACACCAAGAGTGAACCTCAATATAAACTATGGTCTTTGGGTTATAAGGAAGTGTCAATGTAGGTTCATCAATTGTAGCAAATGTACCTCTCTGGTGAGGGAGGTTGATAACGGGAGGCTGTGCTATTGTCACTTGAGCTCTCCAGGGAGTTCAGAGGATGTTACAGTACGGTCTGATTACCTCTCCCAGCAACTCTGGACTACAGGTAATAAGGAGAAAGGAAGCTCTCATCTGTGGTGGTTAAATGCTGGAAGGGGAACAATGAGAGCCTGTTCTTCTATTACTCCCCAGACACTGTACAATGGAAACCCCAGTCCTCTCTGGATTCCCTCTCCAGGTGAGATGACACTGGCCAAGACTCCTCTTGCCCTTCTCTTAGTTGAGTCAGCTTTGGTTTCCCCCTTGTGTTAGAGAAAGTGAATCCCACACTCTTAAATCACAATAGACAATACTGGCTTTGTGGATTCAACTGTCTCTCCAGTGCCTGCTCTTGATGAAGGGTGAAAAGTGGTTAAGTTAGAAACAGGACCCATTGAGCTGGCTTGGCTGCAAATCAATGACCCCAGCCAAACGAGTCTTATCAGCTTTCATGAGATCAATTCTAATCCCTGAACTGTGTTATTCTTCCCCAGCTGCAGTCCTTCCCATATCTTTAGGTGCACAGAAACATTGAAAAGTATCCTGCAGGTGTCTGAATGAGGAATTTGGGAAGAATGCGTTACTAATAGATGCAGGTTTTAGTGACTGCTAAGAGTGCCATCTACTATATAGCTTTAAAGTTTCCAAGAAAGCTCAAGTTATTTATTTTTGTAAAAATGAAGTGAGGGAAAAGGGAAAGGAAGAGAAAATATCCCAGAAATCTAGTTTTTAAGAAGAGAGATGCAGTTAATATTTACCTGCTAATTACAGTTGTTATTCTTATAGTTGCATCAGAATAGTGGCTCACATCTTGAGATAAGGATTTTGGGTAGCGTAGTTGCCCAAATCATGCCTCTGAACTTCTAAGAGTCAGCAATTTACTTCATAGAAGAAACACACAAAGTCCCTCTCTGGAACTCTTGGATCATTTATCTTGAAGTTAAGTGTAAAACATAGTCCCTCGGGAAACCTCACTTAATTAGATGGTATTGGGTATGAAGGAGAAAGTCTGGAAAGGAACTGAAGAAATGAAGAACAGAGAAAAGAAGTTATAGAAATAGCAGAATCACCGACATATCGTACATTCTGGAGTCATATCGTGTTGGGGTAAACAATAATACACATGTTTCTGAGTCAGCAAAAAAATTAAAATTTATAAAAATGATATGTTTAATAAGATAAGGAATTATAACAGTGATAAATCTTCTAATTTAAAAATGTTTTAATAAAATTTAAAGTTATAGTAATCAGGACAGTGTGGTATTGGCAAGAGAATAATCAAATACATCAATGGGACAGAATAGAGAGCCAAGAAATAGACCACTACTAGAGTCAACGGATTTTTACAAAGAAGAAAAGGCAATATAATAAAACAAAGATAATCTTTTCAACAAATGGTGCTAAAACAACTGGACATCCACATGCAAAAAATTACGCATCTAGACACAGACCGTACATGCTTCACAAAAATTAACTCAAAATGGATCACAGACCTTAATGTAAAATGCAAAACTGTAAAACTTAGAAGATAATACAGGAGAAAATCTTACACCAGATGCCCTTGGGTTTAGATATGATACCAAAAGCACAATCTATAAAAGAGAGAACTGATAAGCTGAACTTCATTAGAATGGAAAAATTCTGCTCTTTGAAAGTCACTGTCAACAGAACGAAAAGACAAGCCACACATGAGGAGGAAAATATTTGCAAAAGGCTGTTCTCCCAAATATGCAAAGACTCTTTAAACAGTAAGAAAACAAACAACTCAATTAAAAAATGGGCCAAAGGCCTTAATAGATACAGATATAGATATACATATACAGATGGCAAATAGATATAGATATACAGATGGCAAATAAGAATATGAAAAGATGCTTCACATCATCTATCACCCAGGAAAATGCAAATTAAAACAATAATGAGATACCACTATATACCTATCAGAATGGCCAAAATCTAGAACACGAACACCACCAATTGCTAGTGAGGATATGGAGCAAAAGGAACTATCGTTTATTGCTGATGGGACTGCAAAATGGTACAGCCACCTTGCATGACAGCTTGGCAGTTTTTCATAAAATTAAGCATAGCCTTACCATATGATCCAGCAATCATATTTTCTTGTACTCACCTAAATGAATTGAAAACTTATGTCCACAAAAAAATCTACATACAAATGTTTATAGCAGCTTTATTTGTGCCAAAACTTGAAAGCAACCAAGATGTCCTTCAGTAGGTGAATAGATAAATAAGCTGAGGTATATCCAGACAACAAAATATTACTCAGCACTGAAAAGAACTGATCTATTAACCATGAAAAGACATGGATATTACTAAGTTAAAAGAGGCCAATCTGAAAGGTTATGTACTCTAAGATTCCAACTATATCATATTCTGTAAAAGCTAAAACTATGGAGACAGTGAAAAGATCAGTGGTTGCCAGGTATTTGGGAGCAGAAAGGGATGAATAGGTCGAGTAGAGATTTTTTAGGACAGTGAAATTACTCAATGTGATACTGTAATGATGGATACAAGTCATTATATATTTGTCCAAACCCATAAATGTACAACACCAAGAGTGAACCTCAATATAAACTATGGTCTTTGGGTTATAAGGAAGTGTCAATGTAGGTTCATCAATTGTAGCAAATGTACCTCTCTGGTGAGGGAGGTTGATAACGGGAGGCTGTGCTTGTTTGGGCCAGGGGGAATATGGGAAATCTCTGTACCTTCCTCTCAGGTTTTTTTTTTGTTTGTTTCCCCCCTAGCTTTATCGAAGTATAATAGACAATTAGTTGCTCATATTTACATTGTACAATTCAATTAGTTTTCTTTCAATTATAATTGGCATACAATAATACATTAGTTTTAGTTGTATAGCATAGTGATTAGAGATCTATATAACTCACGTAATGGTCACCCCACTAAATCAGTCCCTCCAACAATTCCTGTAATACTGGCTTGGCGCTGATAAATTCCTTTAGCTTATTTTTGTCTGGGAAGCTCTTTATTTGTCCTTCAACTCTCAATGATAGCTTTGCTGGATAAAGTATTCTTGGTTGTAGATACTAGGTTTTCAACACTTTGAATATTTTGTGCCAAGCCCTTCTTTCTTGCAAAGTTTCTTTTGAAAAATCAGCTACCAGTCTTATGGGTGCTCCCTTGTAGATAACTAATGGCTTTTTTCTGGCTGCTTTTAAGATTCTCTCTTTGTATTTAACCTTTGGCATTTTAAATATGATGCGTCTTAGTGTGGACCTCTTTGGGTTCATTTTTTGGGGGACTTTCTGAGCTTCCTGCGGTTGTATGTCTATTTCCTTCACCAGGTTAGGGAAGTTTTCCATCATTATTTCTTCGAATATATATTCAACTTCTTGGTCTCTCTCTCTTCAGGTACCCCTATGACATGGATGTTGTTGCCCTTAATTTTGTCCCATAGGCTCCTTAAATTATAATTTATTCTTGGTTACTTTTTTCTTGCCATTCCTTTTGGGTGTCCTTGGCTTCTCCATCTTCTATATCGGTGGTTCCATCTTCTTCTTTATCCACTCTGTTGATTCTCTCTAATATACTCTTCATCTCAGATAATGTATTCTTCATTTCTGACTGGTTCCATTTTATAATTTTCATTTACATTTTTAGGTTTTTTTTTTTTATTTCTTTGTTAAAGTTCTCACTGAATTCATCTACATTTCCTTTAATTTAATTGAGCATCTTTATAACCAGTGTTTTGAACTCTGCATCTATGAGATTGCTTGACTCCATTTTTCCTTGATCTATGTTCTGGTCTTTCATATGGTTTCTGCTTCTTCGTCTTCCCATTTTGGCTGCCTTTCTGTGTCTGCTTCTAAGTCTCCCGGTCTTATTAGTGTGACTTTGTGTAGTAGGTGTCCAGTGACACAGTCCTGAGAGGGGTTCAGCTGCAGGCCAAGTTTAGCTCCAGTCTATGCCCCTCCAGGGCCGCCTGTTAAGATTCAGCAAGCAATCCACAGATGCTGTGCTTATAGTTGCCTCAAGAAGCCATGCCAGAAACTGAGATCAGCTGCCACCAGTGTGAATCTTGGTATTGCTCAGCAAGTGGCACAGGACTTGCCAAAGGCACAACTGAATGTGGCTTGGGTGGGGCTGATAGTTGAGAGAGGTGGAGGTTCAGGGAATCCTCTGAGTGAAGTGACCTCTGTTATCCAGTTTGATGACATCTCTGCTATGGTGGCGCTGCGTCCGCACACTTGGAAGGGGTAGGGCTCAACAGAGGAACAATGGATACCGCCAGCACTTTTGCCTAGTAGAAAGACTTACCTCCAGCGCTCGCTCCGACAACTCAGCATCCTCCCGTAAGTCCCTGGTGACTCCCGAGCAGTTGACCTGGCACTGGTGCTCAGAGCGAGCAGGTCTGTCACAGAGAAAGTTTGGTTGCGGACACGGCCCCTTTATGAGGTGTCTGCAGCTACCGACTGCCACCGCTGCTGCTGCAGCCTCTGTCCCACTCAGTCACTGGGGACCGGGCAGCCTCATGTCTTTGCTCCCTCCTACCTCCAGTCATTGCAGGATGATTTTGTATTTCTCTCCTTAATTGTAGGGCCTCTGGTTATCTAGACCCCCAGGCAGCTCTGCTTGCTGTTGCTCCATGTTTCCGTCTCAAATTTGATGGGGTCGCAAGAGAAGATGAGCAAAGCTTCTATCATCTACACCATTTTGCCTGGTTCTCCCCTTCCTCTCAGTTTTGTTGTGAACCTAAAACTGCTCTTAAAAAATAAAATATATGTTATTATCACCAAGTGCATGACAAATGAATTATTTCTTTATTAAACAGAATTTCAAATTCTAAAAATATTGAAAATACAATAAGTTTGGGGGATTATGCTAAATAGTCTAGTTTTAGGTTTCACTAGGGATACAGAGAATTTAGTAGAGAATCATACCAGTATGAGTTAGGGAAGAGAGAAAGAATATTCTCCTTGAGTTATTTTCCTATTTGACCTATGGAATACAGGTCTTCCTTTTTAGAAGAAAAAAAAAAATCTACTTCCTAGATTCTCCCTGTGCTCTCCATAGGGGCTGCATTTAGATACAGCCCATTCTGTCCTTTTTATTGCCTGCAGAGTGTCTCAGCTGAGGGCTTGGGTAGAACTGAATCTATGTGTAGTTGGGGCTAGGAATATTGGCTCTTTGGCAAGGGTTGAGCTTAACAGAGGCTGGAGGTCATTCCAAAGGAAGATTATTCATAAGGATTCAGAGCCTGGGAGCAAGTAGAAAAGCAAGATGGAGTCTGAAAGAAAATTCCAGTAGGAGACCTATAGTACAAGTCATAGATGGATTTCAGAGACAGACTGGCCGTAGCATACACTGATATTGCTTCTGCAAAACCAGACAGATTATTGACACTTGACTGGATTCCATCATGGTATTTGCACCTGTTACTCTCTGTTTCTAAAGGGAGCAGGGAAAGATATATCTTATGACAGGGAAAAACATAGATGGCTGTGGAGATATAGGGTCAATATAGGTAGTAGGATTGACTCAAGTCATTGCTGAATCGGTCAGTCTAACCAGAATAACTGACTGGATGGGTTACAACCAGAAAGAGGTCAAAATTATTTAAGATGCATTGCCAACTCTTTGCTTTTCCCTAGGTGCCATGCAGGTGAATCTTGCCAGTAGAAGGCTCAGAAGACTCTTAGATGGATCAAAGACTGACAAAAGTACTCTGGAAAAGCAATGCATTTACATTTGATCTATTGAATCTATTGAATATTTGTTGGTTCATTAAGATAAGGTCTTGAGTCTGACAGGATCTCTTTATTTTGTTAGGGCTGATTTTGGTTTCCCATCTCCTTAAGCTACTGGTTGTTCCTTTGCCTCAACCAGACAGGACTGCCTTAGAAACAGCATCTTAGCAGTCATCCTGTGGTGATGAGGAGGAGCCTAAAGCTTTTGAGAGCCCCACCCAGCTTTCCCATCTTGCAGTGCTCTCCTGTGCCCCTGCCTCCTACCCCTGCTCCTCTGTGTTATTGGCTGTTGATTCATACATAACTTCGATCCCAGCCTGCCACTCCCCTGCTGGACTTGGAGATTTAGATAATCAAGTCTTTCTGCCCCATTCCATTCCTCCAGAGCTCCCACAGGGACAGCTAAGTCTTGATCCTTCTTCCCTGAGAGTATTTCCCAGATGTGAGGGCAATAATGCACAAATGACATGAGTCAGCCTTCTTGGAGCTTAAGAAATTTGAGGTAGGATGGGAAACATTAAAAAAAATGCATAAATAATTAAACATCAAGTCAGAACCCAAATAATCATCATTGGGAACCAGTATGTTCATAGAAATAAGTTAATCAATCACTACCAGAATTAATTTGGGGCTAGTTGTTATTTGGAATTTAGTTTCTAGGCATGTTTAAGAATAATAGTCTTCTGTCTTTCTGGCTGATACACTTTTATGGAATGCCCAATATAGTGGAAGAGTTGTAAGAAAAGATAGGGCAACAGCTTCTGGTGAGGTGACATACTTTGTCTAGTAATGGACTCTCCTAATGAATGTCTTAGCTATGTCAGATGCTCCAAGTCACTCCATTATTTCCCCCTCTGTTGCAGAACTGAATATAAGGAGCAATGCATGGAGGGTTCACAAAGCACCAGTGTGCTCTGTTTAGTTTTGAAACAAACGGAAATCCTCTTTGAGTGGAGAAATCTGGTCCTACTTTAGGATGTTACCTGTTTGACTGAATTTTGAGCTCCCACGATATCAAGAGTTCGATGATTTTGATATGGACTTAATGATACTCACTTAGTTGGACTTGCAAATGCCCTTTAAAAGCAATAAGTTTACTTTTGATTCATTCAATCTAAATACTTATTAGATCATTAAGAAAAAGTCTGGGGTTTAATGATATCCTTTGTTGGATATGAGCAGCTAAGATTTTTAAAAATAGAAGATTGTTTATAGGGTAGAAAAAGGACTGACGAAAGGCAATTTAAACTTTATTTGGGAACAAATAAAATTAAGTCCTTGATTGATACTCTCTCCAAGTATGCTTCAGAATCTGGTTGACTAATTGCTCTATGTGAAATTTTCTATCATGAAATTTTCTATCAAAGGCTCTATTTCCCACCCTCCCTCTCTATGCTCCTGAAGGACCAGCAATCCTAGAACATAGAATAAAATTTTTCATTTTACAAGCAGAAAGAATGTTTGAATGCCTGCTGTTGTCCAGTGTTATAGTAGACATCTACTACATGGTATTTCATTTAGTCATTACACAACAACTTAAAAAATTAGATATGATCACTATTTTACAGAGTGGTTACACATGTAGTAAAATGGCCAACCCCAACCCCAAAGCTTTTCTTCAAGCAGAAATGGAATAGGATCATTTGAGATGAGATTGTGGGCTGAGAGTAGGAAAAGGAGCAGACAAGCTTCCAAAGGCAAAATTTACCTATTTGTAAATTTGCATAGGGCCAGTTCTCTCCTGCAATATAAAATCTAAAAGCTGAGTGTCTCTAGGATCATAAGTGCCGCCCACTGTAAATTTGTTTACATCTAAGTCAAGTGCAAATTTTCCAGCATTATGAAAAGCAACAATGAATTGTTTTGGCAATTTTCAAAATGTAATGCTTTGGGCAATTTTGTAATATCTCCCAGGGCTTATATAAGTGTTATGAGTATTATTGGCTGGATTTGGGATTTTTATATCTATTTGATGAGTTTAATTGTCTTCTAATTTTCTTTATTTTTTTTATCGTCGTTATGTGGTTTTGGAATCAAGGTAATGTGAGTCTTTTGAGTTAGAAAAGTTTTACTTATTTTTTACTTTACGGACAATTTTGTATAAGATTGGATTTTATGTTCCTTGAAGGTTTGGTAGAACTGTCTTGCAAGATTTAGTTCCTGTCTCCCTTTCTCTGGGCTCCAGCCACTTTGGCTTAGTTCCTTAAAAACTCTGGAGCTCTCTCCTCGAATATCTGTGGATCATATTGCCCTGAACTCCCCAGGCCCCCGTTCAGGTTTTTCGTAAATGTCACTTCCTCTGAAGCTCTTCTATAATTATCCTATCTCAGGCAGATTTCCCCTCTCATTTGTTGTTCTCCATCTCAGCGTCGTAAGTATTTTCTTGTTATAATTATCACAATTTATAACTGGTTTGGTGACTTGTTGGTTCATTTATTTGTTTTAATATGAGGGCAGGGGCAGTGTTTACATTATTGACCCAATGCTTAGCCTAGTTTCTGGTACATAGTGAAAACTTAATATATATTTGTTAAACATATGCTTGGTCATTTCTTATTCATTTAAATTATACGTAAGTTCTATAGTCAGCAAACTAATGCCTATTCCCAGAGGCCTTCATTTTTTTTTTATCTACGGTAATACTTTCTTTCCTGAAGTCAATTTTGTCTAATAATAACATAGTTGATCCAGCCTTCTTATCCTTGTTGTTTGCATGGCGTATTTTTCTATCCACTTATTTTTAACCTAACTGTGTCCTTATATTTATAGTGTATATCTTATAAGCAGCATATACTTGGGTCTTGCTATTTTATCCATTCTGACAATCTCTGTCTTTTATTTGGATTGCTTAGTCCTTTTATATTTAATGTAATTATTAATTTTATTGCATTTAGTTCTACATTTTGTTTTTTGTTTTCTATTTGTCCTATCTGTTGTTTTTCTCTGTATTCTTTTCCTGATTTCTTTTGGGTTGATTGAATACTTTTCACTGTGGTATTTTAATTTACCTATTAGCATTTTAAATTTATTGCTTAGGCATTACAATATATAGTCCTAACTTTTAAGTATCTTAGAGTTAAAATTGTACGACTTCACGTAAAATATAAGAACCTGGTAACCACATAGGTCCATTTACTGCCTTCCCTACTGTCATTTATGCCTTAGTTGTCATATGTATTACATTTCTATATGTTACAAACTCCACACTATCATGCTATAACTTTTGCTCTACTTTCATTTCTTTTAAAGTTTTGCGATTTTAGGCACCAGTTTATCTAATAGTTTCTGGGACAAGAGTGAAAATCAAAGCCCAGTTTATAGTCTCAGTAGACTCCTTGTTTCTGAGACTGACTATGTATATTTATAAATCTCTTAGAAGCCTGCAGGAATCCACTTTATTGGAACACCCAATTGCAGGCTTTCACTTAATAAACTAGGTTTATTCATCCTCTTTTTAAATTTAAATTCCAGTGAGCATCCAAGCCTCTTTCCTCTCACACAAACCAGTTCCTTGTATTTCTTCATGCAAAATCAAATATTTATGGCATACACTTTATTATAACACTTTGGAATCAAGCTGCCTATAAAATTAATCTGTGTATGTGTATGTGTGTGTTTCCTTCTTAGGCAGTATCTTATGCCTTTTCTGTTTTCAGGATCTATTTTTCCTAAGGTTAAATTGTCTTCTCATGTGTGGTACTTTTTATATCTGAACCTGTGCTTTCTAGAATATTTTCCTCTCTTATTTTACCTTAATGTTTATGCTGTTAGTTTGGTAACTTTTGAGAGCTGTTTTTTATTCTTTTCTTCCGATTCCTTGCCGAGGTGTTTTCCTGACTCTTTGTGACAAAGCCAATAAATCATAGAGAAGCAAGTTAGCTATGTCACTGAGTAGTTGTGTGACTTTAGATCGGTCGCTCAATTTCTTTGAGCTCCAATTTACACGAAGTGATCCAAGATTCCTTCTAGTTCTAATATTCTATGATTCTATGACTTGAACTCCACTTTTAGTGACACACAAATACTGCCCAGCAGAGGATGAGGTCAGAGCTACTATACCGGTATTATCACTTATTCACATATGCGCGTGCACGCGCACGCACACACACACACACACACACACACACACACACACACACAGTACATCCAAACACACGTATATAGCCCTCCTCTCTCATTATCCTCTGACACTTCTGGATGGATCATTCTCACTCTTGGAAGCTCTTACTGTATATCTCCTGATTCTTGCCCCATATCCGGCTCTCTGTTCCTTGTTCTGCAAATACCCACAGTGTTTATATTCTTGAATCTGACTTTTACCCATTTCAGCTACTAATCTGCACAGCTCTGCTCCTGGACTTGTTCTCTACCTCTGCCTGTTGAGTTCACCAGAGTTTTCCTTCTCAATCCCTTCACCAGACCCTCTCCCCGCCAGAATGCCTCACCTAGGATAGTGGGCTTCCATTCTGCTTCGTCCCTGTCCCTTCCCAATGAACTGGGCTATATTCTTGTGAGTGACAGGATTCCTGAGAAAAGGCATAGAAAAAGTAAAAAAACCTTATGAAATCAGTACAGTAAAGAAAAGAGGTGGCACTGGCCCAAGGTAAAATTTTAACGTAGGGGAAGGTTATTTTCAGCATTCTTCCATAACTTTTTCAGACATATCTCCTTTCTTCGGTGCCCCTAATCTCCAGTGCTCTCATACTACTCCTTCCTGCCTTAGAAAACACCAGCGACACTCTCACCTAGTTCTCAGGACTCTAAGTTCTAAATTATGGTCACATCCAATCCTTCCTAACCAGACTTACTTGTCATATGATCACTCTTTAAGAGCCCTGTTATCTATGAGCCAAATCAAGAAACATTTGCGTCAAAGGCTGACAGTGGTTTGAAAAGTGTTCTTTCCTGGATAACATGACAGAATTTGAAAAAAGGAATTAGAAAATTTTGGTTTGAAGCCAAGCTCTCTTGCTTTCTATCTTCGTGAACTTGACCAAGTAACTTAGTCTTTCTAGAGTCTCATTTCGTTTTCATTAAAATGAGAGGGAAAATATTTTTCATGGGTTTTTATGAGAATTTTAGACATAATGTATGCGAGCGCTTTTTGTAAGTACTGTGCAAATATGCAGATTTTTACTCAGGATTTAAAAATGCTTTCCAGCCTCACCATATACATTGCTAATTGGGAAAGAGGCTGGTTCATTTGAAAAAAGATAAATCTAGAAGAATCTCTTAGCTGAAGTTGCTTCTTTAAAATTTTTTCCCATTGAATAAAGAAAGAGATAAAATAAATAAATAAATACATAAAATAAAAAGAGAGAAGCCAATAAGAGTTGGTGAATGAAAAATAAAATTTTAGGACAGAAGATTCCATATCCGTCTATCCATCTATTATGGAGAAAAGACTCACCCAATTGAATAATGATATGTACTATTTATTGAACATCTATGATGTGCCATGCACTTTACATATATTATCTCTACTTTTCAAAGAAACCCTTCAGAGTTGTAGAGAAGGAAATGGCTACTCAAAGACGATGAGTAATTTTTATAAGTTCACATCGCCACAGGGAGTAGAGCCATGTTCCAAACTCAGCTCTGTCTGATCACAAAGCTTATACTCTTTTCACTGGACTGTCCAGATCTCACTTCCCTGAGGAAGCTTACCGATCCATCTCAGAAGCTGCACACCATCTGGGGCCCCTAGATCTCCTGATCACCTTCAAAATATGTTCAAAAAACAAAGAACAGGCATATTTCAAAATAATTTGAAGTTAACTGGCCTGATGGCCCATAGGCTAGACCTGTTAGAACTGTGCTGTGGCCTCAACGGTTTCCCCAGAACAAGGTCTTGTGGAGTACCCAATATGGAACGTGCTTGTCAAGTCTGAGCCCATCCAAAGTCGGCACCCAAAATTATAAAGTAAGGGAGACTACAGGAGCAGCTACACCATGACACTGTATAATTATTTTACATTGGTGTAATTCCTGCTTGCCTGCTGGTTAACCCACATGACATGTCTGAAATGGAAGAAGCCTTTGTGGGTAAGTATAGAACTAAACTGGGTATTCTTTGTAGCGAATGTCTCAGCTGAATGGCGTGGTCCAGGAGTCCCTAAAGTTGTCACCTCTTCCTCCGCTCATGTGGAATTTGAATCTGAGTCCACGCACCCTTGATGGGAAAGTGCTCAGTGGTCCTTAAGGTAGTTTTCCCTTGCATGTACGTGGCCAGGTGCCATCTCATCACTGGCATTGAGGCAATATTTGAAGATGACCATCGTAGTAAACGTTAAGAGCAGAAGGAAAGAATGAAGCATCCACTAGCAAGGGAGCTTAATTTGAGTGTCTAAAACTCTGACTATATCTAAGCAGGATAAACAAACACCAAATTTCCCTTTCAATAGAAAATCTTTTGTTTGGAGATAAAGCCATCTCTGGATTTTTCCATGTTCTCCTGGGTTTTCCTCAGGTGGGAACTGGTATTAGGAGTTATAATGGGAAGGAAAGAACTCCAAACTGGATTGCCCTAAGCAGATTTCAAGTTCCTTTGAGAATTTACATGCATCTACTGATTTGACTAACCAGCTCCAAACTGATGCAAATGGCGTATGGAGGCTTTTACCAGGAGGAAGAGGTTGGGCGAGAGGAGTAGCTTGCAGACTTCCAATCTTGTAGGAGGCTCCTCCTTTGGGAGTCTGGCTGAGAACAGATGTTCTGACTCCCCAGGTTGCGTTGAAAAGCATTCTACCTTATTTTGGTCAAGGTCTTGACTAAGGGTCATAGGTGTCTTGAGGAGGTAAAGTGGCAATTAGTTGATTAGAAACAAAAGGCCTCACATCTCTCAGCAGTTGTGGTGATTTTCCCACTTGGAATTCTATAGACTCAGAAGCATAGAAATTTAGTGCTGGAAGGGCAGTGCGAATGTGGGCGGTTTGGCAGGCAGGAAAGAGGGAAGGGACTTAATATGCATGTATGTGTTAGGATTGTTACATGATTTTCTTCACTGAATCATTTCGACAGCGCTTTGAAGGAAAATAATTTTCCAAGCAACCGAGGCCCAACCCTTCGGTGAATTGTTTGAGATAGTGTTTAGATGAGACTAGAACCCAGTATGGCTGCTGTTCCTCCTACTGCTGTGTATGAAAATTCATCTCGACAGGAAAGAAGAGAGTTTCAATGTAGTCATGCACACTTTTCCCTTTTCTGAAAGGAAAGCAGGAGTCCGGCGTGAGCGCGTTGGTCAGGAATGTCTCGTGGCTGGACCTCCTGGTTTCCCAAATGGCCATACTCCTAGGGCTAAAGTAACATTCTAATTTCCCAGTCCCCAAATTGAACCCAAATAACATTGTTTTGTGCACATGTGAGCTGGGCCAGGACTTCCTCAACAGGAAGGAGCAAACAAAATCAAGAAACCTTGCAAACCAATTTTAAATAGAACAAAACCTATACATTTCCTAAGGCCTTCGAACTGGAACAAAACCAGATCAAAATATTCTCAGTAAACCTGAATCGAGCCAATATTTCCCTTGGGTTGAGTTCACTGCTCCAAGTACATATCACCGAGTGCTCAGGTGCTCCATGAGGCTGAGACATTGGCTCACAGAAAACACCAGGCTGGGAGCCCTAGCTCAGGGAGCCATGGAGTTCAGGAGGGCTCAGGTAGCCCTCACCTGGTCCGGCCTCTGACTCGTCATCTGCAAAGTGATGGGGCTGCACTTGTTTCACAGCGTTGGAACGAAAACAAAATAAAACAGAAGCTGTGGAAACTTTTAAAGAATTATCTTTTAGGGAGAATCTGATGTCTAGAACTGATAAAAGCAGAGCAGCTCTTGGGTGAAGCAGCAGTTGGTGGCTCAGTAGATCCAGAGAAAAGTATAAAAATAATAAAGGGTAGTATTTACTGTTCCGTGCATTTCCCTAAGCCCTTTCTCTGTAATAACTCATCTACTGGTCGCGACCATTTTTTTGAAGTAGAAACTATTATTATCATCATCCTGATTTTACTTTTGAGGAAACCAGAGGCACAAAGAAGTTAAGTAAATTGCCTGAGGTCATATAGCTAGTGAGGGGAAGTTTGGGATTTGCATCCAGGTGTTCTGACTAAGAGCGTACTGGTTTAACCACTCTGTTGCTTTCTCAGGCCAGCCCGCTAGGGTACTGGTCTATGTAAGGGATGTGAAATCAAAATAGACTAAGCTTGGCACCAATAACTCAGGTCTCTACTGGAGATTCCTGATGTGACTGGCAGAATGGAAGTTGGACATTGAAGCCCAAGCAGACAGAACCGTCAGGTGGACAAAACCAACATCCTTTTGAGTACTGCCCTAGTTCTGATGACAGTTTTGCTCCTGACATAGCAGGTCACGCCTTGATGTTGTAGGATTTTCTCCACTTCTGAGGCCCACTGTCTAAAACTGTGGGCCTCATAGGGATGGACGATAGACTAGTGGTTACCAGAGGGTGAGGGTGAGGGTGAGGGGGGAGAAGGGCGGTAGATGGGGTAAATGGGATCAAATTTGTAAAATTGGAAGTTATATAAATTACAAGTGAATAAAAAATTTTTTTTTTAAGTGCTGTGTTGCCTATAGTTGTAATAGGCTGAAGTTCTGAGGCCAGATGATTCAGCGAGTAATGCTGTTTACTGGAAATGAATGATTTTATATTATTATCTAATTAAAAAACCTTTTAATATGCCTTCCAAGAGGCTGCCTACTTCAGAAGTTCACAAAAGGGAAGTGAAGTAAGACTATGAACTACAGAACAGTGAAAAGTGTTTTGCAAACATGACAGAAGAAGAAAAAAATTTAAAATGCAATTTGAAGATGGTTTTATTATAGTAGACATGTAATATATCTCTTTTATGTGTGAGTAACTAACATTACTTATGAATGGAAAGATATCTATTTTTCAAGATAGTTTTAGTTGCAGTAAAACTATGTTCAGTGCATGTAATAAATTTCTTATTTTGTACATAAAAGAGTTGCCTTTTCTCCCAGTCTGTAGTTTGTCTTTTCATTTTCTTAATGGTATCTTTGGAAGAACAATTTTTAATTTTGATAAAGTCTAATTTGTCGGGTTTTTTTCTTTTATGGATTGTGTTTTTGGTGTCACACTTAGGGAATCTTTGTGTAACCCGAGGTCAGAAAGGTCTCCTGGACTTTACTCCTTCATTCAAAACACTTATTAACATATGCTTATGCCAGGCACCATGCAAGGGGCCAGTCCTATAAAAGTGCATAAACTCCTCCCCTCTGAGAGCTCCAGGAGGAGACAGAGGCACGTGAGCAATCCACCGAAGGAGGCTTTAAGTTGTTTTAAGAAGCATTTGCAGTTGGGACACTGAGGAGGGAATGTGTAAGGGCTAATGGAACCAGGGGAGGAAGCAAAGGTCAACTCAGGTGGTCTGATATGGACTCTCATGACCAAAACTGTGGTTGAGGGGAAAGTCACACAGACCCCTCACAGGACTCCAGAAGAGTGGCGCTGAGAGGATCTGGGGAGAGAGAGAATAGCTTTCTCCTTTCTTGAAAGAGAGTAGGCAGAATTTATTCTAGGCAGAATTTACTCGGTGATTTTTACTAGCAGGGCTCTCCAATCCAGCAGGACTGAGGTCCTTAAAAAAAAAAACAACAAAAAAGAATCTGTAAGTACAGACAGTGAGCACACTGCCTCAAGATTGTTTCCTTTTCATATCAATAACTTAGTTTGGATGGAAGCGCTGATCACCTATCGCGCTGTTCTTTGCAACAGGGAGAATGGCATTGTTGGCTTTCTCTCTGCTTACAGTGATCAGGACTGGGCCACCTAGGCCGAAGGAGAGGCATTCCCTCCCATAAGCACAGGGACCATGAGCACTAGTAGGCAGTTCCATTACAAGAACAGCTGTTCCTTCATTCAGCGAAGAGGCTTTTGATCATGTTTATTCTTGTTGCTGCCCTAAAAGGAGAACAAGCCAACTTCTTGCAAAGCAGGACTGGCCCCGGGAACTATTCTAGGGAGGACCTGGCAAAGGAACACATCTAGGAGAGAGGCTAGCTCAGTTTTGCATTCAGATCAGAATCTCAGGGCTCGAAGGGAGAGCATCAGTCTCTTGCTCAAAGTGTGGTCTGAGGACCCGCAGCAGCAAATCACTGGGGTACTTGCTAGAAATGTTGCATTTCAAGCCTCCTCCAGAGACTAGAGCAGAAGAGCAAATCTGTTCATACTTCCCAAGAGGCTGATAATATCTGTTTTATACCAAGATCTGTTTTTTACCAAGATCACCAGGTGATTCTCAAGCACTTTTCAGGTTTGAGAAGCACTGGTCTAGTCCAGTGGTCCTGGAGTCCCCTGCAGATATCCTGGCTAAGTGGTCAACTAGGCTCAGCTATTTCAGGAACAGATAGCCAAGGTCAGTCAGCAGATGAGAATGATCCTTTCATTTTTCGATTAGGCTAGTTAGGTAGATAAATGGGCATAGGTGAATAAATAGCTACGCTCTAATTTGCAAGGGCGGGTCAACTTCAGAGTTATCTTTTAAAACGGCTCCTTTTAATAGCAAATGGACTGCTTAAAACATTTGGAAGAAGCAAAAAGAGATATTGGCATGTGATTCTGTGTCTATTTAGCCTCATTCCATAGTTTATCTAGTATTAGGAAAATGCAGCATGATTGCGTGTATTATTAATGCGAATTAGTTGTCACCAATTATTCTGTGTACTTACTGTTTAAATGGCCATGTACTCTTTTTCATACTAAAATGAATAAATTGATGCTAGCAGTGGTTTCCAAACTTCAGCATGCCTCAGAATCACCCAGAGAGCTTGTTAAAAC
>NW_011889064.1:2298488-2312919 GCF_000151845.1 Pteropus vampyrus
AGTTGTTTTAAGAAGCATTTGCAGTTGGGACACTGAGGAGGGAATGTGTAAGGGCTAATGGAACCAGGGGAGGAAGCAAAGGTCAACTCAGGTGGTCTGATATGGACTCTCATGACCAAAACTGTGGTTGAGGGGAAAGTCACACAGACCCCTCACAGGACTCCAGAAGAGTGGCGCTGAGAGGATCTGGGGAGAGAGAGAATAGCTTTCTCCTTTCTTGAAAGAGAGTAGGCAGAATTTATTCTAGGCAGAATTTACTCGGTGATTTTTACTAGCAGGGCTCTCCAATCCAGCAGGACTGAGGTCCTTAAAAAAAAAAACAACAAAAAAGAATCTGTAAGTACAGACAGTGAGCACACTGCCTCAAGATTGTTTCCTTTTCATATCAATAACTTAGTTTGGATGGAAGCGCTGATCACCTATCGCGCTGTTCTTTGCAACAGGGAGAATGGCATTGTTGGCTTTCTCTCTGCTTACAGTGATCAGGACTGGGCCACCTAGGCCGAAGGAGAGGCATTCCCTCCCATAAGCACAGGGACCATGAGCACTAGTAGGCAGTTCCATTACAAGAACAGCTGTTCCTTCATTCAGCGAAGAGGCTTTTGATCATGTTTATTCTTGTTGCTGCCCTAAAAGGAGAACAAGCCAACTTCTTGCAAAGCAGGACTGGCCCCGGGAACTATTCTAGGGAGGACCTGGCAAAGGAACACATCTAGGAGAGAGGCTAGCTCAGTTTTGCATTCAGATCAGAATCTCAGGGCTCGAAGGGAGAGCATCAGTCTCTTGCTCAAAGTGTGGTCTGAGGACCCGCAGCAGCAAATCACTGGGGTACTTGCTAGAAATGTTGCATTTCAAGCCTCCTCCAGAGACTAGAGCAGAAGAGCAAATCTGTTCATACTTCCCAAGAGGCTGATAATATCTGTTTTATACCAAGATCTGTTTTTTACCAAGATCACCAGGTGATTCTCAAGCACTTTTCAGGTTTGAGAAGCACTGGTCTAGTCCAGTGGTCCTGGAGTCCCCTGCAGATATCCTGGCTAAGTGGTCAACTAGGCTCAGCTATTTCAGGAACAGATAGCCAAGGTCAGTCAGCAGATGAGAATGATCCTTTCATTTTTCGATTAGGCTAGTTAGGTAGATAAATGGGCATAGGTGAATAAATAGCTACGCTCTAATTTGCAAGGGCGGGTCAACTTCAGAGTTATCTTTTAAAACGGCTCCTTTTAATAGCAAATGGACTGCTTAAAACATTTGGAAGAAGCAAAAAGAGATATTGGCATGTGATTCTGTGTCTATTTAGCCTCATTCCATAGTTTATCTAGTATTAGGAAAATGCAGCATGATTGCGTGTATTATTAATGCGAATTAGTTGTCACCAATTATTCTGTGTACTTACTGTTTAAATGGCCATGTACTCTTTTTCATACTAAAATGAATAAATTGATGCTAGCAGTGGTTTCCAAACTTCAGCATGCCTCAGAATCACCCAGAGAGCTTGTTAAAACTGATTGCTAAGACCCATAGCCAAAGTTTTTGATTCACTTTAGGTGAGAACTGATACTTCACATTTCTAGTAATTCTAGTAATTGATATTAATGCTGGGTTATAGAAATAGTAGCTTCAGGGCATTTTTGGCACTGCAGGAAATATCTAGCCCCTTATTACTTGATGGTGTGCTCTGATGATATAGAATATAGGGCCAAATTTCAGTAATCCATGATCATGGGAGACAGAGTACCTGGGACAATTTAAATACAGAAATAATCTAACAACATTCTCTGAGATCATTGATTTCAAACTTCTGCTTTCCAAACTACATCTGAGTAGATAACAATGTAATTTGCTTCTCTTAGTTTCTACCCACCTCTGATGGCAGAGGGATAGAATAATTCTGATCGACTGCAGGATGCTCGGTGTTGAAATCATAAGCGCCTGCTGGATGGCAGGTGGTTCCACTGGCCAGTGTGGCTGACATTCTGAGCATGGGGCCAGTTCTGAGCTGTCAGATAACCTTCCGGGTCATTATGTCCTGTGTATAGTTATGGGCTTGACCTACATTTTTGCCCTCATCACCTATAGGCTCACAGCCATGACTTCAGTAGAATAAAGGAGCAGTTACACTGGAAAAAGACCCAAGGTCCTTTAACTCTTGGAATTGCCTTAGTCCACAGTGAACTGAAGTCTTTGGCACAGCATAGGACCCAAACATCTCTGAGTGGGGTTCCTTCTGGCAAATTTCCCCATCTGTGGCAGCTACTCAGATTTAAACTGTTGATTCTGACCTTTCTGATGCTGCCTGTCTAAAGACTGTCTGCAGACTGCTCTGCCAGAGGCTTCCTGCCAGTGAAAAACCATGACTGCACTTTATACCATAATTGAGTGGAGACAGGATTTACCTCATTGGAGCACCTTGCCTGTCTGACTTCCATTTCATCTTATTAAAAACAGAGACTTGGGACTTTTTCTTTTTTTATAAAAAATTTATTGAGATGATGCAATTATAGGCTTTTCTTTAAAAATTATTTGCAACTCACTGGCCCTGAGAAAAGGCTTTTTTTTTTTTTGTTTTTTTTTTTCTTCTTTTTGTTACATTCATTTGATTCAGTCCCTTATAAACCCCACACCTCATAAACAAGAGATCAGAAATTAAAGGAAAAAAAAAAAGCAAGAAAGAGAAATTCTAGATTCATTCTGGTTTGCAGGTGGTTGTAGTCACCAAGAGAAATCTTCAAGAATGTTCTTGAAGATTTGGCATATGTGAGATTCAGGGAGTTTGTAGTTGTTTAGTGTTGATGCAGATGGGGCCAAAAGGATCAGGTTAGTCTTCTGTGGTTTTTAGAAAGGCAGGGATTATTGCCCACCTTTTCTTCTCATTGGCTTTCTTGTATCACTCCCTTCATTCCAGGTTTTTGCCCAAAGAAGAGCAGGCTGAGTGGGTGAAAACTAACTAGCACTGAATGCTTAGGCAAAGAAAATTGCCCTTTGTGAATTTCACCAAATCTTTTATCTTCAGCTTCCTGGGTGAGAATGGGTCAAATGGGGATATGGCTGGGCTGGATCTCAGCCTAACTCTGTCCCTGGCATGTTGTCTGCTCCTGGGGCAAGTTGTATTACATTTCTGATACTCCCTTCTGCAAAAGGGAGTCAATGTTTCAGAACTGTATTCAGAGTTGGAGCCTAGGTGGGGAAAGGCGGAAATAGTGGTTAGTCATTTAGGCAAATTCTGTCATTTAAGTTTTAGCTAAATTTACATTCTCATTTGGACAAGGATCAGTGTAAAAAGACAAAAGGATCGGAGGGTTGAAAAGAGCAAATCCATCAGTCTGTTTTCCCTTTTTGCTTGGGGGGATCCCCACAAAAAGGCTGGGAACATTGGTGGTACTGCTTTAGGCCAGACCAAGTTACCTTGGACAAAAGATTTTAGGAGCCAGTCCAGCCAGTTGCCACTGCCATCTTCTGATGGAGAAGAGGCAACCTAGCTAACTCAAGGTACGGGGAGCAGAAGACGCTAGGGAATTTCAAGGTGCAAGTGAGTGTGTCCATCCTGGACACAGCTGGAGGAAGCTGTCCTCTGCAGTGCTCTTCTGCATTTTCCCTTCCCAATTTCTGATCTTGCAAGGCAAGGATTTCCATGATGGCAGCAGGGAAAGACCAACTATTCTGATCATGGATGTGCTTTTTACCTTGGTCCTAGGTAAAATTTTCATCACCCCTAGTACTTAGTGTTGAAGTGAGAAATGTCTTGATGGATAGATCCTGCAGGTAGAATGTAAATTCTCAGAGGACAGGATTGTGCCCGATTTACCTTTGAATCCCTCGGAGTGTTTAGTGGGTGCTCCAACGAGGTTTGCTAAATTAAATCTGAAATCTTTGGCGTCTGCATTGTGTAAGTACTGTATTCCTGGTGTCGGTACTGCCCACGTATTCTCTCAAAGAACAAATGAGAAGAACTTTTGCTGTTAAGGGAATTAATAGAAATCATTCTTGGTAATACCTGGATGCGAAATAAAGACTACACTGGAATTTGTGCCTTCTATTTCTTCTTCGAGTGCCTGAAAGTGTCATCCTAACTCTTATATATTCTTATAGGATATTGCTTTAAAAATCCTTGGATCGAAAGGGAATTTCCCTCCATGATTCAACTGTAAAATCCTTTGAATAGAAAGAACCTGAGTCCTCATACCTCGGTAAGGTGAATAGAATGAGATATCCTAATTTTAGGGAAGAGTAACATCATGCCCTTGTCTTTCATTTCACAGTCACACAAAGGACTTTAGAAAAAAAATCCACCCTTTCTCTCTTGTTCTTAAACTCAATGGCTTTTACAACGCTCAAGGTATTTGGCTTAATCTCTCCATTTGAGATACAACATCAGTCATCATAGAGGCTGTATCACTGTGTGCCATTGGACATTCTTGAAAGACATCTGTGTTATGCTGGGATCCAGCTGCATTTCATCACTATTTCAGCAAATTCAAACCAAACCCTTCATAATGGGAGCCCCTAGCCTCACACAGAAGGTCCCTGACTTCACTAGAAGCTCAATATTCTGGAAGGTAGAGTGGGGGGGAGCACATGACAGTGGGGGCGAGCTGGCTACCTCCATGTTTCTACATGTGGTCTGATAAGGGGCAGGAACAGAGCAAGACTGAAGAGCCCTGATCAGCTCCTCAATTCCAGTGTCCTTAAACCATAGTCAATCTATCTGTGCCTCCTTCCCTGCAGGCTGGTGTCCTTGCCAGGAGGCTGGGGGAGAATGCCTCGCGCTTGTGTGCTGTGCCTGACTCAACTTAGAAATGGCTGGAAGAGAAGCTGGGTCTGGCCACTTCACCTAGGGCCTGCTGCTTACAGTCACAAGCGTACCCTGGGGGAGCTGTGAGATGCTCACCTGACAGGGGAGGAAACAGAGAAAAATGAGGAGAAACAAGGAGAGGGTGCTTTGTAAGGCAGGTCTAACCTTTTGGATTAAAAAAACACCGTAGTCCTAATGTTGGATTCTGAACCTGTATTGGAAAAGTCAATTTAGACGGCTAGAAAAGGAAAGCAAATCCAAACAGCTCTCTAAAAATATGTTATCATCAAAAGTACTAAGGGGTGGTGTGTCCCTCATTTTACAAGATACTATTGACTTTATTTTGAGGTGAAAAAGAGCCACGAATGAGTCCATTCTGAAACACAGCTATGCAAAGAAAGAAGGAAATGGTAATGTATCTGAAGAACTTCTCATCTGCCCGGGCTGGGCAGACACTGGTAGCAACCGAGACCGCACACTCCAGAGTCCTCCCCTCTCGAATGCCCTGTGTCCTATGGGTACCAGGAAACTGTAAAAAAGGCTAGGAATTGAAAAAAATAACAATTAGGTGAGGGCATGGAACTGACCACACAATGGCCTTTGAGATGGAGCGGAGAAGACCCTTCCTACCTCCCTATCCTCTAGACCCCACTGCAGAAGATTCTTCGCCCAGTTCCTGGACCATCAGGCCTATGTGGCCTTTTTGTATTTACCACTTTGCAGCACCTGTAAGCTGATTCCAAGGTGCCAGGTCCCTCTCAACAACTTGAATAGCCTTCCATTCTTACCTGACGCTCTGTGGAACCAGGGAGCTTCAGGGTTCTCACAGCTGTGTCAGGGGCCACCTGCCGGACTAGCACTTATCTTTCTAGAGGACAGCACCATCTCTGATGTTTTTGGCCTCCCTCAGACAGGTGGCCAAATGCCGGGCTGTGGGTCTGATTTAGTGGTGCCGGCCCCAAAGCACCCAGGCCACCAATTCTGTTTAGGAGCCTACTGCTCCCCAGACTCTCCAAGAGGCTGAACTCTGCTGGAAGGCGTCTGAAGCTCAACGGCAGGCAGGGAGGGAGGGCAGAGGGGAGGCAGGGAAGGAAGGAGAGCGAGAAAGAGAAAAAGAGAGCTCTCCTTTTCACTTTATCTTTTTTAAAAACATTTTTTTCTTTTCCTTTTTTTTTTTTTTTCCCAGCCAAGATCCAACAGCAACGGGAACAAACCTGACTCACGTGGCAGGATAAAGAGGAACCTGAACCCTTTTGCAAGTCTTCTCTTTCCTGACCAGCTGGGTGTGCTGCACTTTTGTGAGATTTGCAAAAAATATATATATATAACAGATATATATTTCCATATGAAAACGACCTTGGTAGTCTTCCCCTAGATGAATCATGAAAAGTCAAATGGCATGGTCTTAAAAAACAAAAACAAAAACGAAAACGATGAAACTAACAATAGGTGGAAGGGTGAGGGTGAGGAATTACAGACGGAGAGATTCCGAATGAGTGGGGAACGTGAACCGCGAGTCCCAGGCTCGTGCCCTCGGCCTGAATTCCAGCCCCGCCTTTGCTGGGTGGTTTGTCTAAGGTGCTCTTGGGTCCCTCCTGATATGCAAGCCAAGTGTCACTCGCATTCCTGGGTCTCTGCCTTTTCTACTCTCCTCAGCCCGCCTGCTCGCTCCGTCACGCCTCCAGCAGTCCCGCTGGGCAGGGGCTCTCTCGGCTGCCAGCCCGCTGACATGGTGCGCTGGTGCCTTCAGCATTCATCTTCTTGGTATATTTGTTCATCCAGCTCCTGGGACTCAAGGTGCTCCAGACGGTCTGTTCGGCCACTCATGATTTCATCTGGGGTTTTCATAAACCTTGGGAAGAGGAAATGGGGCATAAAGAGATTACATTTTCCTAAAGTTGTCTTCACCTTGAACTGGAAACTTAAAAAAAAAAAAAAAAGGCCCTATCACCTCATATAACTTGAGAGCTACTGAACCCAGCCATTAATGCTAACTTAATGTCAATTAGAAAAAGGTGCTCCTTCTCCTGAGTGCCTGAAAAATGGTGAAATAATTATTAAAACAACAACAACAACAACAAAAAACAACGGCGAGGATGACTGTGAGACCGAGAGCACCCCTCGGAGCTGGTTAGCGCATTACTGCATGATCATGTCAGGGAACCATGGCACAGGGAACCGCTTATCCGCGTTACTTATTTTTAGAGTTAGATTTTATAATGACCCATGAGAGCTATAAATCCACTTCCATTCTGGACCATGAGTCCAGGGAATGGTATTCAAAACTTGAATTTAACTCAAAAGATACAAGTCCATGCTGAAAGGAAAATTTTGGGCCAGTTAGTGGTGCTTTTAGAAATCACAAAGGCAAAATGGGAGTCTTTTTTTCCATGTTATCAGTGATGCGCCCAAAATGCTAGCAATTACTTCCCTTTAGTCTATCTTCCTTGGCAGCGAGGTGCACACAGCAAGGCTTATCTTGTTCATTGGGTTCACCTGGAAATAACTTCAGTGACGTGTTTTGACCATGATTTACACAGTTCAGGAGGCAGCCTAGGTGCAAATCTTCTGCCCTTACCGTGGGGGTGCCCTCTCCACAGCCCTGCTCTGTGCTGGCACACCCTTCCCTTCCCATGCACTCTGCCCTGCACCAGATGAACTGTCTTAAACATCCATTTTCTCTCGTCCTTTTATGTTCAAAAGCCTACGATGACCGCTTATCAAGTCAAGGACACGCTCTCCAGCCTGCCCATTGGGGCCTCTGTCATCTCTACCCTGGAGAGTCTTGGTTTCCACTGCTGACAAGCGTGAGCCCTCCGTTCTGGTCTGGCCAGTCTTCTTTCTTCTATAACCATGCCATCCTCCAAACCTCTAGCTTTGACCCTATTCACAACCCTCTTTACTCCTTTCACTCTCTGAGCCCTATTCTTTGAGCTCCGCCTCATCACCAAAGGGCTGCTTACTGGCACCGGTCCACCCTGAAACCTTCCTTCCCGCAAATCCTAGAAATCCTGTAAAGAGGACCCACAATTTAACACTTCACTTGATTACACGCTGGGTTTTTTACCGAGAAGCCTTCATTTTGTGGCAAGTCTGGCTTCCAAAACTCATTTTCTCAAAAATGACTAATCTCTCCTCACTAATAGGCCTATTCTTTCCTTTTATCTTGTTGAAAATCTCTATCGGAAACCTGTGAACTTCCCAGCTACAGCTGCTTTTCTTTTCTGCCCATTATTCCTGAACTTCTCAAGCAATATGATCTGTAGCATCCGAAGTCTGTCTTCTACTCTTATCCAAAACTTCTCCCTCAACATCTGAAGTCACCTCTAGTTCCCTCTAGGCCAAGTCCACAGATATGTTATATTTGGCCCTTCGAACTACCTCTTCCTACTTCTGACTGCTTTTTCATATTAAGCTTCTGATATTCCATACCTGGCTTGTCAAGAAACTTTTATTGAAAGCCTCCATAAGGTATAAAACAGAACTATATAAAATATAATCTTCTACCTTCTATGGACTTTTGACCTAGTTGTGGGGAGGACTTCACACATACAACTATTAATAATGAGAATCAAAATGTGGTTTAGGGCCACAGGAACCCAAGAGATGATGGAAGAAGATTGTGTGTGTTCGAGCAGTTGAAGAAGGCTTCATAAAGGGCAGCAGACTTGAGATGGATCTAGAGAGTATATATATTAAAAAAGCAAAAATTAAAGGGATATATGTTTGTGGCATAGTGTTAGTAGGGCAGCTGGAAGTGTGTATTAAGAATCTGGGAGGCAGGAGAGTGGACCAGAGGTAAAAGAGAATGTTGAATTAATCTGGGTGTGAATCATGAAGTCTAAGTATCAGTCTCTATTGCCAGAGAAGCTTTTCTTTCATCTTCCAAATCTCTAGAAAGTGCTTGTCATTGGTAGACTCTAACCTGCTGGTAGGAAATCTTGGGAAATGTGGCTCCCAGACTATTAGCCCCTGTAACAGAGAATGGCGTGGGAATGGTACTGAGAGCCAGTGGACAATCCAGCACAACGACTGACTTGGACACAGGAAGAGTCACAGACAACTCTAGTGTTATGTTGGTTGCTTAACACAGTGATGATGCCACTGATGAGAAACAAGAATACTGGGGGGTGGGAGTGTGTGGGGAGAGTTCTAGTATGTGTATGTCTTGAAATATTTCATGTCTGTGAGACTAACGTGATATTTAAGTGGACATGTCCTATAAGCAGCTCTTAGAAATTCAGAATTGGAATTTAAGGAAGTTTTTCGAGCTGGATAGAGGGATATAAGAGTCTCACCATTGAGGTGATAACTCAAGCTGTGTAATGAGATCAATTCGCTCAGGAAAAAAGTACAGAGCAGGATGAATAGGAGCCAAGGACTAGGTCTGGTAGAAGGATGAAGGGAAGGCATCAGCAGAGCCAGAGAAAAAGGGTTCTTTTTTTTTTTTTTTACTTCATTCCCTTCTGTTTTCATCTCTTGAACAGCCTTTTCTCTTTCTTTTAAAGATCCCAATTGTTTTGACTACCCCTAAATTACCATGCCTTCCCAATGCTACAGCTCAGGTTCTCTGCTCTTTCCAGTAAGTACTTATCGCAGTGACCTCCTCTGCTCATATACAGTGTCATTTTCTATCTGTATATAAATAATTCCAAGTCCACATCTCTAGTCCCATCTGTAACTCTTTCCTGTCCCACCAGCCAAAATCTATAACGTAAGGTGGTGTTTCTTGATCCCATTTTCTCCCAACCTTTGCTTGGTCTCACCACGTCAGCTACCACCGGTGAACATCAGTGTTCTGCCTGCCCTGATTGGTGCTTTAGATCTCTTCTTCTTCCCCTTCCAATTCTTCCTCCTCTCTTACATAGTACTTGAATCACAATCTATGTGGTAAGTTAAATGGTTGGAACTCATTAGCTGTGAAGAATTCTGGGAAGAGGAACGTCTAGTGCAGTGGCTTTCTAATTATGATACACTGTAATAACTACATTTTACATCATGATTCATCTCTCTCTCTCTCACACACACACCTCAAAACAAAATTTTCATGAATTGGCGGTCATCCTTAATTACGTTTGATATAGTCTGATATTTTTCAACTCTAGCCTATCCTAATCAATTCTGTTCTATTTCATTTAAAAAAGGTGTGACTGACTCATTAACACTATCGCTATTTGACTAACATTGGTTCAGTTGGTAACCTGGAAGTCTAGGTTTAATTCCTTGCCCTGACATTCAAATATTACTCCGATTGCTCCCTTTAACTAGGCTGGATGTTAACGCCAGGTAATACTATATGATCACTGCCTTCTCTGAAAGGCGAGTCAGATTGTGTTTATCTAGTTTTGGTTTTACTATATGGCAGACATAAGTAAAACAAAAAAAAATTTTCTTTTCTTAAATTTTAACAAACCAGCATCTGGCATCCGATCTGTAGCAATGATGGCTTTGAGTATCCAATAGGCAGGTAGAGATCTTAACAGTCTCCCTCCTCCCTCTTATTTAAAGAAAACAATATCCTCCCAAAAGAAGGAAAGGAGAAAAAGGAAGTGCTACCTGAACAAAAGCCTTTGTCCTGGCTCCTTCCTGATAATGTTTAGTTTGTAGTAGTGGCGCAGGGCTCTGGACATTTTCTCATAGGTCATGTTTGTTCTGTTCTGTTTGTTCAAAGGAGGAAGAGAGAAAAAAAGCACAAAGACACAATGAAATGAACCTCAGAAAAGGCTCTGGGGGAGCTATTAAAATAAAAGCTCTTTGGCTGCTCCTGTGGCTCTGCCAGTTTGGGAAAGCTACCTGCTAATCTGCTGCCTTCCAGGCCCATTCGTCCCCACCCCTCTGCTTTCACACAGGTCATCTCCAAGATTTCTCCTAAAGTGAATCACCCTTTGTCAGAAGTCTCGGAGCTGAGCTAAGAAAGCACATCCCACAGCAACCTCCCTCAGTTCCTTTCCCAAAACTGTGCTCTGCTGTGTCCAAGGAATTTCCTGCAGGTTCCCACTATCTGTGGGTCATCCTTCACTTTCTGACCTACAGAGAATTTCTTTTTCTTTTTCTTTTCTTGTTGCAGTGACCTTTCTCAAACAGCGTTTCTGGTCTGTCATTTTAAGGAAGAGATTTGTTGTTTAAATTCCTGTTGTGGAAACAAGAATATAGTGGTTCCAAGCCCGGGTGCTATGGCACAATGTGGGAGTTGCAGAGGGATTTTTCTCAGTGACTCACACACTGGAGTGTCTCTCAGTGGGCCTTGCCATATTTGGTCATGGCACACTGGGTCCTCGAAGGCCGGGGCAGAGTGCGCTTGGCTGTGTCCCTCTCTGTCCCCTCTCATCTGGCTGATCTGGCGTTGTGCCACCACAGCACTGTGCCAGTTGGTCAAGCCTGGATCTTGAATCTTTTCTTTTCTTTTCTTTTTTTTTTTTAAGTAGGAATACGGATTTATTTATTAAACGTTTTTTGAGGGGGGGGGATCTCTTTGCTCCATTTATTTTACTTTATTGTATTGTGAGAAGAACATGTAACATGAGATCTATTCTCTTGACAAAATTTTAAGTGCATAATATAGCAGTATTAACTACAGGTACAATAGTGTACAGCAGATCTCCAGAACTTACTCATTTGCCTAGTGGAAACTTCATGCCCATTGATTAGTACCTCCCCATCTCTCCCCCTCCCAACCCCTGGCAATACCTACCCACTTTTCGATCCAATGAATTTGCCTATTTTAGATACTTCATATAAGTGGAATCAGGCAGCATATGTCTTTCTGTGACTAGCTCATTACATTTAGTATCACGTCCTCAAGGTTCACCTATGTTGTTGCATCTTGCAGAATTTCTTTTTTTAAGGCTGAATAATATTCTATCGTATGCATAGACCACAGCTACTTTATCCATTCGCCCATTGATGGACATTTTGGTTGTTTTACCCACTTTTTACACCTACATAGTTGAACAGTTTTCCTAACTTTAAAAGACTTTATCTTTTAATTAAATTCTTTCATTCTTCCTAGTGTGCAGGATTGTGGGGCAATCCTACTTCTTGCACTGTTTGCTTTTAAAGCGGGATGTTTTAAAGCCAGACTGTGTTTTCCATGTAGAAATGGGCCTTCGTGAACATAGGAATTTCTAACTGAGCAGAACAGAAGTGACACTTCTCATAGCTCCCTGTGTGTCAGAGAGCCCCACAGTGCTTCCCTGTTACCCCGTTCCTAATGACACCCTGGGTGTCCAGGTCAGGTCAAAGAGATGGGAGTGAGGGTTACTCAGACCTCAGCCCTGTCAGACCAGATAGTTAACTGGCACCTGGCAAAAGTAACAAACAGAAAGGGGCATCTTCAATTCTCTCCTTCCCTTTGCAACTGTTGTCTAATTGTTTGCCCGGTAAGGAAGAAACTAAATAATCACGCACAGACTTAGGAAGTAGAAGACAGACAATTATCCTCCAGCCCAGGGATAAAGGCTTTATTTTGGCACAAGTTTACAGAGTGACTATCTAGTGCTCTTTTACCTTATGGTTTCCCCACAGTCGAGCCAGTCCATTGGGATCCACTATCCGGAATATTTTGGATTCTTTGTCCTCCCATCGGATGAAGTTTTCGTACCGGCTGTCAGAAAGCAACTGATAGACGTAATCCCAAAGCAGTCTACAGTCTACAGAGGAAAAGGTCAAGAAAACACTGTTGAAAATGTTTCTTGTTGAGGCACTAAGAACAAAAATCAGAAAAATAGTTGAATAAGTGCTTTTGCCTACTTTGGAAGGACTAACTTCCTCAGGGAGTTAGACAGGGAGGAGACCAAGGCCCAGAGAGGCCTGTGGGATGGTGTTGGAGAAGGGTGACCTTTCACCTGTGGAGGCCTTAGAGACCATCCAGGCCAAGTGACTCCTCCCATAGATGGGGACACAGTGACCTGGAGAGAGGAAGTGATTTTTCCATGGTCATGACCAATGACTTGAACTTGAGCAGAGTCCATAGGAGAGCCAGAGAGCTAGCTCTAACTGTAAATGTGTCTCTGAAAGTGGGCAATAAAAGTCGGCTGGCAGGGTGACAAGGCAGGAAGTGAGCCCTAATGTTCCAGGGCGAGCAGTGTGGTATAACTGTACCATTAAGATGACTTCGGTGTTGGAGGGCGATACTGAATGGATAAAGATGAGAAGACTGGGGTTGGCTAAAAAATGGCAGGAAAAGAAGCGTGATGTGTAAAAGGCTGTGGGAAAAGAAAAACTATACGGCTTGGTGACCATGACTGTGGGAATTGTGACTAGTATGGTTTTAAAAAGAATACAGATCTCATTATAGCACACTGTGGAGGTCTTTCAAATTGTTTTGATAATAATGGATTCAAGGTAAAGAGAAACCCAGGGCAAAAAATCTCTTTCCCCACTTGTACAACTGATGTTTGTTCATTTGGTTAAGCAACAAATATTAAGCGAATTAGTGTAGGCCAGGCACTGCGCTAGGCCTCACCTCTTAGCTATGAGTTGGCACATACTGCTTGCCTTCCTTTTGTGCTAGTGTTTTTTGGGTTTGTGCCATAAGGGTATGTGGTTTACCCTCTCACAGAGTCTTGACAGGTGGGTGGGGACAGACAGGTACTTTCTAGGTCTAGTTGATGTTGGACTGGCCTCCAGGTGTTCACTGTTGATTCTGAACGCTTTGATAGGCACTAACCAGTGTGGCTGGGAATAAATGATTAATTACTAAGTGTCATGTGTGCCTGGCACTTTACATGCATTATTTATAATCCTCTAATGCCCGAGGTCCTGGGATTTGAACTCCAGGGCGCCTGCACTATGATGTGCTGACGACCTCCTTATGTTGGGTGAGGCCTGGGAGATCTGGGGCGGGGAGGGTCTGGGTCAGGCTTGGAGTACCTTAGAACCCACACGTTCACCTCCCAGAGAAACAGACACAATCTTTCTCTGGAGTATATTTATAAGGGGAATTGGGTCAGGTCACCGTGTGCAAGTTTCTTAAATCTCCCCGACTGTTCTGTTTCCTCATTTAAGAAACAGGAAAAACAACACTCACTTTATAGGATTACTGGATGAGTGATAACGCCAGTAAAGAGAAAGTAATGAAAATAACAACAATGAGTTGTTGTTATTATTATTACTATTATAGAAACATCATAATGTATAAATCCTAAATGGAAGAGACAATGTTGAAGAGAAAAAGCACCCATGAGGCAGAGATTTAGCCTTCTCAGCTCTCAGGCATTTCTGTATCTGACTAGTCCATCAGCCTGCAAGGGTGCGTCCCCGGGGCCAAGAGTGTGCCCCACAGGGACGTCATCTTTAATTCTGTCCTGAGACCCTCCCCTCCCAGGCATCCTTTTTCTGCTGAAAGAAAAAGGAACAACAATGATATTTATTGGTGCTGTTTGCAATCACTGTGCTGTGTATTCTGCAAGCATGGTTGCGTTTGACCCTTGTGACACCTGAGGAGGCAGGTGCTGTTGTTATTCCTATTATATGGACAAAGAAGCTGGGGCTTAGAGGGTTTGGTAATGTACTCGAAGGGCAGAGCTCGTGAGAGACCACACATAGGATTCTAGGCTTTGGTGACTCTGAAGCTCGTGCAATGTCATGCTTCTCGATGCAATTTCTATTCTCAGAGAAGCTGGTTAACAGGTATATATA
>NW_011889064.1:2313329-2342535 GCF_000151845.1 Pteropus vampyrus
ACACACACACACACACACACACACACACAATTTACTTATTTATTTGTAAAATTTTAGGACTTTCCAGAGCAAGGTTTAACTCTAACGCATCCTTTGCGAAATCCAGCCTTTTCTCTGCACGGTAGAAGAAACTGGCCTAAAATGTGGCATTTTCCAGGAGGCTTAATTTCTCAAGGAACTACCATCAAATTTAAGATGGCCATAAACCTTTAGTATCCCTTACTGTATCCTTTTTGCCTCGATTATCTGTGTCTAAAAAGTAATGTGATGTGTGATTTATTGCGTTTTCGAAAGGGAGAGTGGCATTTCTTAAAACAATGACACCATACTCTTCGAGTTTGAACTATTCTAACAGAAGCTGGTCAACCACTTCTATCAATCACCATCCCCACCTGCCACTTCTTCTGTCACCACCCCTACCTGCCACTGTGTTCCTATTGCCAGAGGGTGGGCTGAGGAGGGGAGGGCAGAGTGTAGGGGGAAGAAGCCTAGCATCGCAAAGCGCCTTGAGAAGTCAGTGTCACACTGTTGCAGACTGAAAACAACCTAGCTCTAGGAAGAGAACGACTCTAGTTTCCACACAAAGCAGCGATACAGGCAAAATGTCTTAATCTCCCCGCTCCCCGCTGCCTCCTCTTTGGTCTTGCAACATTTTTTACTGCAAATGGAAAAATCGAGATCTGAGCTGTGGTTTAATTGTTCAGTTTTTGTTTTACCATCAAATGGCAAATACATTTTAATTTCCCACAATCTCTTCCAACTGGAAAACATCTGCCAAAACCAAATATTATCACATAAAATGCCAGTAAATAGGAGGAACAAGGAAGGGGGGTGTTGTGTATAATAACTCTGTTCTCTATAGAGTTAAATCATTTTTACCACAAAAAGGCCTGATGACACCTTTGGATTCATCTGGATTGGGAATGTAATTCTCTAAAGTGTTTATATTAATAAAATTTAATAAAACTATCTGGTTGTCTTTTGTATTTTGCTATAAAGGAATTCAGCCCATATGAAGGAGAGCGGTATACTGGCAGTTCTCTCAGCTTAGGCTTTACTGGACCTAAAACTTCAAGTTCTCCTCCATGCCCATCTGCATAAGGATTTTCACTTTCATTGTTCCTGTTGCTTCTCTTTTACTGTTTTGGTAAAGTCTATTTCTCATAAAATGTGAACCAGACCATTTCTTCAAGTAAGGGCTTAACCAGCACTGTTGGTTTTTCAGAAGCATCAAACTGGGACTTTTATGTAAACAATTTACTAAAAAAGATCTGAAAGTTTATCTGCTCTTTGGTTGGTAAATGAAAAGTGGGCTTATCAGAAAACAGTCTTTACCTGTGAGTTTCAAGAACATTTGTATCTTGCAATCTTTTCCCTTTCATAAATGGGAAAATAACCCCAACTCAGCTGCCAACTGACCATTTAAAATGGCATTTAATCCAGCAAAGCCAAGTTTAGCTGCGTAATAAAAATATGTTGACATTCGAGACATACCGAATTACTCAGTCACTAAAGGAGGTAGCAACAGAAATTTTATGGCATAAAGTAGTTGTTTCAATTTCAGAATATAAGTGGCTTTTATAACACTATTGATTGTTTTGTTTCTTTAGTTAAAAATTACGTCAGATGATAACAATAACTGCCTGACCGCACAAGATTTTTTTTTGTTTTTGTTTTTAAGATTTCAATTAAATAAAAGGCAGCTTCTTCTTAGTTCCTATGTCCTCTGGTGGCTGTTAACACAGTCCACCTGCAATTTTTCAGCTTTGGTGAAATCCATGTCTTCACAGATACAATGTTCTTTTTTTTTTGTTTTTAATTGAGGTATAATTGACATGCAACATTATAGTATTAGTTTCAGGTGTACGACGTTACATAATGATTCGCTATTTCTGTATATTGTGAAATGATCACCACAATAAGTCTAGTTATCAGTTATAATTTTTTTAGGATTAGAACTTTTAAGATTTACGCTCTTAGCAACTTTTAAATATATGTGCTACAATGTTATTGACTCCGTGAATTATTATAACTGGAAATTTGTACCTTTGACCCCCTCACCCATGTTGCTGACCCTCAACCCCTACTCTCTGGTACATCATTCTGTTTTCTGAGATACAGTGTTCTTTGATCATGAATGAAAATGTTTACTATTATAAAATAAATGCATCAAGCTCTACAAATGAAAGTTCATCCCATTACAAAACACCTGAACATGCGTGTGAAAAAAATTTTTATATCACGAGGCATTCACTAATTTTAAGTGCATTTCTCCTAAACTAAAGGGCCTTCTATACCAAGGCATGTGGGCATTTTAAACAGATGTCCATTATTTGTATTGTCTCTTCCATGAGACAATAAAAGAGTTTATAAAAGAGTTTTAGCTCAAGTGAAGTCATTGTAAAGTGTCATTTCCCAATTGAAGATAGAGAGTTCTCTCTTTTTCCTGCTGGGTGAGTGTCCATGCTGGGTGTCTGCAGCTAAAAGGCATTGTGTAAAAAAAAAAAAAAAAAAAAAAATCCCTTCCGATAGTTAGGGAGAAATATTTTCACTCCCACGTCTGTCTCTTACCAGAAACTAATTGTATAAACTCACTGAGCAAAGATTGTAAAAATGATAGGCAATTCACATATAACCAATGTGGTTTGCAATGAAAAAAAAAAACCATGCTAGACAAGACTGATGCTTATAAAAACTGAGTGGGAAGTCAAGCTATTGACAAAGAGAATCTTCAATGATGGTAGTTAATTTAAATTTCGGGAAAGCTTCTAAGAGAGTAATTTTATGTTGTTTTTACTGCCCAAATGGAATTTTAAATGAATGTCTGTAAACTGGAGTCTCGTGGGTATAATCTCCATCAAGAACAGGTTGAGTGTCCCTGTTTAATTTCTTTAAATTTATTATGAAAAATTAACAAATTTCAGATTCGGCAACAAAACAGGTAAGTAACATGCAAAAGACCTTTTGCTACTCTGCATTATAATAGTGTTTCTAAACTAGGGGCAATCTTGTACCTTATGGGGTATTTGGCAATGTCTGGAGATAATTTTGGTTGTCACAACCGAGGTGGAGGATGCTACTGGCATCCCCTACATCAAAGAATTATTTGTCCCAAATATCAAAAGTGCCAAGCTTGAGAAACTCTGCTTATAGAAACACGGGGTTTACAACATGCAGGGGACAATCTGCAGCTCAGTTCTGGTTTTTTCTCTTCCTACTCAATCCTAGATAAGCCATTACCTAGAAGCAGAAAGTTGATAAATCCAGTGCAGCCAACCCTGTGTTGATACGCATAGGTGAGTTTGCAATGGATAATTGCTCATGCTTTGCTGTGGCTTAGGAAAACAGAAACCATATGTGCACAGTGGCAAGCTGGAGGAGGGAAAAGCTGAGGTAAAGAATACAGATCTAGGCTTTCTGGCTTCACTGGGGCAGAGGGAGCACAGCTGCAAACAAGGCTGGACCTTTTCACTTCTGGCTGCAGGTGTGGAGTAAGGCTGGGAAGTGCTGGGATCTGTAACTCAGGCCTTACAGCTGAGACTGAGCCCATAGCTGGAACCCAGTACCACCCAGCCCCTGCTTTGCTCAGGTGTGGGACAGCCTAGGAATTCGCATCCAGGGACTGCCAGGAGGTAGGGCTGTTGTATTGCAGAAACGTGTACCCTCAAACAAACTGGAATTTCCAGTCTCCTCAAGCCCTTTCTATTATTTTCCATGAACCACCGTGCTGTTACTCTTTATCTTTTAAAAACTTTGCCTTGAAAGGTCCTTCTCTTTTGGGGCACTTTGATTTTTCAGTAGTTTGCAGTGAAAATAAAGTGCGGTGACTCAGCCAGGGTGTGAGAGGGCAGAGCCACTCAGGACAGTCCTGTTGGAATGGAGGTCCCTTCCCTCCCCAGGGCTCACAACAATCTCCTCCAAATACGGACAGCAGGCAAAAGCCCCGGAGGAGGTGAGAGGGAGTGCAGAGCTTAATCTCCAAGGGCGCCTTGTAGCGGCACATTTTACAGGCTGGCATCACTCGAAACAAACGCCCCAGACACAGGCCTCCCAGGTCAAGGTCCCTGCCGGCTCTGGTGGGTAGTGGTGCTGGCTGTACCCACCGCTCTCCCCTCGTTCTCTGCAGCTCTGAAGTAGGGCAAAGAAAAATGGAGCAGAGGAAGGGCTTTATATGAATATATAGCACAAATAGGTTAATTACTAAGTAATTAACCTATTTGTGCTATATATTCATATATTGTCTCAGTACTCAAGTGTCCAGAAATGGGTATTAGTGTTCTCATTATTATGGATAAGGCAACTAGGCCTCAGGGACATTAAATTCCTCTGCTTGGGGGATAAGGCCAAGAGTCAAATCTTGGTGACTCCAGAGTCCATGCTGTCCCACAGGCCCGCACTGGGCTAGCTGTTGATTGGGATCCTGGGCCAAGAGACCTAGAGAGTTCTGGGCTGCAAGGGTCTGCAGACAGTTATATGCCTGAGACAGTGCAGAGGACGTGGTGGCTCTTTCAGCTGCTACTAAAATCCTGAGCCTCTCTGGCTAATGGAGACATCCCACAACCCTCTCCTTTCCTCCAAACACATTTACACACACATATGGGTGTGTGCAAAGTGCATGTGTGCACACACCTGCATATCCCACACCTTACTGCAAAGGCCTGTCATCGCTTTCATACGAATCCCTTTAGAATTCTCTTTTATGACATCTTTTTCTCTTCAAGGCTGCTCCTGAGGCTCATTTATAAAAGAAAAGACCTTGAGCCTCACGTGAAAAAAATTTCACCAGCACTAAATACTGCTGGAGAGGAAGCCAGAGGGAAGAATACAGTGTGACTTCCCCCCTGTCCAAGGATGAGCCTCCAACTGCTCACCCTGGAGTCTCAGGCTTATTTTTCTTCATCTGATTTAAGATTAGAGGCTTCCAAGATTGACTTTCTGTGCATATAAAACTTATCCAGTCAATAAAACTAAATCGAGACAGTACATTGTTCTAGTCTGGTGACAAACAAGCAACACAGGAGACTTGATGTCTCCCCAGTTAGAATCTTTTTGTTTCTGTTAAAAATGTAGCCTTGAGAGATAATCAACATATTTTTTAAAGTCCCCTTAAGGATCTGAAGGATGACCATGATGTGTGTGTTATATGAGGGTTGGGAGTGAAGAAAACAGGCCCTGGTATGGGAAGGTGGGGGCTGTGGGGAGGATTAAGAGGTGGGAGGGTGGAGGGAGTGGGATGTCTTATCTGCTGTAGGATCAACCAACCCATGGCATCCTCACGAACCATGAAGAAGTTCATGTTTGCGAAGAAAACAGATTTAAGCGAAAAGCTGTGAGATAAGAAAGAAATAGTCTCCATTTGGATGGGTCATGGACTTTGAACAACCCGATGTGTACAGACCTCCAAAGTCTCCACTTTCGTGTAGCAAATGAGAGGCTATGGACGGATTATAAATCAGTGTGCCAATGAATCTTGCCTCCTTAGCAGATTTCTGGATTAAGGCCAAAGAAGGGACAAGTAGACAGGAAGTCTGATCACTCAGGTTTTAATGGAACTGAAGAGCTTTAAGAGAGCCAAAATGACTTACAATTTTTCTTTTAAGACTTTGCTGTCTATAGTTAACACCAAAGCAGGAGCTTAGTTTGCTTGATGGCATAAAGTAAGAGGGGTACTGCCTATGCCAGCAAAGACGCAAAATTTGGCGTTTAGGGACACGCTACACTATCACTTAGAAAAATACCTGGCACATAGAGATTCACATGAAGAAATGAATGACTTAACTACATAATTCCAACATGCAAAGCCATCATTTTCCTTAGCTGTATTTTATTTATGTTGATGATGTCATTGTATCCTTTCTGAACTGGTCTGTAAACAAACAGCCTGAGGTCTAGAACTTGTCTCCTTTCTTACATGGCTTGTTATTGTCCCTCCCACGTGTTTTAGGCATGCCTCAATCTTTAAAGCACGAGAAATTCCTTGAGAGGAGAGACAGTGTTTTCTACTTCCATATCCTAGGCCAACGACTCTAAACACACTGACCAGACACAGAGGCAATCCGTAGAATAGGGGGCAACAAACATATTCTGTAAAAGGCCGATTAGTAAATAGTTTAAGCTTTGCTGGCCACATCATCTCTGCTGCAACCATTCAACTCTGCCTCTGTGGTGCGAAGGCAGTCACAGACAATACTCAGTGATGGGTGTGGCTCCGTGCCAATAAAACTCAATTTACAAAAACAGGCGGTGGCTGATTTGGCCCACAGGCCAGAGTTTCCAGTCCCTGCCCTGGAGGCCCAGGTCAGAAGGAAGCAAGTGTGCTGGAAAGAACGCTGGAGAGAAGCTTGAGGCTGGACTCTTGATGTGTCTGATTCTTGGTCCTGTAAAGACCCTAGTAGTTTTGAAATCATCGAGTTCTAAGAATAAATTTCAATATATACTGAAAACATGACTCATGGAATCACCAGAGCTACACCTCATCAACTTGTGGTGTTCACTGCCAATACACTCTTTGCCTATAAAACACATCGGTGAGACACAGGCCAGTAAAACTTTTGTGGGCTGAGAAAAATGTTAGCAGGATGACAGATGCTGTACCCCACCTCCCCAGCCCCAAGCAATTCCTTCCTGAGTATAATAATTAGAAAATAAGGACAGAAAGAAGAAACTTTCTCCTTGTTACATACACCATGGCTATTCAATTAAAAAAAAAAAAAAAAAAAAAAGAGCCCAGGATCTTGTCTCACTCTGGCCTGTGTTAAACTCTCCCCCAGAAACGCCAGCCATTCTAACTTGTTAAACTCAGTTACCAGTCTTTCTCATCCTTTGAAAAATAAGCGCCATCTTTAAAAATAAGCTATGTTATATTTAAATAGGTCTAATTTATGGTTTGTATTTAAGTTGTCAACTACCTACTGAATTTCCTTTATTGATTATTTTAGCTTTGCCACAGGGTAAATGCCTAAGTAAACTATCATAACTTTGCACGTAACCTCTTGATTGTATGATATGTCCCAATTTCTGAGGTATTAAAAAGTGAAAAAATAAAGGACCAGTGAAATATGATGGATTTTCAATAGACCTGGATTCTTGGATTTATATTTCTACTGAAATAGAAAAAAATATACTGGGCCTCCTTTGTTTTGGAGTTTTCTCCAACTGGAATGACATTTTCCCCGTAATCTCCATGTGTCTATATTCTAAACATTTACCTAAACCCAGCTTTAAGCCAGCCCCTCCTTGAACCCTTCCCTGAATTGCCTACTCCAACCTCCTATAGGAATCTTTCTAATACACCACATACTGCACTTAGAGCTGTGTGTTCGCTCTTCTCATGATAAAAACTGTGTCTACATCTCTTTGAACACTCCACCCCCATGAATGCAGTACAGTGCCTTAAATGCAGAAGGTATCCACATGCATAAATCCTAGTGGTACCTGAGCAAATTACATCTGAATGGGTAAGAATTTGGCTTTACATTTTGATCCACATTCCTAAGTAGTGTTTCCATCCATACCCTCCAGCCTCGGTATTCATCAGTGTGACATTCAGCAGCACCTTCATTTCACCTTCATTTCTTTCTGTGGTGTGCTCATTCAAAAAGCTTTGGGAACTAAGTTCTCTCATCTAACAGCTGCTTTATAGAGATTTGAAGGATTATTATGGCTGTTCAGTAATGACAGAACTTTACACGGTACATAGAAATCACCCAATGAATTCAACCTTCAATAAACAGAATTGGTTTTACAAGGATCTGAGTCATCTAAAAAGATGCCAGAAGGGCTGGGTTGGAGAGACAGAGATACCCCCCAGTGAAACGAAGAAGACTAGAATTGTGATGAGTTCTCCTCAGAGAGCTGTAGAATCAAGACTAAATGTTAGATCATAGACTTTTGGAGCTAGAGTTTGATTGTAGATTTTCCAACCTTCTCACTTCACCCCTGAGAAAAACAGTGCCTTTCAGTTAAATTAGCTAATCCTGGACTTGGTTGTATCAGTTAATATATACATCTGGAGATGTTTAAACTTTTGAATATGCCATTAGAACATTAATAATGAATAATTTTAGGAGATCTGATCATATTGTAGGAGTTAACGCATCTCCCCAAAGGATCTGGGCCCTAGGGTATTTTACATGAATATTCTGACTTCTCAGAGTCATAAAGTGAAACACAAATTCCCTTTTTTTTTTTTTTTAGGCGAGGCAACCCTTTGGTTGACCTCACAGATTGCAAGGACCTTGTCAGTTTACAATCAATCCCTTATTTTTTTATTTTTTATGCCTATAGCACCCGGTCTTCCTAGGCGGTCTCCCATCCAAGTACTAACCAGGCCCGACCCTGCTTAGCTTCCAAGATCAGATGGGATTGGGCTTGTTCAGGGTAGCATGGCTATAGACCAGATTCCCTTTTTTTGCATGTCTTCTTGAGAGAGGGGGACATCCATAGGCACCAAGGTTCAACACTTGGTTGGTATAATATATCCAACAGTTCTGATATTTAGGAATAAGTTAAAAAAAACCAATAACACAATTTTTAAGAATCTAATATTTAAAAATTTTAAACCTACTAAACAATGGGGAAAATAACTCCATATGTCTAAAAAATTTAACTTTCTTGGTGTACGAGCTTATCTTAGATTCCTAAGAAGCCTGTGGTGAAGACAGCCTCATGCAGGAGGTAGACACAACAGATCTCGATGAGGAAGGCAGACCCCACCGAGGGCAGCACTACAGACAGCAGCCCATGGGGCAGCCAGGACTGGCCTGCAGTCACCCAGCCCCTACTTGACTTTTGCCTCTCTGGGGCTCAATTTCCTCTGGGGTTTCACCTGTCCAAATGACTTTCCCATATAAAATAAATATAGCAGTAATAAGCGACCTCAAAAAGCTGTCCTGAGAATTACATACAAGTAGTTAAGTATCTGCAAAATGTCCAGTATTATTGTACAGACAAGGCAAGAAGTGTCTATATAGACATGAAAGGTCTTGCCAAAAAGCACAGGATGGACAATTTGTATTATTCACAGAAATATACTGATCCATCCTCTTTCTCCAACTATCTGGGGGAAATTCACATGTTTTGCCTAAGTTCTGCTCCTTTATCCCATTCTTTCTTTTTGCAGTTTCTTTTTCTCTTTTTATTATTAAAAAATACATATATATATACATATTAAAAATACATACATACATATATATATATATATACACACACACATATATATAAATTTTATATGTATATATGGTAGAGAGGCCAGTAATTTGGACCCCTGGGCATCCATCACCCAGCCATACGGCCAGCAGCTCATAGCTAACCTTATCTCATGTATACTCCCATCCATTCTTTATGTCCAAGCCTGTGGGATCATTTTGAACCAAACCCCAGACATAGGTCATTTCATTTTTCATAGTTTTTAAAGCACATAAATCATATTTCTTTGCCATTTTGTTTTCTTGATTTGACATCCTGATGTAAATTATTTATAACCATAAAACGAAGGCAACATTGGAGGTGTACTTGGGGCCAGAGAAAAAAATTGCAAACCAATGATTTAAAGAAAAATAGGACAATGAGTCAAGGCAGAGATAAAAGCCTGTAGGACAGGGTCAGCGAGAAGGACGGGGTCAGCGAGAGCTCTGTGCTGGGGCATTAGCTCATGAAAAAAGGGACATTTCTCACCTTTTCCTAAAAGGGTCTGACCTCTCCTGCCTCCATGCATCCTGCCCACTATTGAACACATGATCACCTTCGGCATCAAGCTACCTCCCTACAAAGCCTTCCTCAGTTCCTCCAGTGAAAATGCACCTCCTCTCTGCTTTGCTTCCACAGTACTTAATTATCCTAGCGCACAGTAAGAGAGTAATAAATAAGTGAATAATTGCTTGTGCATTGAATGAACAGGACATAAGACTATTTCATTTCAACTTATATTTTAGTTAGTGGGTCTCTCCCAGTAAATCTGAAATTCCTTAAGGAAATAATTGTGTTAAATCAGCTCTGTGTCCTCTCCACTTCCTAATGTGTTTATGGTGCTCAACAAACGTCTCATGTATGGAGCGATGCTCTAGGAGAAGAGCTAATCCTGCCAGGTGGTTAGAGGATTAAGCTTCTGGAGAATGACTTCATATAAATTATGGGAAGACTAACAAAAATACAGTGTGTAGATTTCCACTGGTTTCTTGTCTTGGGGAAGCAAATTTGGGCTTGTCATCATAAAAGTAAAAGAATTTGGGAGCGGTTTCCTCTGTCCAAACGACCCAGCAACACCTGCCTCCAACATCATAATCCTGTTTTCCTCTCCTACCCTCCTCCCAAGGTGAAGGCTGCATTGAGTTACTGCCCATAGGATGGAATTACAGGCCTGAATCTGAGACAAAGGTTCTTTATGCTGTGTCTGCTTATTAATTAGCGACTGGAAACTTCAGGACAGGGCCATTAACATTCTCATAAACCTTTTATTTTAAATGTTTTCGCTTAGCCATGATTCTGATGTGACTCTCCTCATAAGCTGGACGTAGGACATTTGTTTCTTAACATTTCTGAGGCTCATTAGCTACTGCATCCCAGCGGCTCATTAACTAATCCATTAGGGATTTCGCCTCATCCAGGCAGAAGCCTCCACTTGCCCTCACGGAGCCTCTGAGAGCACTTAATTGGGAATGGTGTGAGGCTAGCTGCAAGGCTCGCAGGAGAGAGCTGGGGCTTTGCCAGGTCTCCCTCGAGGATGGAGTGGCGGCGAAGGGGAGCACCCACTCACCTGCTATCCTCCCAATGGGCATGGCGTGCTCCTCAGGCGGGGAGACGGAGACCATGATGTGGTTCATGTACGCCAGGTCTTCTCGATGGGAAAGGTTGATGGGCTTCCCTTCCCTATGCAGCCCGTCCTCGGAGAGCCTGGACTGTTTGAAATCCACGGAGTGCCGGGGGTTCAGGATCAAAGGGTGCATGATGGGGCTGGGCATCAGCTGGATCACGCGTGTGCTCTCCTGCCGGGGGCTGGATGGCTTCTGGTGGGGCTCAGAGGACGGTGGGCGGTGGTTATTCTCCATGGGAGACACTGACAGGGGGTAGGGCTCCTGGTGGTTGTTCTCCTGATGGAGCCTCGGTCCCTGGCCCCTCTCAGCTGGGGAGAGGCGGCGGATCATGTTGTCCAGGGGGGACCGGAGGGGCCGCTGCTCGGGGTCAGGGGATGGCCGGTGGTTTGTCGTGATGGGTGACCTGGAGCGGTGCAACAGTTCGATGGTGGGAGGGTTCTGGTGCACATTCTCCACCGACGGCCTTGGGGTCCTCTGGACACAATTATCTGTGGAGCAGAGGGGAAGACAATCACAGACCCCAGTGAACTGTCGGGAGAGGGCCCTCCTGCGGTTCTAGAGTTGTGAGCAGTACAGCACATGCAGTGTGGCACCTTCCTGCCCAGGATGCAGAGTGTCATTCTCACTGCTAAAACACACTTGTAGTGCACATACTGATAATTCTTTTCCTACCAGTAGACAAGCTAAGAATGTCTACAAACATTCCATTAAATATAAGGAAATCGAACTTTTATTCTTTATCTTTTTGTTACTTGACTTTTCGATGTGGTTTTTGGGAATCTTAAGGGTTTCTTTCTAGATGCTTTCACTGACTTACAGTTTCATAACCAAATTTTCATATTCTCTACCTCCACGAATTGTTGGTATTAATGATAATGATAGCGATAATAATAAAGCAATTACTGTATCCTAGGTACTGGATCATATTGTTTAAAATTTACAACGCTCCAAAGTAGGAGATACTGACTACATTATTTATATTTTACAGGTGAGAAATGGAGGCATAAAGAAGTTAAGCAACTTACCCAAGGTCACACAGCCAGTTAGGAAGTTAGAACCGACTCCAATCAGATTCTTGAACCTATGTACCCATTACAATAGCTATCACTTTGCTCTGTAGAAACTGGGGGGAAAGTCATATCAAAACACGCTCTAAGCATGAGCAGCGGGCCTAATGTACAGAATTATAGTCTTGTTATACTTGAAAGATCACTTAGAATACATGTTTCTGAGTGCACAGAACCTACCTACAAGTGCTCAGAGACAGGTAAAGTAAGAAGGAGGGAAGGCCGCCCCTAACATACCCCATTCCACCCGAATTTTCAAGCTGGTGATGTTTGAGCATCAGACAACATCAGAAGTGTACACAGCTCAGCAACAGAGGTAGCTCTGTGGGCTGGGTTGTGGGTGGGTCCAGCACACGTGGCTTTAGGAGTCTCTGCTAAAGATAGGAAGGAGAGAAATCTACCTACGAAAATGGAGCTTTCTGCAGGGCCTCACATTCATCTTAATGAGGTTTTTCTAGCCACATTCGATCCTAGAACTGTGTCGCCAAAAGAACGGGGAAGCTTGAAGGTCCCTGTTCTGGTCAAAGACTTTTCCATGGTTCTAAGTAAAGCAAGTTAAAGATATCTCCTCTGTCCATTATGATAACATCTACATGAAGACCATATAAAGGGGATCTGGGAATCTGACAGGGTTAGTAAGCAGAAACAGAAGTGGTGGTTTCTTAGAAAGTTTTACACAGGGTTCAGAGGAAACTGGGGACTCCACTAGATTTTACCTATCGCATGAGACAGTGAACAAAATAAATATTATTCATGATCTTTAAAAGGTCATCTGCCTGAAGGCAAAAGGTTAATTTTGTAACTACTGTATAACCTGCTGCCATGAATTTAAAAGTGTTTACTGGAATTAGCTATTACTAGTTATAGTTAGCTATTACTGGAATAGCTACCGGTGGGAGACTAATGTAATTGGAGTCTAAGAAGGAGAGAACAGAAAAAATGAGGCAAAAAAAAAAAAATTGAAGAAGTAATGGCCAAATTGTCCCCAAATTTGGTAACAACAAAAACAGCAAAACAAAACTTAAAGATCCAAGAAGCTCAGTAAATCTCAAGCAAGATAAATATAATAAAAGCTACACTCAGGCACATCATAGTCAAACTTTTGAAAACCAAAGATAAAGAGAAAAATCTTGAAAGTAATCAGAGGAAAAAGAGACATACTACATACAGGGGAAAATTTATGCTGCTCATGGCTAACTTCTTTTTTAAACACCCAGAAGAGAGGGACAGTGCACAAGCGTGTGCACGAGAGAGAAATAGATGGAGACTCACAGATTGAAAGAGATTTAAGAGACACAGCAACCAGGTGCAATGTATAGACCCTTGTTTGGATTCTGACTCATATAAACTGTAAAAACTTTTATGAGATAGTTGGGAAAATGTGAACATTAATAGGATATTTGATGGTATTGAGGAACTATTAGTTTTCAGGTGATATGATAGTTTAGTGTTTATGATTTTATATAAAGGGTCCTTCCTTGTCTTCTCGGATCTGCACTGATATATTTACAGATGAAATTATGTATCTGAGATTTGCTTTACAATAATCTGGGATGGTGAAGCAGAGAGTAGGTGGGACATAAAGGAAACAGGATTGGCCACAACTGATCACGAAGCTGGTGATGGGATTTTTTTTAGTGTTTAATCTACCTTGCAAGAATACAGGTTGGGATGACAAGTACTAACTTCCTTACTTGAACCGAAATGCAAATAAAAGCTTATGGGGATTAGACCCATGGAGTTAACTTTAATGGCTGAGATTTTTAGTATGATAGAAATGATCTATAATCTTTTAGAGATGAGACAAGTTTTCTTTCCATGGCTAATATGAATCTCATTTCTGCTGTCCACAAAAATGAATTTACCTTTCGTCCATGGTTCACTTTTCACTTGTCACAGAATATGATCATCGAGCAACTTTTGAAGACATTTACATTTTAAAGTTTCATATATTTTCTTCTAAATGCCATGGACAGAATGCCTCCCTTTCTTTAAAAGCTTATTAAGGTTTAAAAATACTTAAGAATGATGAAAACCATGTATTGAAATATTCTATTTCCTGAATCCATTTCCCGTCTTACAAATTATAAAACGGACACAGGCGTTAGCCAGTTGTCTGGTTACCTGCAGGCCATCTTTGATGTCCTGTGCTTCAAGGCTCAGCATAAGACTGTGCTCTCGGGGCAGGCCTTAGGAAGTCTGGGAGGACTACGAGAGGAAGAACTTTCATGCCAAGGGTAAAAGAGGAACTGATGTAATGTCCTGGAAAGATTTCACTCTCTGTTCCTGCCCAGAACTTCGGGAACAATGAAAGAGGGAGACAGTGCTCTGGATAATCAACTCAGATTTTACTTTTGACTCAAGATCCGGGCAGGGACAAGACTTGGAGGAACTTGATTTATTTCTTTCTCTGCAGACACTACTCAAAGAGGAAGTATTCGATGAAGTTGATAACATTAATGGTAGAGAACTGGATCCGCAGGTATTTAATTCCAGGCTTCTGGTGGTCTGGGCACAACCGCTGTTAAGGCTGAAAGGCAATGAGACCTTCCAAGCTTTTGTTTCGGTTTGCAAAGCACGCGCCCACAGATGGAGAGGGCTATGACGTTGCTACCCTGCTGCCTCCTGTCTCTGTTATTATAAGTTGGCAGCAGGGTACGGAAACTTACAAGACCAGAGCCGGCAGGCAGAGACGCTCCGGACACAGGAAATGCACTGAGCGGACAGTGGGTGCATTAAATCCCCCAGATGTAGGAGTCTTCTGTCTAAAACAAGAAGATTTTTTTGGTTTGGCCTTGATGTCTGGGTTTGCTCTTGGTGAATTGCCCAGTTGGAAAACTGGGAAATTATCCACATTGCCCTCGGACTGAAGGTCTTGATAGGGGAGGGTAACGCACAAGAAGAGGCAGGGAAAGCCACAGATAATTAGTGTGGGCATGGCAAGAAGCGGGCAAGGGGGGAAAGGACCAAGGACTGGTAGGGAACTTATTCTGGTTGAAAGTATTTCCTGATCCCAAACCTTTCTCTTTGTAGACCTCTTTTAGACATAAATAACCCCTTCTCACTACCAAATGGCCCAAAATAAATTCGGACTTTAAATGTGATGATTACAAAAAAAAGATCTGATTTCTTTTCTGGTCCTCTTTCCTTTTATTAGAAAAGTTTCTCTACTTAAAAGTCACCAAAGTTCAACCCAATTTAATCATTTTAATCATGTTATAAATAATGAAGGACTAGTAAACCTAAAAAAAAAAAAAAAAAAATCAACCAAAAAAACTGCCTTTGATTAAAATCATGGGTTTTGACTAGAAAATTTCCAGGGTAGAACAAAGGCTAAGATCAAGCTTATATCTCACACACCAGGATCACAGTTTCACCATCGCACTTTCCCTAAGGTCTGGGATGATGATAAGAGAAGAAGTCAGCCAAAGAGATGCAAATCAAGAGGCCTAGTAGCTAAGCCTCACTCGGGCTCAGTCCATGTACTCCACGTTCTTCCGGAAGGGACCATTTCCCAGCACAATTTTGTAAAAGATTAATGGGTACCATGAATGATATAAAGAGCTATACAGAGATTAAAGGCTCTAGGTTTTGAGGTGGAATTAAAAACAGATTTCATATACACACAGATTTCATATACAAAACAGATTTCATATACACACTTAGGTTCTATCACCTCTTGTGATGAGTTAAATTGTGCTCCCCCTACCTCAACTCAAAAAAAAATTCACATGTTGAAGCTCCAACCCCCAGTACCTCAGAATGGAACCTCATTTGGAAATAGGGTCATTGTAGACGTAATTAGTTAAGATAAGGTCATATTGGAGTAGGGTGGGCCTCTGATCTAATGTGACTGGTGTCTTTACAAAAGGGGGACTTTGGACACATAGGCTTACCTACTGCATGACTGAAAGGGGAATGTTTTGCACCACAGTGATTACAAAATATGAGCTGAATCACAGAACCTTGAGTGATGCTAACTGTATTTCAAGTAGTGTCTCAGATACAAAATACGCAAAGAGTAGCAAAATGCGGTCCTTGCTCTCAAGGATATCCTAGTTTAATGGAGAAAGCAGACATATTAAACACACACACACACACACACACACACACACACACACACACACACACACACACCAAAAGGCTATAGGTACGGAAGAAAGAGTCAATGCACACGGGGAGTGTCCCATGGGAAGATGAAAGCAAGGAGCACCAAAGACTGCCAGCAAATGACCAGGATCTAGGAATGGGGCAGAGAACACATTATCCCTCACAGTGCTCAGAAGGAACTGATCCTGCCCATGCCTTGAATTTGGACTTCCAGCCTCCAGTACTGTGAGATAATACATTTCTGTATTTGTGATACTTTGTTATGGCAGCTCTAGCAGACTAACACCCGCTCCACCACTCACACTCTCTTTCTCCGAGGTTCAGCTGAGACTTTCTACTGACCCTTTTCCTGCCCATTTTGGTCTATTCATCTCAGCAAGTTGTCAATGTCACTGAATTCCCTTGTAGGGTCTGAGAAGAAAACTGCCTTAGTTTGCAGGGTTTGATTCACAGATGTTTGAGGTCATGCATGATAAATCCTGCATAAACACCTAGAATTTTATAAGCATTTGGTGAAAGGGGTTCAAAGAAACAATGTAGGTGACTTGCAGGAGTCTGAGGCTTAATCTTCATTGCTGTGGATGGGACGGCCTCCAAATGGGCTACTTTTGCCAGTGGCTCAGTACAGAGAACAGAAGCAGGCCTGCATGCTGCAGAGGGGCTCCTGGCTGTAAGCTGTCTTTGCTCTTCCGAAGGCAGGCGTGTAGAAGAATCTCCTTAAGTCTCAATAAAGCAGCACAGAAGGGATCAGATTTCAATGAGCCTATTAGACCTGTCCGGGTAAACCTTGTAAATCATTTACAGGGATGGGGTCAGGGTGGGACACAGATAAGGCAGAGGAGTGCCGGAAAGGGGAAAGAGCAAGATAATGTCTTCTGAAAGTGAACTCACACTACCCCCAGTGTCCTTATCTCAAAGAAATCAGATGATATTTCCCTACTGGTAAGAGGAAGTTTCTTGAAGACTTCCTGGCTACCTTGGAGAATTATTCATGCATATTAGGGATATCTTGCCCCTAAAACTTCTGTCTTAATAGAGCCAGGTAGCCCTTGGGCTAAGGGCAGCCTGTACACCAATGGAGGAAGCCAGAAGAGGCAGCAGGGAAGGTGAGTATATCCTTCCCGAGGTGGACTGACAGCCCAGACCATTGAAAAAAGGCCCTGTGCACCACCCAGTGCCTCCACACTGCCCTCTCACAATCAAATGCTGCATCAGGGGACAAGGGTCAAAGGGTAAAAGGTCATGTTATCCTAGACCCAGAAATATAGGAAGCAAAGTAGTGGAAGGAGAGGTCCTGGACAGGAAAGGAGGTAGAGAAGAGTGGAATGAGGTCTGGTAAGGGGAAAAGATGTTATCTGGCTCCCCAGGATAACAAGAAGTCAAGACCTGGGCCTATTCTTCCTCGGGTGGAGCCTTGTTACCTCCTGTCAGATCCAAGAATCACAGAATTGAAAGGGGCACAAAAAGGTTAATCTTATAGTTCTTAAATGTGAGAGGAGACAGCCGGAAAATTAACAGGTTCCAAAGGGATCGTGAAAGACCTACTATGCATCAGGTCCTGCGAGGTAACGAAGCACTGTGAGGTAACAAAGTGAAACCTGTTCACTTTCAAAACAGGCTGTGTGCTCAAAGTAAGTCAGGCTGGCACTTCAAATGTAGTTTCCAATAGAAATAATGTCACCAGTACCCGGTTCATCCATGAAGGGGGTCGAGGACAATGGCAATGGGAAGGCAACAGGCCCTTCCTATGTCCGGGATGCACAAATGCGGTTTTTGCACAAAGTGCATGCAGTTGCAATAATGGGAATGGTTAATAGAATTGGAAATGGAGGTAAAAAGACCAACCACTGCACAACAGCGTGAACAGACTTTACTAACACTAAATGTAGAACTCTACACTTGTAAATGGTTAAGATGCTAAACCTTATATGTATTTTATCAAAATTAATTTTTTAAGTTTATTTTTTTGAAATCTGCATTTTTTTTTTAAGTTTAAAAGGGGAAAAAATGGGGAAAAAAACCCCTGACCAAACAGTGGTAAGAAAGAAATTTCAAATAATAAAAGCATTTATGGAGTACTTGCTATATGATAGATGCTGTTCTAAGGGCATTCCCCATATCGTCAATCATATTCGATAGGTACCGCTTTTTTCCTTCCTTTACAGATGGAAACTGAGACCCAAGGAGGTTAAGTAACTTGCCTAAAGTCACACAGCTGGTAAAATGGGCAGCTGGGATTTGAACAGGTAGCCTGGATCTGGAGCGCACACACACACACACCAATAAGCTCTCTGCCTCCGTCATGCATTATATGGTTAGCACGGCTTACAAAGATGTCAGACCCCAGCCAATAGCCTCCTTGACACTTTAGTCATCGACACGATTCCAGCAAGACTAGAGAATCGGGGACATTGTTACAACAACCAGTAATAGCATGTGGTCTGAGCAGCTCAAAACTTCATCTACCCTGGTGCCTACTCAGCAGCTGTCCTGAGGGGCTGGCTCCCAAAGGGGACGACAGCCAGTGTTTCTGCTCTCAGGAGCCAGTGCCTGACTCAGCACTCGCATTTCTCACAGGCTGGGGATATTCGTCGTGCTGTATCCATTCGTCCTGAGGCAATGATTTATATGAGTTAATTCAGTCCAAGTTAGTGTGAGGTTTTAATATCATGAACTGAAGACATATCCTGGTGCCTCAAAAGTTATCTTTGACTTTCCTTTCTGTTTAGATTTGGCAGTTTCGAGTACTATGAAGCAGAAAAATTATAAGCAGGCGTGCTAGGACCTGCCACAGTGTACCCCAGTCAGGGGACCTGACCTGGCATCCTAATCTCTACAGTTCTCCTCCTCATCCATCTATCTGTTCCATTTTCAGGGTGCTTGCAAAAAAACATTAATAAAAACGTTAATTTGGTTGGCTCATTCATGCTGCAGTGGGATGAATGAACACAGCCACTGGAGTCAAGCAGGGTTAAGTCTTAGCTTTGCTCCCTTGTAGCTGTGTGATTTGGGACATGTTACTTTACTGCTCTAGACCCAATTTCTCCATTTATAAAGTGAGAATAATATCACTTTCTTTTATGGCTTGTTGTGAAGATTAAATGATTTAAACACATAAGAGCTCAAAATAGGACTTGGCATGCAACAAGGACCCAATAAATGCTAACTCTTACTTTGTTATTATGAAGCAGATCCATATACCTCACCTTATTTAATTATCTTACTAAAATTGTGTAAGATTTCCTTCCTCCAAAGCAGTCTCTGGGCACTTGGATTTAATAAGTGGGGGAGGGGGCAGGGGTAATATTTCCTTCAATAAAGCAATCATGTAAGTAAAACTTCTGTGGCCCATCCCAGAATGCAGGCCACTCGTCCCATCTCCCACAAAGACATTATTTCTCTCTACTACCCTGCGTGGCTATAAGGGGAATTGAGAACAGCAGTATTTCGATACTTGAAATGTCTCATCATTGCTTCAGATTTTCATGTCCACCTGGTGACAGCTGCCTCAAAGCAGAACTTTCACCTTAAAACTATGTTGACTGTTGTGGGAACAGTTACAGCAAGCACTACATGTATAAATGTTTTCAAGTTAAAGTGATTCAAAATCACCTCCCACTCTCTTAGATGGGACATAAGAGAGGATGGGACTGAGAGCTGAAACTATAGAAGGGTCCCACAAAGGGGCTGTGGAATGAAAACATTTAAGAAACGGAGATGCTTCTCCCTAGAGACTTGTGTATGTCTAGGACGACAGGGGTAACTCTGCCATTTGGAGATGAGCCCAGACTGAAAGCATACTTTACATCACTTAATGATCTTTTAGGAAATCACTATTTAAGTAGTTCTAACATCAAAGGATCAGTGGCAATGGAATATATACTTTGGGACAACCCCTTTCTTTTAAATATTCCATGGGAGTTAAAAGTAACTGATTTTGGAACCTAAGGTATCAAAAGAAGTTGTTATTACAACCACATGCGATGAAAATAAATTTATTTTATAATCATTTGCTGGTCTGAAATTTCTAAAGATATTTTGCCTCTTGGTTTTGGTAAAAGAAGTTGTATCACTGCATATTTTGTCTCCTTCCTACATGACTTCCTAACTAATTACATTATGCAGATAAAATGGGTCATGAGAATAAAAAAAAAAAAGAGGAATCTATTTAAACTGAGATTTTCATCCTGAAACAAGTGAATGACACTACTCTTGGTTTGACTACTGAGAGGGGTAATGTTACCAGCAATTCTTGATAAAGTGAGACAAATGAGAATAGAAGGGATGCTCAAATGTCTCTGAGCAGCACCAGGCAGGACTCATTAGGATTTTCTGGATTTTAGTTGCCCATGACTCTGAAGGTAGAGAATGTGCCTTTCATCTTCACATCACCCAGGGAGGCTCAGACCTTGCAAAGAATGTTAGTTAGGATTTGAGAGCTGTAAGATCTGAGACCATTTAGTCTAATCCGCTACCTTACCAACGGGGAAGCCGAGGGCCAGAGAAATGAGAAACAGTCCTTATGATTGCTCTAGAAGAATGGAGGGTTAGAACCTGGTTTCCTGACTTCTGATTCCATTCTTTAAACATTCTTATCTAAGCTGACCATGTGTTCCAGTTTGTCAGGGATGGTTCTGGTTTATGCCTATTGTCCTAGATGACTTATTAGAGTCCCATTTCATTGTCATAAATGTGTCAGCATGGGTGAAAAATTTTAAGGTTACCATAGTTATATAATATTGTGCTCTCTTCCCATAAGTAAATAAGGGAAGAGAGTAGAAATGCTGGTTCTCCTAGACCTCGGGTAATCTGAGGACTGCTCTGCCCAAGGCATGACACAATTTCAGAACAGTGTACATTATGGAGATAAAGAGTATTTACAAAAATAAAGGGTCTGAACTGGTACAATCGCCCTCCTCTACTGCCTATTATCCTCCTCTCCTGCGGGGGGTGGGGGTGGGGGTGGGGGTGGGGTGGAGGGTTCTTCTGAGCTGGCACCAGCTTCCTCAACTTCCTGGTTTCTGGCACTGCCACTTGGCTGCTAGTGAGAAAGGTGAGATTTCAATGTAATGTACTCACACGGCATATTTACAGAGAACTGTTGCTAGATTAAATGAGACACGTTTGCATGGTGATATATATTCCCACTGTGAAATTACGAGTGTGTGAGCTGGTGAAGTCGGTGGCAGTGATGAGGTGAGATCACGGGAGGGTTGAAGGAAACTTTTTTGTGTTTGCATCGCACTCTGCATGCCTCCCCGTGCCAGCCTCTCTCCTTCCATTTGGTCATGTTTCTCTCTGCACCAAGTCAATAGCAACATACTTTTACATGGTATTGTATCCCCAATTATGTAAAAAAAAAAAAAAATCATAGATATAATATTCGATATGTATAACTGCACTTTACAGACTTTTTTTTTTCAAGACCAGCTCTTTCTGTATGTTAACATATTAATGTGTTATCATTCACGAGTAAATATAACAGTATTGATGCTGGAGGTGATACATGTCGAGCTGAATATTGGTGGAGAAAAAGGGAAAGAGGTAGGAGGTGGTTGGAGGTAGGGAACTCGTACTGGTCTATTCACCTCTAGTTGGTTCCTTTGTCACCAAGGGCACCCGTATATCTGGATGTCTGGGGGCAGGTAGCCTCTTCGTGTCAGCTCTATGCCTTCTACAGCTTCGATTATTTGTCGTGACTTGATAAAGACCTATGACTCCCTTCTTGTGTGTCCACCTCTTCACCTGAGACCATGCCATCGCCTGGACGGGCGAAGGAGAGGGCATGTGCCTTCAGATCTTGTTTCCTGGCTGACGGCTTTAGGGAATGGTCTCTGAGAACACAGTACTTTTAAGAGACTGGTCTGAAGCAGAGCTAACTGGTTCAAAGAGCAAGGAAGCCCTTGACCTTGGCTTCATTAGCTCCACTCTTTTACCTACTGAGCTCGCCACCACCAACATTATACCACTTGAGAGCACAGATCATTATGGCGTAGGTTGTGGCACATCTGCATTTACTTGGTTTGAGAGTAGCTCTGACAGTAAGCCAGTTTTCTCTATTGATTAGCTCCTGCAAATGAGAACAACAACAAACACACCTACTTATGAGTCAAATCAGGCCAAGGGGAAAGGAGGAAGGATTAACGATGAGGTGAAACCATCAGCCTCCAATCGCATTTGGGAATCAAAAGAGGAATAGAAGTTCCAAATGGTATTTGTTTTAAATAATGAGAAAAAGAGAGAGCAGGAAAAAAAAAAAAACCCAACCCATCACACACCTTTTGTACTTTTGTATCTGAAGAGGCAGGCAGGGTAATATGATTCTTGCCTTGAGGTCAAGCTTCAGTAAACTCACCTCCTCTGGTCTGGAGTGGCTGCTGGCCATTATGCGAGCCGGAAATATAGTCACAGGAAGAGCAAGAGAATGAAGAAACTGAACTGGGGGCGCGGGGCAGCTGCTAAATTTAGCAAGGGTAAAGCTAGAGAAGAAAGGGTGAGAGAAAACGAGCAGGGAGCAGTCAAGAAATGCTCGTTTATTCCACATCATGGAAGCGGAAGCGAGGGGACCTGCCGCGAAACACTTGGTACAAGAAAGACATGCGGCTGCCTGGAGTCAGGCTCTCTTTTGTGAAGTGTTAACTGAGAAAACAAATAACTTCTCATTTTTTAAAATTTGCCAACAACAAAACAAAAATATTAGCCTTGCTCTTGGTGGTGATCTATCAATTTCAGGAAATACTCCAAGGGACCAGGGTTTGAGGCCCCTAGTAATCTGCTTCTAAGAAAAAGCACAAGTTTAAAAGTATTCCTTTGTGTCCCCACGTCTGTTGTCTAACCAAGCTGGGCAGGGACACAGGGACATAACGCTTCTCGGAGGCACTGTGCATCACTGTATGATGGCATGATGCACCAGTAAGATTTGTATACCCTATTTCTGTATCCAAACACTTGATTCGTAACTACATCCAGGGCCACAATTCGATTCTGGTCTTTTGTTCTGTTTTCTACCAATGGTTTTATGATGACTGTGACTCACAGGAGATGAGCAGCACCTGGAAAGCTGAAATAAGCACTTAACACTGAGTACACTGTAAGAAACCACCATTAGGACATGAAAAGGAACCCCCTGGCTCACTACAGAGTTCACAGAGTTTGGGTCTCATTTTCTCCCCGCAGCTCGTATTACCCTCTGCTCACAACAACTCAGTGACTCCCCATTACTGTCCTCCATCAAGGTCCTCCACATTCTGGTTCCAATCTAACCTCCTTGGACTAGCTTTGCAAAGGCAAAATGTTGATGTTGAAACAGGGTGATTGTCATAGGTATATTTAGTTTATTCTCTCTATTTGGGACATGTTTGAAATTTTTCAAAACAAAAGATTAAGGTCGGCGGGGGGGCGGGGGGGCAGAGATAAGCTCTACAACCCAAGTCACCTGACTGCTCTCTATTTCAAGGACTTCATCCCATGTCATTCTCTCTGCCTGGAATGTTCTTCATTTCATCCCTGCTTATTAAAATCCTGCTGGACCATCAAGGTATCCTCTAGAGCCACCTCCTTCATGAAGCCGACCCTGCCGCCTGCACCTGGATGTAATTCCCCTTCTACTACTACCTTTTATAATGCTTCCTATTATAGTTATGCTTTGACACTTATGTGTATATCTATCTCATATCTTCACTTAGATTGTGAGTTGCAAAGAGTCAAGAGTATATCTTATTCATCTTGGCATTTCCCCCAGGATCTTATACATAATAAGCACGCAATAAATCGTTTGTTGAGTGAAAAATGAATCGCATGATGAAGAACAATTTATCAAATTAAGAGTGAAAACTCTTTGATACGTCTAAGTCTCAGGCAAGGAAAGAGAAGCCTCTTCGGTTACCTTCTTCGTGGTTCTGATGCAGTATGACTTCCGGCTGTGTGTGGATAGAGTTTCCGGGGTGGAAAAATGGTGAAAAAAGAATCCGAGGTTTCCTCTGCTTCAGAATATGCTGAAGAAGTTCATAGAGCACATCACCTGTAAAGAAAGAGGAAAGAGAAATAGTGAAACTGGAAATATTTCATTCAACTATTTATTTAGCTTTGACTCTATGCATGGCACTGCCCTAGGGACACAATGTCATGTGAGCAAGATAGGCACGCTACCTACTCTCATGGGGCTTACAGGGGACAGGAAGTGCCACTTGGAATTCAAGAAGGTCAGAGCCATGTGAAAAACAAAAAACAAAAAACAAAAAACCACCCAACCAAGAGGCTTTTCTACCCACTCCAGTTCCAGGCAGGATAAGAACATAAAAAAATTCACTAGTCTGGTCAGAGGTGCTAAGTACTGAAGATACCCCACAGGGAACTGGCACTTTCTGGGATGTTTTCCTCCTTTAAAAATACATTGCAGGCACTGCTCCAAGGTTCTATAATCTCCAGAAAATCATCTTTACATGTCAGCCCTTTGCAGAGGATGGTGGGACTGGTTTGAACTGGGGCCCTGGGTTCTGATATATTTGGTATTTCAAGTGTCCACTGAGTAGTTAATTAGAGAAAAAGACCTGTCATGATCTTATCCCACCCCTTTGGCTTAGATCCAAGTTCAAAATGCAGGTGGGTGCCTCAAAACCCCTTAGGGGTGATTAATCTTTAAAATACCATAGGCTTTTGACTGTCCCGCCACGCCCTTCCACACACAGATATGCAGTCAGCATCTGTAGCAAACAATGGGCTTTTATCTCTAATTTTAGCCATTTTTAACAGATTCTTTAATTAACAACTTAATTTAACTGCATATTTTAGGCTGTAGATATGGCTAAATTATTCTTTTTCTTTTAAACTCAGCTTGAACCTGAGAAACACTCCATGTTAATTTCTTTCTTTCTGCAAACTTCTACTCCTTTTCCATTTGTACCAAATAAAGCTGCATAATATTCTATTCTAAGGGATTCCTGAGGTCCCTTGTCTTTGCTTTGATTTTGTTTCTTCCTCTGTCTTTGAATTTTCGTTGTTATTAATATAACTTATTGCCACTATTTACTATTATGATGAAATAAAGCAAAAGACTTTTTAAAGAGCTGAAGACACCTTGTCACTGGGTAGCTCCTTTAATGACATGGGCGAAAAGTAGCAGAGGTGTTCAGGATCAGACTTTTACAAATGTTCTGTATAAGGTAGAACTGTGGCACGCACGTCTGTTTTGGGGCTGGGAAGACTTTGGAGATCATGGAATCCAGACCTAGTAGTCATGGTGATGCTGTCTCTGAAGAGAGGAGGATACGGAGCCTGAAATACAGTCCTATTTCAATGATTTACATTTTAATTGCTTACAAAAATAAGTCCCTAATCAACATTTTGTTTGTTTTGGTTTAGTGTAATGTCTTCCTGAACTTTTCTTAATTTGCATGGCCTCACACTTGCTGGGTTTTATCCTGTGGGCTTGAGTGATGCTTTATTTCGGTAGTATGAAGAAGAGAAAACGAAAACACTAAAAAATGTGTTCCTGATGATTACTATTACTAAAAAAAAAAAATGGTCAGTAATTAGTGTATCCATTTTGGAAGGGAAGGCCAGGAAATATAAATTTAGTGTCTGTGAGAGTGTTCAACTTTGTTCGTTTAGAGAGGCATGCTGACGTGGCAGGAAGGCACAGATTGCAAACACGGGCTCCTCGGGCTGGAGTGCCAGCTCGTCCGCCGAGGTGACCTTGAGCAAGTCCCTGAACTTCTCTGCAAAATGCCAACAACAACACCCACCTCAGAAGTTTCCTGTGAGGATTAAATGAGGGAAATGTCACGAAGCACCTAGAGCAGGATCTGGTGGGTTGTTACACCCTAACTTCTTCCTGAAGGCCTCTTCTGGGGCTGGAGAAACTCCGAGGAGTGGTGGCTGAAGACTGAGCTGGAGCATGGGCAGGTCATTTTCTTGGCTGTGTTACCATTTCTCCACATACATACAGAGAGGGAGGTGATAAAGCGGAACAGGAAGAGGCTCGCGCTGGAGTCAGACCTGCGCCTTTAACACTTCTAGGCTTCAGTTCCCTCTTCCATACAATGGCCTGTTCACAGCATCTACCTCATAGGATTATTGCAGGGGTCCCTAACCCCTAGGCCACAGAAACTGTAGAGCCAGCGAAGCTTCATCTGTCTGTATTTGCAGTTGCCGCCCCTTCCCTACCCCCCGCCATGCTAGTGCTGGCATTAGATTCTCATAGGAGCAGAGGTCCCTGGTACCAAAAAAGTTGGGGACTGCTGGATTATTGAAAGGAGTCGGTGAGGTACTCCATGTAACGAGCTCATCCCGGCATTGGGCAAACAGTAAGAACCCAGGAGACACTAGCTCTTGCTGTGACCACCTCTATCGCCACTGCCACCAGTATTATTAAAGTGGTTTAGGACAGACATGTAGGCCCCTATGGAGGTCTCACATATCGGACAAAGGAGAACTGTCTGGGTCATAATCAGTGCTACGTTCCCCTTCCACAAAGGGCAAAGGTTAACTGAGGCCATTCGCACATTCTTGGCCTCTCTTCACACCTCACCCTGGCCTGCTGGGCTAAGCCCACAGTGGGGCTGACATGTGCTCTGCCTCAGACTTTCCCAGGTCTTCTGTACTGGCTCTCTTCAGCCTCTCATCCCAAAGCTGGCAAAGGGAGCCAGGCGTCTCTGAGAGTGCAGGGGAAAGCAAGGGGAGGAGCAAATCGAGGGGAGCTCTGCCAGTTCCTTACCTAAACCGTAGGTCTATTGTGAGAACTAGTGAGATAACATTCATTAGCACCACCTGTGACAGCTGGCTAATGGGTGGGAGAAAAGGCCACGGTCCCAGGTTCCAGGCCAGGAAAGAACTTAACCCTAAGGCCATAGCTAGATCAATTTATTCACAGACAAGTTTCCTCAGCAACTAGGGGGCTCAGCTGGGGAATGTGGCTGGCTTAGCACAAATGTGTCACCACTGTGGGGGGGAAAAACAACTTACCGTGCATGTGCTATGTGTGTACAACTGGCGGTAATGGTGTGTGCCTGATAACAGCTTGGAACCTTAGACCTAGAGAAGATTCTAGAGGTCTCTCATATCGACTTGAACTCGTGTTTAGTAAAAGTCCCACGCCTCCGACTTCCTCTGCCAAGAAGTAGCTTTGGCGGACTACTTCCAGGGATGGGCAGCGGGCCACAACATAAGCAAACCATTTTTGGATTGCTCTAGTTGATAGAAAGTTCTGTTGAGTTGGAACCTGGCCCCTCCTATAATCTCATATACTTCGGTACTTAGTTTTGGCTTCTGGAGCAGCACAGAACATGTGTCCTGTCTACAACAGTTTTCTAAATAAAGACGGCCTCCCATCCTCTTCCATCTCAACTGTCCCCTAACTCCAACACCCAGCCTATTCTCTTGGCACATTCTTAAAATGTTCAAATAGGCAGGAGATCATATCTAAAAAGCAGTATTAGCAAAAAGGTCTCTGGAATAAAGAAGATATTTTAAAATGTGATATTTATTTGCTTGCTAAAAATAAAGAGTATGAGCCATAGCACCCTATATCTAACTTAGCTAATGATCACTGGCTTGAATTCAAAAGGCACTTTTCGGAAAATTCTTGGCCCATTCAATTCTTGATAAATCTTCTCAGTCTTCCCAGAAAAGAAATAACTAGGACTAACTGTAAAAGGTGTTTCTAGCTTTTGTTGGTTCCTCCATATATCTGCATGCATACTGTATGGTTTATGCACACATATGCACATACAGAGGGAATTTGCCACGAAGTTAGTGAGTTTTAGGGGTCTTTATTTGCATAGTCCCCTGGAAGGAGCCCTGGAATTATTTGCATCCCCCAAATTATAAACTTCAGGGCCCATTAAAACCCAGATGCACACACATGACACATGCAGAACTTACATGCATGCACATACACGTGTGTGCAAACACAAACACATATTAAAAAAACCCACAAACCGAATGCATATACAATTTTGCACTGGTGATTTGGACTTGAAAGTTCAGGCATCTACTTTGAGAATCCCAAAGTCTATTATTTTATTTGCAATTTGTTTCAAGTGGATAGTAGAGGGAGTGAGCAAAACCATTGCAAGTTGCTTATCAATTTTACCAGTGTCCGAAGACCAAGAACATACAGATGCTGTTTAAAGAGTTAAATTTATCTAAGTTTCTTTACTTTTAGTGGAAAAAGCTTGGGCTCTACAGCAATAAAGCCCCAAGTTTGAATCCAGTTTCCTCTATTTGTCAGTTGCATGCCTTAGGTAAACTATTTTTCTTCTTTGAGCTTTAGTTCAAGGTTTCAAGAGTCTTTGTGTCAAATGAGAATAATGCCACAGACTTGGCCAGGCTGTTATGAAGATTAATTGAGATGATGTGAGCAAACATCAGCTCATGTATGATTTGCTCTCACATGTGCTCAATAGATGATACCCCTTGCGATTACGGTAATTATTAACAGACGTGTCTCAAAAAATCTGGAAACTATTTGCTTTGCTTCAACACTTTTGTATTAAAAAAATACTTTTGTATTTAAAGCACATGAATAAGTTTAATAAAGTCACATTCATAAATATGGAATTTTTTTTCCCCAGTTGACGTCATTTCATACAGACATTTCTAGTTCATAGTCTCTTTCTCTAGTTCATGGCTCTATCTTCCACCTCTTTCTATGGGTTTCTTCCCTTTAACATTTAAGCAGTTTCAAGTTTTTCCTGTGTTCTACACACAAACACACCTTTGTCCACATCTTCTCCTCCAGCAGGTAGGTATTCCTGATTCTCTCCTCCAATAGCGATCTAATGTCTCTAAGGAGCTGTCCAAATCTGTTATCGCCTCCCCCTCTACCCGACTCCTCAGGGCCCTTCATTCTGGTCTCCACTCTGATTCTTCTCTAAACTGCTCTTGCTTAGGCCCCTTCCCTGCTGTCAAACCCAAAGGGCACTGGTGAGTACCTGGGGACTTACCTGCCTTCTTAGCAGCATTCGTCACCAGGAATCACTACCTCCCTCCTCTCAGAACACTCCATGGCTTCAGAGATTCTGACTTTTCCTGGTTTTCTTCTTACCTCTCTGCTCTTCCTCCTTCTCCAACCCTTCCACAGCAAGGCTCCCTAGGACTCGCTAGTCTTTCTTCCTGGGTAATTTCATCTACTCCCATGGCTTCCATCAGCTTGTCTATGTTAAATCTCCTCCAGCCAGGCATTTCTTCTCAACTCCAGAACCTTCAGTTTATCTCCTA
>NW_011889064.1:2343475-2351468 GCF_000151845.1 Pteropus vampyrus
ATCTGCATTTTTCAGGTGATGATTTACAATGTACATATCTTCATAAGATTATCTGAAGTAAGCACATTTTTATATTTGCAAACTGTTCTCTTTTTTCTTTCTCTCTCTCTTGTTTTTTTTCAGAGATTTTAGTTTCCTTCTGACCAATTCTTAGAAAAATAAAAGCATACATGGTGTGAGAGGGATATTTTTCAGACTTGTCAGAAATTTCTCTCTGCTGGGTCCTTCTTGCCTGTGACAGGTTCAGGATGAAGTCTCACATCTCAGTCCCTTCAGTTTCATTATCAACTCAATGATGAAAACACCAACACAGTCCCAGGCCCAGGGGATCCCACTGGCAGCTGTCATAGGCCCATTCCTGTCACAGGACTGCTTGGTTTGTTTATTCTCATTGTCCCAGCATGCCATTCAATCCATTTTCTTAGGCTGATTGAATTACAAACCTTTTTTATTTAATGCAAGTGCCTTCAGTGACTATAAAAACAAATTAGTTTCTTACTTAGGAACAAATATTTGAAATTTAGCTTGATGGCTATGTGTTAGACACAGAAATCCTGAGACAAAGGGAGTAGGTTGTGGAAAAATTTGAATATCGTATTTAAGACAAGAATAAATCTGTTAGAAAGAAGACCTAATATGACAATTGCTTTAATTGGATAAAGAATAGAAGGTAAGGTAAACAAAATAAGCTCCTGAGAAAATAAAAATGCTGTAAAAGAAGTATGTGCTTTATTAAAGTGCTGTAGTTTTACACATTCTAATATCACTCTGTATGGCAGAGGGATCAGTTATCACCATCATTTCACAAATGGGACAAGTGAAATGCTAAGAAATTAAATGACTTTCCTGTAATTGACTTACCTAAGCATTTCTTTGATGTGTGAGACACTTTTTTTTTTTTTTTCTCTTTTCTTTGTTCAAAGACCCACTAAGAGAAGAAAGAGCCAACCCTCGGTATCTTCAGTAAAGGGTCATCATGTCTGCTGCAACTCTCAGACTTCAGGGCTACAATTCCCCTCTGTGACCAGTATCCTCAGATTCTGTGACTTGATTCTAAAACAGCCGGTTGACCCAGCCATTCAATCTAGCAAGCCACCTACTATTGCTTAATATAAATTGATAGGCAAGTAGGTCCAAGGAACTATTTGTAAATTCAGACTAGTATTTTCAGTTTAACCTTGAAAGGGAATTTTACTGTTATTTGAGGGTCACAAGCAAAATTTATTTCCAAAAACAAAGGTTCTGATGGGTTAGAAAGAAATCATTTGTAACATCACACTCTAGTACACTAAAAGACTAATTTACTTAGTAAATCCCTAATACACTTTTTGCTGAATTGACTTGAAGGAGCTCTGAAAATATTTTGATTTTCCTCTTTTTTTTAGCATTGAGAGAGAATGTAACATGGATTAAATAGATAACTTGTAATTTTTTTATTCATATAAATAATATACCAAAATTCATTCCATCTGACTGTCTTGCAATGGATAACTCTAAATGAGAGTTAGATCAAAGCTGTCTTATGTGTTTTCTCAGAGTCTCAGAGTGGTCAACTAATCAACTACTCCTCTGAATTTAAATCATTCCAGACTATTGCATGTGATAACTGCCTAGCAGCTCAGGGACTAGGTGAAATTATCCTTTCCACGTGAGGTTTTATAAAAGGGAGATTCCTTTACATTTATTCTTTGGCTTTGCAATGTTATAAATTTATCATCTTGTTATATTCTCTAATTGGGAGAATAGGCCAAAGAAAATATCCCATTTATCTTCAACTTTGAAATCTTCAGCTTAGAGATGATATAGTTATTTAATACACATTGTGAATGTTCCCTGCTTTATTCTAGTGGTTGAAAATAGAGGACGCTTGTCCTGGAAGTGGACGAGGTAAGTGTAGTTTGTTAAATTGGTTGAAGAATGTGGCATTCGGAGAGGCTATCATATTTGAACCTACAGTATATTCATATTTCAGGCAATTATAATTCATTGAGTCTCATTCTTTCCTTTCTACATTTGACAGGAGTTGTGTTAAAGAATGTTATTTCCATATTCAGACAGCATAATGCTGGGTGAGGCCCGGCAGGAAACGAGGTCAGGAGGAAGCTATAAACATCTATTCATGGTGATGCGGCAAACAGATACTTTTGTTTTGGTCCGGCAGCCCCATGATTAGTGAGACGCTGCTGCTGAGTCTTCTGAGGCAGCAAAAAAGATTCAAGGAAAAGTCAGGACAAAATTGGGTGAAGTGTGAGTTTTACAAGGTATTTAAGTTGGAGATGAAAGTATTTACTCACTGCCTGCAGGGTGGGAACTTGTACTGTTTACTAGAAGCTTAACACTGTTTCAGTGATTGAAGTTGAGTCGAGCTATTGAGTTGAAGGGCACTTAGGAGCCACAGGGTGAATATCCCATTTTATGGATGAGGAAAATAAGGACAAATGCAGAGACATGAACTGTGGAAGAACATCTTTGGGACATCTACTGCACCAATGACAAAGCAGAAACTCCATGTCAGAAGAAGCAGTAGCAAATATTACTCCTGAGAGATATAAAAGATTTTCTATTTATACCTTGTCTCCATCTCTGGAGAACGTAAGCAGGTATATCATGTGTTCATTACCCTGTTGGGTGGCTACTTCACGAGTGTTCTCAACTCTTAGTTCTGTCTTCCAAATCCTCTGACAATACTCCTGTTTTGTGATGCTTTCTTGTATACCCTACTGGCAGGAGCACCTTGAAATTCTGTCCATGGCTTTCTGGTTGATGCTTTAATTAAATTACCTACCTACAGCACAAACTTATCTTTATTCCCAAATCAACGTAACGCGGATGATGCTCGAATCTATTATTCCCAGCTCTGGCCTGGCTCTTATCTCAGATTTCCAACTGCAGAACAGGACAGGTCTCACTGGATATCCTGGCATCACTTGGCCAAAATGAACTCTAACCTTGCTTCCAGATCAGTTCCCTATCTTTAGCTAACCACTCTGTGCCTGAAAGTACTATTACTTTGGTCTCACCGATCTAGTTCTGGACTTCAATGTCTCACATCAGGACTACAGTAGCAGCATTCCAACCAGTTTTCCTGCTTTTAGTGGCCCGATGAATCCACCCTCTGCAGCAATGGTAAATGTCTGTTTTCAAGAGAGAGCTCCCATCCTACCATTTTCCTGATCAAAACCTTTCAGTGGTTTCTCATTATCTGCAAAATAAAACCCAAACTTCCTAACCTGGGCTTTAAGGCCCTCTCACATTGGGTCATAATTCAACCAATATTTATTTAGTGCTGAGTGGATGCCATGCACTGTGCTAGATGCTGGGGATATGGTGGCTTAACAGGACACGACCCCTGCCCGAACTGAACTTTCCACTCTAGAGGAGGGATATGGAATAGAAAACAATCACATATAACACTGTGGGTGCACATGCGTGCATGTGTGTGTGTCACAAGGGCCATGACAGAATTAGAGAAAGCTCTGGGATAAAAGAGGACAGTATCCAACCCAAACTGAGGTGGAGAAGGTGGAGGAAAGGAAGGTGGGGTGGAATCAGGGCAGCTGGGATGGGAGTCAGGAAAGTTTTCCTGGAGAAAGTAGCAGAACTTGGAATAGGAAGAGGTGATTAGACAAGTGAGGGAGGGGTAATAAATGACGATGAAGGGTTTCAAACAGAAGACCTAGCCCCGTGTAGCCTTATCTCTGAATTCTTCCTCCACACGAACTGGTCTATACCTCCTTAACATCTTTTCTTACCTCCCTCCTGCTTATCTTTTAAGGCTTTCAAAATCCAGCTTCATTACCAACACCCTTGAGCTTCCTTCGACCATCCAGCTAGATGCTACCTCTCCCAACCCTCAACTCCCTTAGCCCGTACGTTTGCACCACCGGCATGGGGTGCTCCGGGAATATTCACAGAATGAATTTCTACTGCCCCTACTTAATTGGGGGTTTACAGCACCTCACTTCCAGACTAGTGCATTGGCCTTAACTGGGCTTCCTGCCTTCTGTCTTTTCCATTCATTCATCAGGTGGGTTTTCTCACCGTCACTCAAATATACTAGGCTAATGCTGCTCCAATTACCCAGAATATTCCCCTTCTCTCCTCTGCCTACTCAGTTCTACCCATCCTTCATGGTGCAGACTAATTCCATTCCTTCTTTCGTGAGACCATCCTATTCTGCTCTCTCCCTTCCTCAGCTTCCTGTTGCCATTAGGTTCAATGCAATCCTGCCTATCTACCTGGACAGCAGGATCCTGTCCAGTCTTCCACATACTCACTCTGGCAAAGACCTGACATAGTGGCAAGGAACTACTGACAGGCTTTTGCATATCTTTGCTTCCAGCAGCTTTAAGCAGAGGGAACCTAGTTTCATAAGTAAAGTTCAGAGGTCACTGGAGAGAAAAATAAACCAGCAATAAAAAGGCGCACCTGAGATATGACGAGGGGGGAATCTGCAAAGATTCAAGGAGGAAATCTTGCCCAAGGTCTAAGTCAAATCAAGTGAAAACACATTTCTTTGTTTGCCTTACATGAATGGTTTCCGGGAACACAAAAGACTTAAGAGTTCTTTTCCTCTAAGTCAGTAATTTTGTCTCTTTGAGTGTAATATCTTTTGAGTTTCCACTGGAACAGAAATGGAAGTATTTTTGCATTAAATTATTTTGCATAAACTACCTAGATTCCTTTTACATTAATTTTATTTACATGGTTGTTTTAGAGTTTTCTTATTCTGAGACTACAGAAAAAAACCCAATGATTCGAGACAAAATGTTTTAGGTATGTTTGTATCCCTTATAAAATCTTAAAACGGATCTGTTTTTCAAAGATATAAGCTTTCAAGTTTCAATAACATCTTTACTTCTGGGGGAAACTTCCTCTTTACCATTTCCTCATATAAACGGTCTGCTGCAATTGGGAAAAGCAGGGGAGATTCTGTTCTCTATCCTTATCTCACTCCCTGTGTTGGGGGACATTTCCTCATGACGGTTAGTTTATTAGCTTTTGGCAGGCCTCCAGGAGTAAAAACGGGTTGAACGGCGTTGGGGACGATGCCAAGACCTTCTGCAGGACCATTGCCTTTGGTCAAGGAAAAAAAGGTCTCCGCCAGACAAGTTACATCAAAGCTGGGGAACCACATGAGACTCGACAGAAGGAGGGCCCACTGCTACTTGAATAAGTAGCTCTTCAAGAGGCATAAACCCAAGACCAAAGTTTTCCTGTGATATATGGAGTTTCCAAATAGCTACCTGCTAAATATCCATAAAGTTTAAGATATGAAATTGGAAAGTATATTTAAAGTCTTGTCTACATCCTTAATAGACTTTGCAGATACAAACACTCCTTATGGAATTAAATCTTCCCTCTGGTCTTCGGAGCTCTCATTTGACACGTCTTCCTAGTTAGATGAGCCTGAGGAACTTCTACCTGAATTGTTCAGGGTTTCTACGAGCTACAGGATGTATTACTTCAAAGAAAATTCCGTACTTCCAAAGGAAGTCGCCCGAGGCCCTTGGAGCTTATTTCCCTTGGCTTCTAGGATCTCCACCTTTCCCAGTCCTTACCTCCTGTGCCCTCGTTTCTTCTTTCCTTTTTACTCTAGCTGCATCAGCAGGGCTCATTTTCCTTCCTCTCCTGTCTCTGTTATTAACTGAGCAGTTCACAACCAACACTCACTCTCACGCATCTCTTTTAAGTCTTCAGACTCAGGGGCAAGGTAGAGAGAAAGGGCTGGAATGAATTTTCTTCCTTATGTGGTGTCACAACTATATCCCTTATGCTCTAGTGTCTGTAGTTCCATACTGAGTTACTCCTCCAAACCTTAAAACATTCCCCTTGATCTGGAAATTCTCCCTCTTCTCCCCTCAAACTGGCATATGCCAGCAGGATCTTTCCTCTGCTAAGCTAGGCCATCGTCCTTGTGCCGATGGTGACCTACAGTGGACAGCTTTTGGGGCAGGATGACCGGTGGCAAAGACCAACCACTGACTATAACAGATTTCCTAGGCTGAGCATGTTTCAAGGGTCCAGACTCTCACCTGAATGAGGAGATCGATAGCGAAAGTCCTCTTTGGTCAGCAGCAGGAGAGCTTTGCCATTCATTTCAAACGTGTTGCTGTCAATTGGCCTTAAAGAAAATTCATTTTCAGCCCACTTGAGCCACTGGGCTACGTCATCCCTGCTCCAGTAAACGGGCTGCAAGCCTGTTGGAGAGAGAGCAAGGCAGAAAAAAAGAGAAAAAGGGTCTTGTCAGTGAGACAGTTGGAATAAAGGGGAAAGATTTCTGAATGGTTAACAAAATTGAGTCTCCACGTCTGAAGAGCCCTTATGTTCAACTCTGAATCCTCGGTTAAAACTCAAGCTTCATAAGTGCCAAGGCGTGATATCAAATGAACTTTTTATTTAGAGGCAAAATGAGAAAAAAATCCTCTTTTATGTGTTTAAGGGATCATAGACTTAGAGCTCTGTCTTTCCTTGTCTCCAGGCTTGCCTTAAAATTACAGGTTCATGGTGGCCTGATGCACCCAAGGGGGCTTGGAGTCATGACAAATGTCAATATAATTTGGAGGGGACCTTAAATTCAGAGCTGATTGTAGCTCGGCCTCCTTTAGAAGTGAGACTGTTCATGAGCTGGGCTCGACTTTCCAGAGCAGCCAGATAATGAAGTGTTCCTTGGAACTTCTTCCAGGAAGAGCAATTCAGTCAGCCTTTGAGAAACGATCAGGCTAGCCTCTGGGAATGAGAGGGCCAGGTAAGGGTAAAAAGAACTCTTGCCTTTTTATTCTACGTGCTATTGTCAGAACTTTCTGGTGGGGGTGGTATTTGTACTCTGACTAGGACCAGAAGTGGGTCAAAGGGAAGACTGCAGCTCAGGCTGAGAGGGTGGCTCTGGCTGAATCTCTGTCTGGAAGCCTGCCTGGGAGCCCACATTTTTATTTCATTTTGCTATTTTGAGAAATCTTTGATATCGTTTAAGTGCTTTAGAACAGTGGTTCTCAAAGTGTGATCTGGGGAGCCCTCGGGGTTCTCAAGACCTTCTCAGGGTGTCTATGAAGTCAAAACTCTTTTTTACAACAATAGTAAGAGGTTATTTGCCTTATTTCACTCCCATAGTTTCGTGAGCATACGGTACAATTTTCTGGAGGCTACACAACATGTAATATTGCAGTAGATATGAAAATCTAACTATCTTCCATGAAGCTAGACATTAAAGAGACTTGCGAAAAGGTAAAACGTCACTTTTCTCATTTTTTGTTTTGGAAAACATATTCATAAATATCTGTTTATGCCAATATATGCCAAGCTTATTATTTTTCAGTAAGCTTACAAATATATATATTTTATATTGTTTTAATTTCCAATATGGTAACTATAGATAGCTATAATCCATATAAGCAAAGCTCTCTGAGGTCTTTAATAATTTTTAAGATTCAAAAGGAGTCCCGAGACCAAAATGTTTGAGAACTGATGGGTTAGAAATAGCTAGATCCTCAACAGAGCTTCATTCTCTAAAATGGTCTTGTGTGAATTAATAGTTCAAATACAATGGAGGTAGTGTTTGCTAAGAGGAGCCTCAGTCTCTCTATTTAGTTACTTAACCTTGCTAAGGAGACTCGATGAGTGTGCTATGAAAGCATCCTTCAGTTTGATCCTAGAAAGAATCACCTGTCATCCTTAACTCAGGCATTACAAAGAACTGTCTGGTCTTCTTGGATGGGTTGCTCATCCTTCCTGTTGGACATGGGAAAAATGGCTCAGATCTCCTGGAGAAGATCCAGGGCCCCTGGGCATGACTGTTTTCCAGGTGGCTCCTTTGCAAAGTCTAGCTTTGAAGAATGGTAGTTGGCGTCCTTGAACTCTGTGGATGTCTCTTTGAAACTGGTCTATTGTGTAGGGCTCCAACAAAGAACTATGGGCACTGGAATCATTAGAGATGGGTATTTAAGAGTATTCTCCTTGGTTTTTAAGTTTTTATAATTTTTTTTCACATGGAAAG
>NW_011889064.1:2352553-2370284 GCF_000151845.1 Pteropus vampyrus
TCAAATATAGGATTTAGGGAGAAGGTGAAGTGGGTAAAGGGGATCAAATATATAGTAGCTGAAGGAAACTGGACTTTGGGTGGTAAACACACAATAGAATATACAATGTTCAATGATAATGTGCACCTGAAAATTATATAATCGTATTAACCAATGTTACCCCAATAAACTTAACTAAAAATTAAAAAAAAAAAAAAGAAAAAGCAATGTCTATTAAAAATGGTCATTGGATACAGGGCACCCCAATTCTTTACAATGACCTTGAAAATGCATATCTGGAATCACGGTGAGGTAGGAGTGGGCGTGAGGATGGCTCAGCAAAATCTCAATTTTCTAACTGGTAAAAAAAACTTTAAAATTTACTTTCTATTACTGTCATCTTTGAAGGGGAACAGCATAGTGATTTGTAACCAGGGACTTTTCCCTTCCTCTCCTTCAGACGAGGAGTATGAGCACAGCCAGCCATGAGGGGACAACTGTGAAGTTCTAGTCAAGCTTGGCCTAGGAAAGTGCGTGGTAGTGAAAGGGCCACAGAGTAGAAGAGGCACCTTCAGAAACAGGAAAAAAAGTATGGGGGAGCTTACTGGACTTTTGAGTGCCAAAGCAAATACAGAACTGAATCCCGCTGGGGAGGGGAAATGAGAGTAAAATGCTGAAGTTTCTGCAGAGGATACATGGCACTGGAGGGAGGCGGGTGAGAAGGGGGTGGGGGACGCAAGTAGTAATTTGAGGTTCTTTGTATTCTACGGAAGAAAATAGTCATGAGTAATCTTTTCCCTAAATACAAGAAGAGTCACACACTCCAAACAGCCCTGCCAGTTAAGAACAACAGTTTCTCTTTTCACTTCCTATTAATCTCTCCCACAGCGCAACCCCTGCAGCAAGCAAAGCCACCACGTGGAAACCCCCTCGCCGGGAACCTAAGCAAATGCTCTGGGCTTGTGTGCAAAAGGGACCCAGCGAGTCACAGGCAGCCCAGGGAATACCATGGTGATCCTAGCAGTTTTATAAAAGTGACCCCAAAAGAGCAAGCTACCTGCTTGAGGCCAGTCAATAAATTTATCAGAGTCACTGCTCTTCCATTAGCATAAAGAGAAATGGCAGACACATTCACTGAGCTGGAAAGAGGCTTGATAAACTTCGGTGTTCAAAGTCAAGGCCCACTGCTATTGCCTTTTTGGTTTAATAGAATAAAAAGTTTGTGGTATAGGATGTGCTTTGCGATTCTAATCGAGGAAAAAAAATGCCCCCTTTCCTCAAGCCTAGGGGCCTGAGGCCTGGGAGTTATGGAGTCTGATGGAATAGAGCCTTGGACCCAGAGCCAACTCTGGTCTAATTAGGGCCATTTAATTTACTCAATAGTCTTTTATTAAGCACTTCTATCATCTAGTACTATTCTAAGCACTTTATAAATATTAGTTCATTTAATTACATGTTCATAGCAAACCTATGAGACTGTTTCAGATTAGGGAACCGAGGCCCAGTGCATTTAAGGGAGTTGCCCAACGTCAAATGGCCACATAACCAGAGGAGCGGAGATTCGAACCCAGGCAGTCTGGTTTCAGAGTCTGTGCTCTTATCCAACACACTATGCTTACCCATGCATTTCCCAAATCTGATTCAGATTCAGGTGGATTTTCCACACTATTAGGAATTCATACAAGACCAAGTGAATTGGATCCTTCCCATCCTTGGAGGCATTCTCAAGTTATCGACAGGCTAAAAATAGAGTGAAAATAAAATCCATAGATCCCTGAAGAAATCAATTTATAAATGAAGAAGAAGGGGGTGGAGATGGAAGCCTGCTTTTAACACATCCAGGAATAAAGTGCTGCCTTCCCTGGCACCTTGGCACAGTAGGCACTGGTCTTGAGACTTCACATGGTTCACAGCTGCTCACATAACGGAAGCTACATAGGCAAGATAAGGGAGGCACGTGTAACAAAGAACTTGCTTTACAGTTATCTCTTGTACCTTTAACTCAACAAAGTTGAAGAATATGGCTGTTAATGGTCATTGGTAAAGAATAAAAAGAGACCATATATTTTGCACCTATGAAATGGTACTCTCTGTGCACATAACAAGCCTGTGAGAGCCGTTCTAAGGCTGGCATTTTTAATGGCGATTAATTTCAGAGCATACTTGAGATGAATTTGTACAGAAGAAATGAATTGCTCTGATTAAGAAAATTACTTAGAATTCCACTGCCCTTTTGATCTAAGTGGGTCAAGTCAAGTTCATGGTGCTATACCCCTCAATGACATACCCAGGCCCTTCAACTTCCTTCTAGTATTTCTTCGATTCCATGTTCAAAGGTGCAGCCACGTTTATTAGTACATTCTTAGCCTCATTTCAGACTTTCTGAGTTATGTTTAAACTAACGATGAAAAGCGTGCTGGGACTTTGGAGCCCAGATTTTACTCTCAGATCTGCCATTAATTAACATGTGATTCTGGGCAGGCCACTCAGTTTCCCTAGCTCACTGATTTCATCTGTAAAATGAAGGCCTTAGAGTATATGATCTCTATTCCCTTCTGGGTTTAATATAGTCAATATGCTCCCATTTATTTTGAAACTTAAAAAACAAAGAATGCAAGCAGCAAAAACCTTGTTTCTACAGAACTACTCCATGCTGACTGACAACAATGACCCTGAGATTTTGTAACTTCCTCATGATCTCTTGAATCATGGGAAACAGATTAAGTTACTTTAAACAGAGTTTAGTGCTTAAGAGTATTTTGTTATAGAAAAGTTATAACCTGGCTATGGCAATAATAAACATAACATTTTGACAAGGTGCTTTCATATGTATTACCTCATGGCATTCTCACAAAAGCCCTGCGAAATCAGTTGTATTTTCACTTCAGTTTATCAAAATAAGGGGCTCAGAGTTATTAGATGATTTTACTGGTTTGAACAATACTCAGTTCAAGCTCTTTTGCTGTGGTATACATTCATCAAAAACACCCTTTATCTCAAACTTTCTGTATAAACAGGAATTTGCTACAGATTCTATGGTTTAAAGCAGCAGTCCCCAACCTTTTTGGCACCAGACACAGGTGCTCTTATGAGAATCTAATGCCTGATGATGTGAGGTGGAGCTGAGGTGGTGATGTTAATGCTGGGGAGAGGCTGCAAATACAGATGAAGCTTTGCTTGCTTGCCTGCAGCTCACCTCCTGCTGTGTGGCCTGGTTTCTAACAGGCCACGGACTGGTACTGGTCTACAGCCTAAGGGTTGGGGACCCCTGGCTTAGAATCATAGAATCATAAAAGATAGAAGACACCTCAGTGATGATCTAGTCCAATCTGCACCCCATCTTACTTATTAGGAAACTGACATGGGCAGAAGTTAAGAGACTGAACCACAATCAAGCTGCCCCAGGTTCCCTGCCTCCCAACATCTCATGTCATGTGATAACTTGAGTCAGTGAGACATAACAATTCCATAACCCTTGACATAAGGGAGGAAAATTATCACTTCCTTGCTTAGTCATCTTGCCTTCGGATTACACGTTCTTAATTGGTCCAAACATAAATTCTCTGTTGTAGTTTTTAGACCCTCACCAAGCTGCCTGCCTTCTCCAGCGACCCTATTTGGCTACCATTCCTAAATGAAGAACCAGAAGCAGGACTAGAACCTTTCTTTCTCTAGACAATATACTTCTATTGATAGTAATAGCCAACAGTTATTGAGCACTTACAACAATTATTACTCTCATTTTTACAGATGAGGAAACTATTGCACACAATAGAAGGAATGGTGGTGCTCAGAGTGAAAACCCGGCTGGCCTGGTTCTGCAGTCCCACCTCTTAGCACCCCACTACAGCACTTCTCAAGCAGCCTGATAACGGCGAACACAAGCACTTCCTGGGTGGCAATGTTCTACATGCTTTCGGTAGAGCATTCATTTAGTCTCCACAGCAATTCGGCAGGGTAAACAATCACTATCCCATTGACAGATTAGAGCACTGGAGCACAGGATGTTAAGTGACTCAGACAAAGTAACATAGCCAGGAAGTGGAAGAGCCAACATTCGAACCCAGCTGATTTGGCCCAAAGTCGTATTCTAAACCACCTATCTCTCTGCCTAAGGTTATTTGGTGTTTTGGCAGGATGTCGAATTAAATTCATGATTTAAAAAAATAAAAGAAAGAGGGATGGCTCCATAGTGGAGTGGTTAGCACGTCTGCTTTGCATGCAGAAGGTCCTGGGTTCGTGTCCCAGGTGGAGTCACGGACCATACCCCAGGCGTGCCAGGCCCTGTGTGCACGCCAGGAGCATGTGGAAGGAGACGCCTCGCCTTCGGAGATCCAGTTCTTACGGGGAAACGGCAACATCCATAGGTCAGGGATGGAAGTGAGGGTGGTGGGGAATTAAAGAGGGGAAAAAATAAATAAACAAACAAATAAATAAAAAGAGAGATAAAGTTACAGTGACTGTGTGAACTTTCACAGTGTTTAAGCATGCAGGCACTAAGTACCACCATGGAAACTCTATTTCCCAGCTTAACCTCTCAGTATCTCTCTTGTCTCCACTGAAAAATGGGGACAACTTTCAGCCTGTGAAAGAAGTACTAGTACACAATGCAACATATACCTATATGCCGTACTGTTAAATTGTACACCTGAAACTTACTGGATTTGTTAACCAAGGTCACCATAAAAAAAAAAAGTACTAGTGAGTCATAGATAACGTGCTTTTCAAATCTACAGATGACATAAAGCTAATATAGAGTAAGATGGTACAAATCATGATGATATAAAACACACAGGACAGACAGTATCTGTCATAGAGCAAACATTTAATAAATATTAGCTATTGTTTTTCTGTTATTACCATTATCATTTTTACAATCACCCTACCTTGCACATATACAGCTGGTATTGGGAACCCAACTATAAAAATGTATGTAGATCGATATTAGATTTCATCTTGTTATTTTTCACTATCATTCTAGCCTGCTGGAGTCTCTCAGGATTTGGATCTATTTCTAGTATTATCCATACGTTGTAGTTTCATGTCATCTGCAGCTTTGATAAACATCTGTCAACTCAACAGGCTATTGACAAAGTGCTGATTAGGTGAGGGCTGAGATGGGAGCACTCTGGTGACACACTCGCCTCCTCTTTTCAGACGGGTACTGATCAAATTATTGGCTCCTTTTGGACACAGGTGCTCAATTACCAATCCATCTAAATACTCTGGTACTTTTTTCTAAGTGCTGTAACATATATGTTTGAAAATCTCTCCTGAATTGCAGCTGGAAGTTACACCAGGTAGCTGTTTTCAGCCTGTACATACACTGTTTTCCTTTACTATTCTGAACATCAGGTAAACAGTGGCTTATATTATTTCTTTCAGTACCTCTCCCATTTCCTATTACCCTTAGGGATCACTGTCCGTGGCCTACCTTTCATCCTTGTAAGTTCTCTATTCTGGGATGCCATTTGTCTGGGCTAAAGGCCTTGAATTTATTTAGAACAACTTAGATTTGCTTTAACAATCAATTCGCCCATCTTGGGCTTCAATTCCCTTATGCCAATGTTTGTACTACCTGTTTCAGTCTGACGATAATTCTCCTTGATGGAAGACAGAGAAGAAAGAAAGAAGTTGAACAGTTTTGTTTTCTCTTTGCCATTTGTCAGTGTCACCGCGTCCAATCCAATCTGCACGCTGACATCATGCTTATTCTTACCCTGCCCCCTCAATATCTATCGTTTTCTTTTCCCTAAGCATCTTCTATAGCTCTCAGACCACTTGGTTTTAACAACCTAGATCTAAAAATTTATCATATTTTTCTTTTCAGGAAGTTGCTGTTATTTGAGCTCATTATACCGGTATGCAAAACAGTGGGAAGATAAATTGTCATGATCTTTCTGGCAAACAACTTGGTGAGAGTTGAAGAGCCCTGTAAATGTTGACTTCTCAGAATCTACCTTAAATAAGTGATTTAGGATACAGAGAAATTCATGCACAAAGATGTTCACTGCAGTGTCATTTTTAACAGTGGAAAACTGGGAACATCAATAAGGAAATAGTTAAGTAAACTGTGGACAACATCTCTGACAGAAAATTATGTAGCCGATAACAATACTTATAGAGTATTATTCATATGGAAAAACACCAGATAGCATGTGTACATGTATATTATAATCTCAAATAATGCACAGAAAAATATAATAAAATGTAAAAATATTAATGGCAACTGTCACTCAGTAGAATTATACGTGCTGTTTACTGTTTGCTTTTTGTTTTTATCTTCCAATTCTCATTAAGCATGTATTACTTTTATATTTTAAGAAATCTATTTAAAAATTGAGCTCATTAGAGAATGTCCCCAATGCAGCCTCATTAGATTCTTTGGTTGTCTTTCCCCTGCTTATTCCAATAAGTGCCATGTGCAGTTGACATGTCAGAATTTCATTTTCAAAAGCACCCTGACTCTTTTGACTTGTGTTAGCATTTCAGATCACAGGACCATAGGTACTTTATCTCTAAATTTTTAAAATGTGCTTTCTTCGAGTCAAGAAAACCTATCTGATGAGACTTTTCATTTCCCTTCCTTAATTCTCAGATGATATTTTCATTCTCACCAAAAGTTCCCATCATTTCTACTTTGCCAACCAAATCCTCCTTATTTGTCAGTCTTGAGGCCAAATTACTACCACCCCTTATCACTTCTTCTACCTTCTGGGAAATAAAATTGCTAATTGTTAGGTACATGTGTTAAGAGTTAAAATGTAGCACAAGTGGATTATTTAGTGATTGTTACATCATGCTTGATACACCTAATGCCAGACTGTATAGCCCAAGATCCCCAGTATGACTAATCCACCTGTGGGCCAGCTCTGCAGCCTGCAGCTGCCACCCCTATCACCGGCCAACACCATTCTCATCGGGCAGGACACTTCGGATCCATGTGGTTCTTCACCATGTCATCCCAGCAACTATTCTGGGAGAGAGCTAAGGCTGGCACAACTGTATCTGCAGAAGAAACCTGAAGCTCAGGGCAGTTAAGGGGCTTTCCCAAGGTCACACGGGCCCAGGACAAGAATGGTAGCTTCTGGTTTTCCGTATCAGTCCAAGGAACGTCTTCTGGATCAAAGGAAATAATGGATATAAAAGCCCTTTGCATTCTAAAATCCACTGTAAAAATGCAAGGGATTTAGGAATAATAAAGCAAAAACTCAACTTCTCATGGCAGGCCTGGTTTAGCTATAGATCCAGAAATGTGAGCAGTGCCCAGAGAGCCCCTTCTGACCTCTGCAAAGCGGTTGCAGAAGGCGGGGTTTACCTTAGAATAAATTAACCCTCCACAATAAACAAGGTATCATCAGAGCCCTTTAAGCTGTCCCAGAGCACTTTCCAGGGACCTTTTCTGACTCCCTTTCCCTCCCACTGGCCAGGTCATGTCCTCCAGGCTCCCACACTGGTCTTGGGTGTACTCGGACAAGCTCCAGCGTTCTCATTCCTCTGGGTCTGCCTCTAACTTTGAATGTGCTATTTAATCAAAACTGCTTTTGACATACAAATTCTGTTACTAGGGAATTGGAAGTTCCAAAACATTTCCTATTTTTGTCCCCAAGGTTACCCTGTATCTTAGCACTCCATTTCCAAGTGGAGTTTGGAATGTTATACCCTTGTCTTTTGGCCAAAACCTCAAAAGCAAGAATACTGTATGTTCATGCTTAGATCCAACGTCCTATTCAACTCCTTAGATTTTTCTGGCTTTCACTCAGTTTTATTCACAAAGGGGTTTTTATCAGCAAACCTGTCGACAGTGAAACTGGCCTGGGGCCTGCTACTCACCCTCACGGATAAGATTCCTTCTTATTTCTGTTTTTGTGTAGCAAGCCCAACATGGGGAGAGGCATGCAATAGTTTAGATAAAAAACTTGGGTTTTGGAAACAGATAGTCTTGAGTTCAAATACTGGTCTTGCCACCTACTAACACAGTGACCTTGAGTAAGTTATATTTCTGAACCTCAGTTTCCCAACAGTAGAATGGGACCAAGAACAGTACTTACTTTCCAAGAGCAAATTTAAGTATTAAATGAGATAATCCATCTAAAGACTGCCTGATACACAGAACCGTGCCCGATACACAGGAAATGCTCAGTGAGTTTTGGGTGGCTGGGTAGGATAGATGGGATAGCAGATTAGTTGTACTTTGTCACAGGTCTCCAGGAGACTGAAATACTTTCTGCCGCTCACCTACAAAAACATGGTTCTTATAAGCTTTGTGAAGGACCCTATAGGAACTATGAGGCTGATACAGGCTTTAAAGAGAGGATAGGCATCATCAGTGTGTGGATGGGGAAAGTGCCTCAAAGAAGATGTAGACAAAGGAATGGAATAGGTGAGAGGCTGGAGGAAGGAATGTCGGATTAGGAGCCCACTCAGATCTGGGACCCTAGTCCCAGAGGCAAGTGAGGCTTTCACCTAAGGTGCAAAATTTAAGGTTGTGCCAAAAAACTCAGTAATCATTAAAAAAAAAAAAAAAAGGCGAATGCATTATTTCAAAATCAAAATAAATGCAATAAATTGATGATGAACAAAATATCAACATTTTAACTAAAGTTATATTGAAAAGAGAGAAGATGAAGAGAGTGTAGTAAGAATGCAGACAGGGAGAGATTCAGGGCAGTATTTCTTAAGTTTTGGAGGTAACGGATCCCTCTGAGCACTCAGTGAGAGATACTGACCCTCTTTTGAATTGCACAGGCAGGTGCACATCAATATTTACTTGCAATTTCAAAGTTTATGAAGTAGCTCAAGTTTATCTACACACCCTTGGAGAATCAGTTTAGAATTTCCTAGCCTCATGTATGCTAATGGATCTCATAATATACACCAGTGATATAATACAAAAATCAAATTAGATTTGGGAAGAGAAACACATCCAAACACATTTCACCTGATACATAGGGGAGGAAAAGAGAAGAGAGAGGCAGAAAGGGTGCCCTTCTCTCACTCTAAAGTGGGGGCTGAGGGGAACAATTAAATGATGAAAGCTGACTCTGGGTGTCATTTCCTTATAAAATGCACACACCTGACCTCGAATATGGAATGTCCCTTCTTCAGGTATTTTAAAAATCATTGCTAACATATTGCAAGTTTTTATTCATATTAGTGAAGGTTAATCACTGCAAATTACCTCACTTCATGAACAGTGAGGCAACTGGGCTGCACAAGGAGAGACACTATCGAAAGACGAATTTTTAAAGGAAAGAGGCAGTTAAGGGCAGAATTTCTCATACCGCAGGGTGGAAAGATACATTTTACTCTCAGATTTTCTGATATTTATGCACACAAGCCCACATTTAAGAAGGAAAAAATATAGGAAAATAGATATTAAGAGTTGAAATGTTCTTCAAATAGACTTAGTGAGCAGGAAGGTTTTTTAACCCTCGGTGGAAATGGATGGGGTAAAGAAAATATAACGATTTTGATGGATTTGCAGAATCCACGAAACCTAGATGATCTACTATAGGTGTCTAAATAAAGAAGAATGGATACCCTTTCTTTACCCTCTTGCTCCTTTAAGCCACACAGGATCATCTCTCGTGCCTGCCACAGTCTACGGGACATTCCTTTGCAAAGTGTAACAAGAGTAGAACTCATTCTCATTCTGGACGGGGCCTGATCTGTCCGGTCACTGGCATAGGAGAGGCTCTTCTTTGTGTGCTTCAGCTGTGCCTGGTCCCTTCCCTCCCGGGTTCTCTTTCCTCCAAGGAAAGTTTAAAAAGCAGGCTGCCTCTTCTCGGGACAGAAACAGTTCCCACCGTCACTGGATCCTATGAGGTGAACAGGAGCCTGGCGGTGGAGGGCATGCGTGCATGGGGGGAGGAGCCAGAAAAAGGGAGGCTGAAAGAAGCGTTTGCAAAGTTAAGACGCGGACCTCGGAAAACACATACAGGGGCCAAAAGGCAGATGTGGCCAGGGGTTCAAGCAACCTAACCCGTAAAACAATGCTTTCCTGGAAAACATCTTCTTTTAAGAATTCCACAGGCCTCCCACCCTTTCTCCTCGCCCTTCACTCTTTGGCGAGTATTTCCCAGTGTCTTCAAAGGCCCCGTTGGTTGCCTTTCGGTGCTGTTTTTCAAGGCTGCCTGATTGATACCGATTCAGCATTACGAGGGGCAGAATGGCTGTGGCAACACAAGCAGGATGAAATCACTTTACGTTATCAGTGTTGCAAATGCCTCACGAAACAAACAAAAAAATCAAACTTGGGGAAGCAACTGCTATTTAAAGATAATTGTGTGTGTGCATGTGCATGTACCTGTGTTCGTCAGACTTCTCTCCATTCCTCAGCCCCTTGTTCCTTCTTCACTGAAAACATGCACAGGGAAATGGCTTTCGGAGATTTATCCATTATAAAAGTTGTAACTTTTTTCTCACCAGTTACATTCCCCGGTGTCGGAGTGGTTAAAGTCGCTAGTCTCCAGGTTTCAGGGCTTAAGATGGTCACTTGGCATTAAGAACATTAAAACAAAACAACTCTGTGCCCGCTTCTAGGGCAGCAGACACGCAGCTAGAGGCAGTGACACATGCTGTTTTGTGCTTTACCACTGGCCATTTCAGTGTCTGAGACTCCAGACACTGGGAGACGGAGGGACTGGAGTTCCCTCCCTTGCCACACAGTATCTTTCTCTTTGCCTCTGTCACACCATCTGCAGTTTTGTATTATTCATTCCTTTGGATGAAGGCATGAAGACTTCTGTGGAAAGGGAAGCTAGCAAAGCGAACATGCCAAATCAACAGAACTTGTTCACACCTTAGCTTTGTTAAAACCCTCACGTTTTAAGAATGGTGGGGGATCCTGAGCATCCCGGATGCAGAATGGTAGAGGCACGGAAAGAAAGTCTGCTCACGTTGGCTTGTAGCTGCTCATGGTTTATGACTCTTCAAAGGAGTTTTCAGTTTGCATTAGAAAAGGTGTGAGTGCTACAATATAGATGTGATGTGAGCTCGGCAGAGAGGCCTATGTCTGTTTTTTTTTTTTAACTTTGAGTTGAGAGTCTGAAAAAAAGATGAACAGATTAAGTGGCACATCGCTGGTGACACAGTGATGTTCATTCACAAACGTTTCCCGGAGGCCGGGTGGAGAGAGCCAGGGTGAGGTCTCCAGGTGATCTGCGGGCTGACCTCCTATTGTCCTGCTGTTTATGAAAGCATGATGTCTACTTTTTTTTTTTTTTGGCAAGAATAGTTAATTTGCTGGAAATAGTAAAATTTTCCTTTAGTTACTTTATTATAAAAGAAAATCCAAATCCTGTTTCTGTCACCTACTATCTCAGTGACTGCAGAGGGTTGAACGGTGCCCTCCCCCCACAAAAAAAGATATGCCAACGTCATAATCCCTGACACCGTGAAAAATGATCTTTGCAGATGAAATTAAGTTAAAGATCTTCACAGAGACTGGAGAGCTCTAGATCCTTTCAATTTTGTCGTAGGTCACTTATACTTGTTGCTCTTGGAATCAGCAAAAAGATTTCCACTTTCAGCTGCTCCTCTCAAACCAACACTCCAAGCTTTCCAGTGAATACCTCTGGGCTATTTGGGGGTTTTTCCTATTCTGATATCCATCAAAAGCCCCAATGTATCTTGGGGGATATACTGTCACCTAGTTTTACCATTTTCCTGGTTTTTTGGTTTTGCTATTTATTTGCTCTGCTCTTAACCGGGGATTCTAAGAGATTACAAATGATGCCGCTGCCGCTCCATCTTCCCAAACTGCATCCCAGAATACTACATATTTGCAAGTAGAGCATCCCAATGGTGTCTCATAATAAAAGAGCACTCGTCTTCTCGTGTCTCTTGGTGAACTGTTGCTGGGTTTTGTGGCAGTAAGAGAAAGAAGTATGATAAGGAATCTGAGGGGTCTCTTTTCACACACAAGAGTCCAAAGGCACAGACACAGCACCCAGAAGGAAGACAGGGAATAAACTGGCCGTGGGCTTCAATGGGCATCAGATGTCAAGGGAGGGAAAAACTGTCTGCTCTTATTTAAAGTACTAAGGAACTATTCTAGTGAAGATAAAACTTCCAAATGAAAGGAATTTATGTGGAAATTAAAACAACAGCAAGGATGACAATGATAAAGACACCCAACCTTAGTCAGTCTTCTCAGCTCCAATCACAAAATGTCAAGACTTTCAGAAGTCAGAACTGCACAATTTTTTTTTTAAATTCACAAAAATGTGAGTGAGTGACTCAGCCGATATGCTACACATATCAGTAATCCTAGATGATGGAGCTCTCTCCCTGCAAGTCTTTCTCATGCTCACTGACAAATTGTAGCTCTAAGAAATCTGGAATTCTGTGTTAGTCACCAACTTCCCACATCGGCTCGAGGAGGAGCGAATCGGCTGCTCACCTCAGAAAGAGCCTCACAGAGCGACGCGGTGTGCACCGCCGGAGGCTCTGCAGGTGCGACAGATCTTGCTGTCAGCTCTAACTCAGCTTTCCTGCTTTTAAAAGCCTCCTTTCTCATTAGAGTTTTGTCTGTTTGGAAGACCTGTCTCATCCTTGACACGCCAGTCTCATCAGAGGATGCTGCCACATCATGATAATTTTTAAAAATGGCCTTTTTAATGCAGCCCTTGGAAACTTTGCAAGAAATGTATTGATTTGAAATACTCAAGCTGAATTATTGAGCCTTGGCAAAGGGGAATAAATCTTTCCCATTCCCCATTCCTGTTGCCAAGTGCAGCTTCCAGGAAGCAATGACTGTCCTTTCTGGAAATGAAGCAAAACTCAAACATTCTCTCACCTTCCCTTTACTTCACCCCTCCCTCTTCTCTTCACTTGCAATTCACTGACAAAAGCACTTTACATTCATTGCTCATTTGCCTGAATAGGCATCCGAATTAGTAATGCCCAAATTAGTAATGCCTGGCTGAGGCAGCTTCCTAAATAACGAGGCCTGATCGTTTTGGCAGACCCGGAGGTCTGTGGAAAGCAAGCTTGCCGCACGTCATTAGGTTAAACACTCTTCCGGTTTTATAATAAAATTTCCCCTACAGACCTGGATGTGTAAAGTAGAGGGTGTATGTTCACTGATGCTAGAGATTAACAAGACCAGGAGCCAGAACCAGGACAGGAAGATGGGGAGAGTGTGCGGGAAAGGGGGACCTGTGCTGGAGTGTTCTAACACTCATGTCAGGATTAACACAAAAATTTCCTGACATCTGCTGTTTCTTTCATTTCAGTCTGGGGTGATCATCTCACCTGGCGATGTTCCAGGGGAATTCCCGTCATTACCATCAAAACATGGTTTGGTCTAACAGTGCTGAGAGCTCATCTGTTTATCTCTCCATCCATTCACCCACTTACCCATCCATCTAACTGCTTACGTGCCAAGTATTCACTGCACCTTGTATTAGGTGCAGGGTATATCAAGGTGAATGGGGTGCAGATTTTAAAGTCTGGGAGGGAAGAAAGGAACATAAAGACAGAATGACAAGTCAGTGCATTAGTGAAGGACCAGGAAAGACTTTCTGAACTGAAGGATGGATGACAGCTTTCTCCACAGAGGGAACAGCAGATACAAAGGCCTGGACACATGAAAGGGCAAAACCATTTGGGGAAACTTTGAGTAGTTCAGCAGGACAAAAATGAGACACATATAAGCATCTGTTTAAATGAGGAGAGGAAGTGATAAAGCAGCTCCATTCTGATGCTTAATAGGCATGTTAGACTCAATATGGCCCAAACGGCCCTCCTGCTATCACCCGGTCTTTCGCATCTTAGAGAACGCCGACTCATTGCCAAGGCCCCACACCTTGCAGTCATCCAATTCACAGGCAAATGCTATTGGCTCTACCTTCCAAATGTATCCAGAATCCGACCACTTTCACTATCTCTGCTGCCACCACTTTAGTCCCAGCTACCACCATCTCTCACCTGGATTACTATTATTGGTCCCTAACTGGTTTCCCAGCTTCTACCCTTGTTCCCCGAAAGTCTATTCTCAACATACCAGCCAGAGGGATCCATTTGAAACAAGCCACTCCTCTGCTCATAATTTACATGATGTCTCTCCCTTGCTCAAAATTCCCCAGTGGCTTCTGAAGGATAGCCTTCCCCTTCCTCATTCTGCTCTAGCCACACTGATCTCCTCGCTATTTCTCAAACATGTCAGTCACATTCCTACCTCGGGGCCTTTGTACTTGCTGTTTCTTTAGCTGGAGTATACTTCTCCCAAAGATCCTCACCTCCTTCAAGTCTTCCCTAGACATTTCATAGAAAACTACAAATTTTTGCTCTCTGACTCCTCCTTCTACTTTCTTATTTTTTCCCTTAGCATTTACCACTCACAGGATGAAAGGAGATGCATATTTTAAAAAATTTCAAGTGTAATTTTTATGCTCTGGAAAACTATCTAAATGAAGCAACTCTTATTATCCTTAAAGTTATTTTATCTTGACGTCCAGTTTCTGTATAATATGCTTTCAAAAATCTTTTGTTATGGTTCTATAGGTAGAGTCCTAATTAAATATATTTGATATTTACAAGAATCTAAGGTAGCAGTGAAGGAACTGTTCTGATATTCCTCTATCGCCAGTGCTTCAAGCAGTTTCTGACACATTGTAGGTAGGCACTTAAAAATAGTTTTGAATGAATGAGAAGCTAGGCCCTGTGAAGGAGAAATGGTACAACACAATGGTTAAGAGTGTGGCCCTCGAGTCAGGCTTCCTGGGTTTGAACCTTGGCTCCCCTACTTACTAGCTGTGAGATCTAAGGCAAGGTACCTACCTTCCTGTGTCTTAGTTTCCTCAACGGTAAAATTGAGATAGTGACAGGAGCTACATCAGGGAGTTATGAGCGTTCGGTATGTCGAGACATGTGCTAGCACTTAGAACAATGGCCGGCATAGATTTAGCACTTGATAAATGTTAGCCATTGTTATGAAGGGCCTTGTCTGCTTACAGTAAGGAGTTCAGACTTTATCCTACGGCTCCTTGGAATCACTGAACAATTTTAAACAAGGGAGTACACAATCAGATATTGTTTTTGGAAGGGTCGCTCCAGCTGCAGAGTGGAGAAATAATTAGAACAGGGCAAGACTGGTACAAGGAGATCAGTGAGAAGGCTGTTGTAGAAATAGAGATGACAGATATTGTTAGCCCGACCTAACGCAGAAGGACTGGGGGAAAGGAGGAGCTCAAGAATTATAGAGGTAGCAGAGACAAAACTTGGAGATTAACTCAACACAGAGAGAGTAGTCAATAACAAAATTCAGGCTTGTGATCCCTGCAACTAGATAACTAGATGGTGGTGCCCATCCATCCCACACACAGAGGACTGCTGAGGAGAAAATACATTCGGTTTTGTTTAAGATGAAGTGAGTATGAGAGAGCTAGGTGAAGGGGCAATTGTATACATGCATCTGGTATTTAAAAGAAAGATCTAGGCTAGATAGAAAAGATATTTGGGAGTCATCATCATACTGGTGATTGTTGAAGCCAATGGAGATGAGATTTAAGGGAAACGTTTAAGAAGCAAGCCGTTTAAAAAAGGTACACCTTTGAGGGATGGGGCAGCAGGAGACAAACCACGGGAGAGTGCTATCTTGCAAGTCAGGACAGAGTGAGTCTCAGGAAGTAGTGGGACACGTCACGTGCTATAGTCAAGATAAGGAGGCGCAAGTCACGTCCACTGGATTGAGCATCCGGTGATTCTAGTCAGAACGGAGGTGTGATGGGGGTAGAAACCAGATCACGGCGGGTCGATTCATTAACGCGAGGTGAGAAAATGAGAGGTTTGTGCGGATAACTCTTTCAAAAACTTGGCTGTGAAGGAAAAAAGAGATGAGGTGGTCATGAAGGACGTAGAATCCAGGCAGTTTTCTTTTAAGGTGGAAGGAACTATGTGCAAATGAAAAAGAAGCTGAGTGTCGAGAAGCAGGGAGATAACCAATCTGGGAGGCTGGGGTACAGGAGCCTGGGCTCAGGGATAGGGTCCCATGTGCAGCGCAGGAAAGACCTCTTGCACTGTGGCTGGAGGGGGCAGTGGGCTTGGGCAAGTATGCAGGTAAACTGAGAGTGCTGACTGATGCCTGTGAAGGAGGAAGGGGTGGGGTGGAGGAGGAAGGGGTGGGGTGGCAGATTAGAAAACATGGCGCCCAACCACGGTAACAGCTACAGGGAATAGAAGGATGCTGGTTAGGGGCTCTAAGGCCTGAAGAGCAGTGTACAGCTGAGAGATATATAGTGAACACAGCAAAAACCAACTAATTCTCTTATGGAAATGCAGACTGTAGGCTCAGAGATACCAAGCTCCACACTGTACCTGGTATAAAACCTAAACCGCAAAATCTATTCAGTGAGAATACAGTGTTCCCAGAGAAATCTTCCTTAAGAATCATTCTCACTGCTCCTTTGGTTAATAACCTGCAAGGTTCCCCACTGAAGGCATACAAAATACAATCACTCTTTTAAAGAAGAATTCAATACCCTAACCTGACCCCATGTGATCCCCTAAGACTTTCTGCCTGAAACTCCCTATGCCAGCCCTGGTCCGGGCACTCCCAGGATGCCTTTGCTCACTAGCTTGCTAATTCTCACCGGACTATGCTTTTCCTCCACCTTTGCCTGCTGAAACTCAACCCTCCTTCAAGGCCTGGAACTAAAGTCACTCTTTCCATGAAGCCTTCTTTCTTCCTATCTTCTTGCTTCTGGAGGACTCCGAAGCTGGATATAGAATTTCCAGGAGCTGTGTTAAATTTGATTTATCCATGCCTAAACCTTTCCCCCCACTAGGTAATAAGCCCCGGATGTAAGCCTATTTGTGTTTGACTTGGCGTCCCACTATGGAACACACCTTGGTGGTGTTTATGCCCTTGAGCTGGCAGCGTGGCAGGCCAAGCTGTGCTGTTTACAGCCACGGAATGAGCAAGAAGATTTCTTGACAAGTAATCAAGTAATAACGATTTGTGCATTACAACTGAATGTACCCTGTAAGTGTTGTCTTTCTGGCTCGAAAAACACATTATTGGTTGAGCAGGCATTGAGCTTATCAGTGGGGATTGGTCCTTGGAGTTACAATATTAGACCAGTATGTACGACATTTTGACCCCCCATCACGTGACTTGTTTATTGGCTCTTCTTCTTTTCTATGTTTTCATTGTTTGGCATTTTAGAGACATTTTCCTTTCTGATATACTTCACCATTAACTCCTATTTCTTCAGTTTCCATAAAACAGTATAGCAGATGTAGAAGCATCACACACACAGGGTCTCTTGTTTGCTTCTAAGAGAATAATTACTGAAAGAATATTAACTTCTGGCATTTGAAGGAAAAACATAAATTGAGACTTTACTATATACCTGGTCCTTTGAAGATACTATCTGTTTGATCCTCACAAAAGCTCTGGCAGGTGGAGATTACTGTTCTCATTTTCCAGCTGAGAAAAGCAGACACGGGCGGAGGGGTCTATAACGGTGAAGATCCTGGGTCTATAACGGTGGAACGAACACTCACAGCCCAGTCTGTCTGACTCCAAAGTTCAGATCTCTAAGGCCCCCAGTGTCACAGCACATCACTAGATAGTTCTAAAGGCTGAAGAGGACAGCCCCTCCACCCACTCTGAGGACGGTAATGGCACATACTATTGCTGGCTTAGGACTTCGAACATCTGAATTCCAAGTGGGCTGTGAGTCCAATGGAAGGATGGAAAGAAATTGGCGGCTGGTCAAAGTTTCCATTTGCTACATTGAAA
>NW_011889064.1:2370334-2383113 GCF_000151845.1 Pteropus vampyrus
AGTCCAATGGAAGGATGGAAAGAAATTGGCGGCTGGTCAAAGTTTCCATTTGCTACATTGAAAAAAAAAAAAAAAAAAAAAAAAAGGACAGTTTAATTTGAGTGACTTAGTGCTATCAAATTGTCAACGGTAGTGTGGACCCTCTAGCCAACTCCAGCCCTTTATTACTCAGCCCCCGGCTGTGTGTGCCCCACCACCCCTTGGCTTAGACCGAGAAAGATGGCTGACTGCAGGCACAAGGAGGAAGGTGATAGGGAGGCCAGGACGATTTCTGATTGCCTGCTCACTAGTCTCTTCAAAATTTGAGACCTCTCCTCTCTCTAATAAAAACTAAAAGGGTGAGGTAGCTGAGCACCGAGTTTGAGGCAGTGATCTTTTTAAAACATAAAGCTATGCAACTGCTTTGCTTAACCATTTTCAGAAGCTTCCCAGGGCCTCCTGCCTAACTCGCCATGTCGCCCTCTGGCTGACCTGGCTCCAACCACACGGACATGCTTGCAATTCCCAGAGGCATTGTGTTCTCTAGCCTTTGCACAGGCCGCCCCCTCTGCCTGGGATAGGCTGCTTCTGTTTTCTGTCTGGTGAACCATGCATGCTGTAAAATATGCTAAGATTCCTCAGGGGTCACCTTCTTTGTGGTGTCTTTTCATATTCTGCCATCCCAGGAAGGACTGGACATGTCATCCTCAGGGGTGGTGAATAGTGCCCCTCCCCTCCAAAAAAGCAATGGAATTTCCTTTTGCATCTTTTTTGAGTTTCAAACTCTACGATCTCAGGTTCCAGGTATTTCCACTATACCTAACATAGTGTTCTCTGCCCCCAAATTAATTTATTTGCAGTGTCGCCTAGATGTCTTTTTCTTTTGAGCCAAAGCACGGGAAATGGAGACATGATCCTATATCTGGCAACACAGGGCTTTCAAGTACTTTATCTCACTTGGCCTTCACAACAGCCAGGTGGGTCAGTGGTGCAAACCTTACTGTTCTTATTTCCAGCTGAGCAACCAGAAAGAAAGGAGGCTAAATGGCTTGCTCAACATTGTTCAACTAGTTTGAGGCAGGGCTGGGATTAGAATGGAGGTCTTCTGGCTCTTGGTCCAGGGTTCCCCTAACTGAATTCTGGAAGTAAAGGTGGCCTTGTGGGTCAGTGTCCTGTAAGGTCCTCTCCATACTCATCTACCTGCTTACAACAGGGCCATGGGGGACCAGTCACCTTAAAGGGTCACCACATTCCATCAGGGAATGAATGGATAAGGAACTAGAAACCTTGTGCTTTAGTCCTGGTTTTGTCGCCTGCCTTGTTTGGAGAGGACTTAGCCAAAGCACTCACTGTCTTTGAGCCTGTTTTCTCATCTGTAATGTGGGAGTAACTATTTCTATCATGCCCACCTCACAGCACTGCTGCGAGATCAAATGAAGCAATCACTACCCTGATTGATAAGTAGACATCTACTGACTGATAAGTAGACATCTGATTTTTGGTAAGCTTTGACTTCTCCAGCCCAGTGTGTGACAGACCATAGAAGAGTGGAATATGTCCTTATATGTTGTTTTAGGTCCTCTGCTTCCTTTTTCTTTAGCTCTTGTTGGGCTCCGGCTCCTGGCTTTCTGAGCTTAACCTGCAGAAGCAGCACTGAGGTCCCCGCCTCTGGACCATGGCTCCCCTGGAAGGCAGTGTGCACCACGCTTCCTAGAGAAGAGCTTGATGTAAGGCAGAGGCAGACGGGGAGGGGGCATCATGCTCACATTTCTTGCCCTGGGTGCATTTTGTCTTAACTCCTTTCCTAGATGCTTACGAAATTCTAATTTCTTGGTTAAAGTCTCCTCATTGTGCATTGTCTTTAGTTTTCTATAAGGTTTCCTTCCAGGAAAATGATACAAAGCACATCTCACAAAGCCTGAGAGAGAGTGGCAGAGCTCAAGAAGGAGAGCCATCGACCTGAGCCATGTGAGGTGAATGCTAAACTACTGTCTGTCTCTGAACGATGGTGTCAAACCCTGGCATGACCCAGAAAGCTACGTAATGTTGGGCTAAGATCTGAAAGAGTAACAGTGGGGAGTGCCTGGGGTGATGATGTGTCCCATACTTTGGTGATCATATTAGGATATTTCATATCTGCTGTATCTGCTCCAAAAAAGAAATTTTGTGTCCCATTCATGTTTGAGATTTAATCTCTGTATTTGAGTTTGGAACCAAATATTGAAATTATTGTTTTACAATGCCAAGAACAACAACAACAAAACATTTAAATTGGTACTGCCCTGGAAAATCATGGTGGACATACACTTGGACTTCTCTAAAAAGGATTTAAATATAATAAAATAGACACAACATTAAAAACCTCTATTGAATCCAATTTAATCTTTTTTTGATTCCTGAGTGGGTAATTCAGGATCTTACAGAAGTCCAGGGTCACCATTATAAACATCAGCTGTCATTGTACTGGTGAAATAGATAATGTGCCAGTTAATAATAGCTTTAAAATTCACAGAAAATCAGATAATAGGGGTTTTACTGTAACTGGGATCATGATGGTTAAGAGAATCAATGCATTTTCCAAAAGAGCCTAAATCATTTCTAGGAAATAATTCATGCTCCGTGAGAATAGGGCAGAATTTACAAGGAAGTGCTTTATACTCCTTGGAAGAATAATGCTATGTGGTTGTAAGCTGTTCTTCATCATTTTTATTTTGCAGGTGTATTTCTTTGCATCATTGTTGTTCTTAATCCTGTGCCCGAGGCCCTATGCCTCAACTATACAGGCTCTTCTTAAATGAAGTGGAAGATATCTCCAGCCTTTCCTAAATCCGAGGAATGACAAGCAACTCTGGAGGGGCATGTCACAAGAAGAAATCTTTTCAAGGCCATGTTCAGAAGGACCCTTTGCTTAAAGGAATTGGAGCTGGGAGTATGGTTCTTAGATAAGAAAGGCGAGAGAAGAGGGAGGGAGAGAGAAAGAAAGGAAGAGAAAAAGAGGAAGAAAGAAAAAAGGAAAGAAGGATGGAGGGAAGGATGGAAGAAAGAGGCAATAAAGGAGAGAGGGAGGGAGGGGAATAGAGAGAGGGAGAGAGTCAGGGTCACAGCACACACCATTTAGCCACCAAGGACAGAGTTTCTGCACTGTTTCATTAGAACATGAAACCTATTCTGTTGCCTATGAGTCCACTGTGAGCCCAAAAGAAGTTAGTTCACTTCCTTAGCATCTGGGGTCCCATAATTCTGAGTCATGGCCACATTAACTCTGCTACTGAAAAAGCAAGAGCTTGGCAGCACAGCCAGGCCCACGGCTGACAGTGCCTGGCACGATCAGGCAGGAAAGCAGGTTTCTGTCAAATGCAGGGCAGCAGGATGGTGTGCCTTCAGGGGTGAACTGTGAGGGGAGGAGACGTTCTCTTCAATACCTATTACTTTCTCTTTAGAATTTAATTCTTCCCAATTGGGGAGGATGTATTAATGACTTCCTGTATCTCTTCTGAAACAATAGACTCCGCACCCCGAGAGAGGGCAGGTTACCCATGGCCGTGGGCTCTGACTGGGGCCTGCGGGCCTAGCTGAGGGGCCGCTCAGCAAAAGGAAGCAGGTCACACTGGCGAACGCAGAGCCCCGTACCCACAGGCTCCCAGTCAGGCTTCCTGGGGCCTCCTCATGTCGGGGAGCCCTGCCGCTTGCTCGCTGGCTCGGGTGGCAGGAAATCACTACGCTATGAGGATAAAGACCCACTGGGGTCCCTGTGCAGCTTTAGGGCAGATTTCTATTTCCCCGTGTGGTGGGGAAGCAGATTCCAAGCTGCATTCAAACACAATACAGTCCCCAGCGATGAAGAAATGAAACCCTTTAAATCTTCCGTCCCTCACGTTGTACTCTCCCCTGCTGCTTTCAGGCTCACAGAAGCCTTTTGTTAGAGTCGAGAATGTGTACTTAATAGAGAAAGCGTGGTTTTGTGGTTGCTGTGAAAGAACACTGTGCGGGGAGGGGGGGGGATGGGATCTGGGGGGGAAGGGCAGACCTGCCTTCCACAAGATCCTCTCCCAAAGTCTACTTGATGCGGCCTGTTTCAGGAAAAAAGGGAAATTCACCCAAAGGCTGTGCATCCCCAGTGCTTTCCTACAAGTGCCAGAGTGAGAGGCATGAAATAATCCCGGACAAGCATTAAATGTATTCGAGAGAGTACGTGTCGGTGACAGGAGGGGAGTTAAAGGGGCGTTGCTGCATCAGTTGCTGTGACTTATGTAAGGGGATACGTGACAATTAGTCCCATATCATTCCCTGAGGGGACCTGTGCGGAAAATCGGCAGTCTGTTCACTGTGATCTAGCATAACGGCGCACAGCCACAATGCTGCAAAGCATGAGAGGAGGAAAGGCCCTCCGAACTGACCTTCATCAGGCGCCTGATGATAACGCGAGATCTGTGCAAGATTCACTGAGCGAGAACACAGTTCACATCTCCAAAAAGGGGAACTAGTCGTCATAATAAATAAGAAAATAAGAAAAACTATTCTGATCAAGTGGAGTTTCCTTATAAGCAAATACCTCATTACAAGTCAGATATTTTATAGCGTTATATAAATGAGAGATAAGGCCAAGACTTAACATTAGTTAGCATCAGGGTATTTTTACTACCACATACACATGATTTCAAAGTGATACTTTTAGACAAGGTTAGCCTTAAGTAGAATTCTGAAGTAGGCAAATTCCATCTCGGCTTTCTAGTTCTCTGTGTTTTTCCCTTCAATGACAGCATCATGGAATAATAAGAGAGCTCAGTGTGTGACCCGGGCAGGACACTTAGTCTCCTACCTTCATTTACCCACCTGTAAAAACTGGATCTCAACTCACAGATTTCTGCAAAAGTTCTATGTGTGAAAGTGCTGGAATGTTACCTATGCTCTTTTTCCTCCTACCTGCCCTTTCCCTGACACCTGTCCCTAGTGACCTGCACATCCCTGTTGCCCCCCACCCCATTAATACATTCTTCCAGGAAGGAATCTAAAAATGATTAATGCTCAAGTGAAATGTCCAGCCAGAGCTTAATGAGCAATCTCCCTGGTTTATGGGCTTTTTTTTTTTTTTTTTTTAACAAAAATCCATACTCAAGGAATTAACTGCTAAGGGTAGAAATCCAGGCACCAAATGAAGGGTCAGGAAGTATCCGGAAGGCAGCAAGTCTTTTCTTTAAACTCTGAAACCAGACAGATAAGCAGATAACTCCAGTGGCAGAGTCTACTGCTTCTTGGAAGTATCACCAGCCTTTGCTAAACTGCCTTTTAAAATTTTTCCTATTGATTGACAAGTTTTATATGTCTATTTTTTAATTGGTTCTAAATGAGTCCCATATTCAAGATATCACTAGAGCACAAGGCAGAGACAGAAAGCATGGTTGAGGTTGAGATCCTATAATAAAAAATATCTGGTTAATGATCACAGCTGGAAAAGAAAAATCTCAGAGGACTAATTATTTGTTGTACCCACTATGGAAGTGGTATGAGGTTTTGTTTTACTAAATGCCATTAAGAATTTAAAGAACTTCCTGACAACTGGTGTTGTTTAAAAATGTCAAGATTGCCTAGGAGATAGTAAGGTCCCATGCACAGAAATGTCCAAGCAGAAAGTGGATGGTCATCACTCAGTGATGTCACAGGTGGAATGCCGGCACGAGCAAGGGTAGACTAGGTGACCTGGAATGTCCTTCTAACCTCAAGAGTCTTAATATAAATCTATAAAATCAGCAGTAAAGAAAAAAAATAATTCCAAATCTTCCAGAAGGTATAGATTATTATTAAAGATGAACCCAATCCAGCTTCCCAGTTTAATCCTAATCAGAAACAGAGAGGAAAATCTGATGTGTGGATCTTGCTAATGGTGACAGCCATACAGGTTTGATATTGGATTTTGCCAATTCTAGAACCTCAAGATATAACAGGTATTTCAGTTTTAGTGTGGCTTCTCTTAATATCAACTCATACTTACACCTTTTCCCCTCTGTGACGTTTAGAAAGTATGGATTGTGGCACACAGATGCTTGGTTCTGAGCTGCACAGCTCTGATAAAGGCACAGATAGTCACAAGAACACCCTCCAGACCTATGCCACGCCCAGCTCATCGTAGGTCTTCAGAACGCATTTAAATTATTGGTCTTCTGTGCTCTTTCTGAAGTAGTGTTTTTCTTCATGGGTCTATCTATAGTCAAGAATTTTCTGCTTGAGACATGGTGTCATCTCAGCTCTTACAACTCCTCTGAATTCTCACTCTGGAACACCACTGTCCAGCAGTAATCAAGGGAAAAGGGGATTGAGGTTCATTACCGATGCTCAGGGTCAGCTCACAGAAGGCTTTAACTAAATTTCCTCCTGCATTTTCAAGCAGTCTCTGAAATCAGGGTTTTATGGAGGGTGGGCAGGGGATGTGGCCTAGTTATAGATGAAGAGATATCTGCAGGTTTTGATCCCTCCCAGCCAAAAGAAGGATTTAGAAAGGAACTAAATTAGTGATAAAACGCTGGTTCTACTCAATCAACTATGTTTCTGTGGCTTCTCTGTTTTATTAAAAAAAATTATTTAAAAAAAATTTGAAACACACTCAAAAAGACCAATATATAGTTTAATGTAATTATAAAAAATATACCTTACGTCAAAACATATTAATGGTTTGGAAATGATCCATTATTTTGGATTATCCAAATCATTCTCTTCATGAGAATAGAACATTATTGATTATATGCTTATTTGGTAACTACGGAAGCTTAATTCCTATTTTACTTGTTTCTTTTCATTCGTACAGCTCCCTTTCTTCTTTTTCTTTCACATCTCTTCGATTTTTTTCCTATATTCATTTTGTGTCTTTCCTTCTCATTCTATGGTTCTTTCCCTGCTCCTTTTCTTCTTCTTTGTTGACCGTCACACATTCCGTCATCCCTCTTTCACTTACTTCCTATCATTTTTAAATATGTCATCCAGCTATTGATGAATTCCCTCAGCACATCCTTCCTCTTCTAACACTCCTCTATTTTTCCTAGGTACCCTACTCTCCTCTGTTATTTTCCCTTAGCACTTTACTGCCTGCTATAATCCTCGTCAGTGTAGCTTTCTAGTATACCTTGTATTTTTTTTCTTATTATAGCCTATGGGGGAAGTGGGTGGTGGATGGGTGTAGGTGGTGTGGCTGGAATTGTGGGGAAAAACATAAGATTCATGTTAATGCTAGAGCTACTCATATGGCACAATAGTTTGCAGGGCCCAATTCCATTCCCCTTGCATCTGTCACATAGCTGAGATTTTGCAGTGAACTCTGTACCCCATCCTTGTTATCAAATGTTCGAGAACAACTGACTTTGCTAACAGAAGAATGATTTATATTGAAAATTCTAGGAATGCTTTATAGGTATTCTTTTTCAAGTAAAGTTTATGTTTCTCTTTCATGATCCTTTCATTGATTTATGAGTGGGTACACTGATGATGATCATTGGGGAAGGGAGCTGCAGGGTATCAAAGAGAAAAATATATGCTGCTATTACTTTAGAAGAATTTGCTAAGGTACAAAAAAATGTAGGTCAAATAACTGGTTTCTCAAGTTCAAAAAGTAGCTCTTATTTTTGCAAAAGTTCTTGGGGCAAGTAAAAAAATGATTTGATACCACCTACAATTATTTTTTTCCGAAAAAATAATTTAAATCTGCCAGTCCGATCAAACATCCTTTGCTCTAGGAACAAAGACATCTCTAGACAGGTGCATGTATTTCACTGGGAAGGTACCTGATTTACATAGATAGTTTAGGTAAAGCCTCCCCTCTTTAAATATGATGTGTTCCTGTCTGCCAGGGAGTAAAACCTAAAGTGGGTTATTTGCTTAGTCTTTACATATTATTTTGACTATCCTTTTCCTCTCATCCATCTTTCAACAGGCTCAGAAATGAAAAAAAATTCATGTCTGAGATTTCACGGCACAGCTGTCAACCTAATAGCCTTGAGCCTCACCTGTCATGCCTAATGAGCCCTGCAAAGGTAGAGGTCCCTGCCAAGAGCCTCTGTGTCCTAACAGGCAGCCTGACCACACACGTGTTCATTGAAAGCCCACGTGAATCTGTACTTCTCTTCACTCTACCAATTTTCTTTCCTACTACATATTTCTGCAAGTGCTTAATAAAAAGTGATGTTTGAAATATGCTATCCAAACCCACCTACTCTCTAGTGTGCGTTTATTTTCTTTGAAATTCTCTAAGATCAAAATGAACTAGATGCCTGTTTCTACTACAATTTACAACTGCAAGCAATTTCTACTGAGCTGTGAAAAGCAATACCATTACATCAATTACATCAATCACCTGTGAACCATACTGCCTCTTTATAGACAACTTTACAGCCTAAATTTACCTGGCAATCTGAAATTGGCTTCAGAATCTGCCCATATCTTTAAAAGCCAGAATAAATTCAGAACAAAGAATAAATTCTAGAAACCCAAGAACATTTGCCAATGTGACAATTCTATTTATTGACTTGGTTGGTGCTAGGACATCATCAAGTGACTACTAAAAGTTACTGCTTTCCTTTAAGAAATGTTCAGCATATTCAGAAATGTCAGGTCATGAGTTAAGGCTGATTCCCAGGCTCCAAGGGTGAGCTCACAGAGTGCAGCCCGCCAGCTTCTTTGGTGCTGGCTGGCAACAGGCAGGATGGACACCACGTGTGTGTGTTGCAAATCTCAGAGGCCTGAAACTAGCCAATTTACTCTTGCAATGAAGGTCCAACTCTCTGGCCAATTCTTTATACTAATAAATATATGACAACTCAAATAAAAATAGATTAAAGCTTAAAAGTTCCTTGAGGACAAAAGTCTCCTCTTTAATATTTTATTGCTTGTTATCTGTAGTGTTGAGCGTATTGCCAGGCATATTATCAAAAAAATTTTTTACGTGAAAACTTAAGATGACGGTTTTATTATTAACTTACATTTCCTAAGACATAGGCTTATAGAGCTACTCATCTTTCTTTGGTGCCTGCCTCCTCTATAGTTCCAATCACTAACTTATAAACTCCTTAGCCTTCACGCAGTTTTTGTTCTGAAGTATAGCTAGAATACTATCAAATTCTTATCCTTTAACCTCTACACCATCTTGTAAGTCCTACCTTAGTCCAGGGTGTGGACAATAGAAACTTCCCTTGGATGAGATTTTTGGGTCCCAGAACAACGCCTCTCAACTGTCTCTTACTTTATATCTTTCACTTACTTGACTTCAAAGATTATTCCTCAACTTGACATTTTGATGATACTGTTCTGAGGGGCTACAGTAACTTGTCATTCTCCTAAAAAGTCAAATTCAGCAAACAAGTATTGCAATTTAAGTCAATATAGTATATATACGATGCCATTTAATGCTCACAACTCCATGAGGTAGAGAGATTACTGTGCCTGGTTTACAAAAGAAGAACCAAGATTTTGTGAGGTCCAAAGTTACACAGGTAACAAACACAGTCATGGCTGCTCCTTGTTCTTAGGATAAAGACCAAAATCCTTAATGTGACTTTACTTCTCTATACCTCACCATTTTTATCCCTTGGAGTTCTATAATGTGTCACTCTGGTTTTCCAAAACAAATGCATCAAATGTCATTTGGCTGGCCTTTCCATTCCTTGAAGACCAAATCCTCTTCTAGTGTCAGGACTTTCACATACCTTATTCCCCTTCCCAGAAATAATTCTACTACCTCTTTACCCGATAAACTCCTACTAAGCTTTTAAGTCTCCTCTTAAATGTATGCCATAGATTAGTCCAAGTTCCCACACTTTATGCTTTCGAAGAATCCTGTATCGCCATGTCAATGCTTAGCCTCAAGTGTAACTAAATAAATGAGTCATATCTGTATCTATCCCTGTTCCCATCCAAGGGCCTGGTAAATCATAGCAGATGAATAAAAAAAGGTACAAACCCATAAGAGAGAGAATGGAAGAAAAACAATGGCAGTTGAGAGAGGCACAAAAATTTTAGAGGACAGAAAGCAGATGGACAATTGGTACCCCGCTTAGCAGAGCTGACCCTTACCTGCCTGCAGGGGGAGACACCACCAATAAACACACTGGTTTTCCTGACAGAATCACACATACACACACAAACAACTCAGAAACTAGAGGTTCCAAGTATTTCTGAAGGCAACTCGAGTGTGCCCTTCCTCTGGGAGGCTTTGCCGCCCTGGGCCCAGGGGGTGGGTGGCAACCCTCTGACATCCCAGGAGGATGACAGCAGCCAGAGGAGCAAAAGAGGCTACAATAAAAGGATCATGGCATGTCTGTACTCTACGCTTCCCCAGCCTAGCGGCGCTCGTCCAGGGAGACAGGACATCTGCTTGCTCGAATCAGGTGGAGTCAGACAGCACCAGGTTCAGGAGAAAGCAGGGTGGGGATGATATAGGGGAATTCAGTGGAAATCTGTATAATGAATGATAAAAGCTCTAGCCCCTTCCCAGCTTGATTCCTTACAAGCAGAACACAGAGGATTTCCTTTGGGGCACACTCTCTTGCCCAAAAGACTTTTGGAGTCTCTCATGAGACAGTCAGATTCCCATCCGATTGGACCACTGCCATTGGACCCACCAGGCATCAAGCCCCACCTCTGCACACACAACTATCGATTGTCCTTTTTTTTTTTTTTTTAATAGACACCTACGGGTCACCATCCAATTAAAAAATTACAAATCAGATAGTGAAAAGTGCTATAAAGAAAAACAGTGAAGAGGTAAAGGGGGTGGGGGAATGAAAGAGGGTGTCGCTTTGGATAGAGCTGTCAGGGAAGCTTCTCTAAGGTGATATTTGAACAGAGACCGATTTAAGGTGAGAGACTGGGCCATGGGAAAATCCAGAGGAACAGCTTTCCAGAAAGAAAGGCAGCAAGTGCAAAGGCCCTGAGGTGGGAGCAGAGTTGCAGTGTTCTAAGAATAACAAGAAGACCAGCACGGCTAAAAAGGAACGGGCAGAACAAAAGGTGTTGGAGAACGAGGTTGGAGAGGTTTACAATGTCTACAACGCCTGGCAGCTCATACCGAGAGCTCAGAATGTTTCTAATGTAACAGGAGGCCGGTGGAGGTTTTGGAGCAGGGGAATGACACGACTTCACTTATATTTTACAACAGATTCCTCTGACTGCTGTGTGGGAAATGGACTGCGTGGCCGGTGTTGATGAACTCCTTGGTAAATGTCTATCTCTCCTACTGCAGTGTAAGCAACATAAAGGCAGGGGCCATATCTATTTAGTCATTGACATACACCTAGCACTTCATAGTATACGGTAGTCACCCAATAAATTATCTATAGAAAAAATAAATGAAACAGCAAAAGTAGAACTAAAAATAAGTTCTGAGAATCCAAAGTCCCTGGTTGTTCTAACACATTAACTAGATTTCCTAAAAAGATAAGGAGCAGAGTCCTGTAGTACTTTATTACAATTTTCATGAAGACCATATAATAATAATAATGCTGCCTTGGTTCAGTCTATAGGTATTATGACATTACTGGGCTCTATTTAAAGAATCCATTGAAAATGGCAATTATTCTTCTGTAGAGAAATGTTGCTAATTAGTGTCTACAATGACAGTATCTCTATAACATATGCCAGTTAATCCCATCCTATAATATAAAATCAAATATCAAACCAAAAAGTAAGTCATACTGCAAAACATTTAAACAGGCCCTATTCTACTTCTGAATGTCCCAAACTAAATCACTGTTTTGCAATTCTGTATTTAAAGTTTATCCCAGGGCATTCTTACAAAGATATTTTTCCTAGCCTTTGTAAGTACATTACATGCAGGATCACTCATCATTGATAATTCACCATTTTGAACATCAATAGTCAATTCACGAGGACAGTTTATCTTCACAATGAGTTGAAAAAATCCACTTTTACACATTCTTGAAACGAATTAAGTACTAAAACGTGTTTCCTTTTGACTTTAAGGATTCATTCGTTCAACAAAAATCTGTTGGACTACATGCTAAAAAATGATAAAATATTGTACATGCAAAGATGAACAATGGTCTCTGTCTTCTAAGAATTTAACAGGCAGATTTCTTATCAGCCAACAAATTTCTTCCTGGGTAACTGGAATTTCTTTCAGGCTTCTCCAGTTTGCAAGGTGGACCAAGAATATAACCACAAAATCCCACCTAAAAATATGTCTAGTTCAATAGAATGATCATTTCCTAAAAAGAAAGCAGGAAAGAACAACTGGCCTGTGGCAAAAGTTTGGGGAGGTGGAAAGTAGAAGCTTCCATTAAATCTAGCATATTTTAAGGGGGAAAAAGGCTAAATTAACCCGTAAATCAGGAAAACAGTACCTACTAAACTCGTACAGAAATGGACTTGGGTTGAGGCAAAGAAGTAATTAAGAGATCATTCAAGCAACTGTTCTAGCCACATAGAAATAGTAAAAAAGGTCAAGAGGTCAAATATTTTTATTATACAACAAGGGCAGGGCAAGTTGTAATGGGTCTATAGGTCACCAGAGAAATTAGAAGACCAAACTTTTAAACTATGAGCGGGCTATGAGAGCTTCTAAGGGAACCCACATGATTCCCAACCCTGGAGATATATTCAAAGCTAAATTCAACCCCAAGGGATAATTTAGGATTAATTAACTTTGCACGAATGCTGGTAAACAACAAAATAATTCACCAGAGGTCCACAGTACGTCAAATGAACGTAAAGCCTACTGGAGAATTTTGTGCTATGGCTCAAGATTGGTCGTCCTGTGGTATAGATAACCCAGAGGATTTAAACTTGGTGTTAAATGAACC
>NW_011889064.1:2383163-2396747 GCF_000151845.1 Pteropus vampyrus
ATATAATAATAATAATGCTGCCTTGGTTCAGTCTATAGGTATTATGACATTACTGGGCTCTATTTAAAGAATCCATTGAAAATGGCAATTATTCTTCTGTAGAGAAATGTTGCTAATTAGTGTCTACAATGACAGTATCTCTATAACATATGCCAGTTAATCCCATCCTATAATATAAAATCAAATATCAAACCAAAAAGTAAGTCATACTGCAAAACATTTAAACAGGCCCTATTCTACTTCTGAATGTCCCAAACTAAATCACTGTTTTGCAATTCTGTATTTAAAGTTTATCCCAGGGCATTCTTACAAAGATATTTTTCCTAGCCTTTGTAAGTACATTACATGCAGGATCACTCATCATTGATAATTCACCATTTTGAACATCAATAGTCAATTCACGAGGACAGTTTATCTTCACAATGAGTTGAAAAAATCCACTTTTACACATTCTTGAAACGAATTAAGTACTAAAACGTGTTTCCTTTTGACTTTAAGGATTCATTCGTTCAACAAAAATCTGTTGGACTACATGCTAAAAAATGATAAAATATTGTACATGCAAAGATGAACAATGGTCTCTGTCTTCTAAGAATTTAACAGGCAGATTTCTTATCAGCCAACAAATTTCTTCCTGGGTAACTGGAATTTCTTTCAGGCTTCTCCAGTTTGCAAGGTGGACCAAGAATATAACCACAAAATCCCACCTAAAAATATGTCTAGTTCAATAGAATGATCATTTCCTAAAAAGAAAGCAGGAAAGAACAACTGGCCTGTGGCAAAAGTTTGGGGAGGTGGAAAGTAGAAGCTTCCATTAAATCTAGCATATTTTAAGGGGGAAAAAGGCTAAATTAACCCGTAAATCAGGAAAACAGTACCTACTAAACTCGTACAGAAATGGACTTGGGTTGAGGCAAAGAAGTAATTAAGAGATCATTCAAGCAACTGTTCTAGCCACATAGAAATAGTAAAAAAGGTCAAGAGGTCAAATATTTTTATTATACAACAAGGGCAGGGCAAGTTGTAATGGGTCTATAGGTCACCAGAGAAATTAGAAGACCAAACTTTTAAACTATGAGCGGACTATGAGAGCTTCTAAGGGAACCCACATGATTCCCAACCCTGGAGATATATTCAAAGCTAAATTCAACCCCAAGGGATAATTTAGGATTAATTAACTTTGCACGAATGCTGGTAAACAACAAAATAATTCACCAGAGGTCCACAGTACGTCAAATGAACGTAAAGCCTACTGGAGAATTTTGTGCTATGGCTCAAGATTGGTCGTCCTGTGGTATAGATAACCCAGAGGATTTAAACTTGGTGTTAAATGAACCATGTCTCAGACATAGCCAACTGCGTCTGCCAATAACGAGGATTACTTAAAATTCCCAGTCTGTAAATGACAGCTGAAAATAAATATTTGTAGTACTCATAAACCTATAACACTGAAGAGTTAATAGGGATGTGTTTTAAAATGATATGGAAAGAATTAGATACAGAAGTCTGAGACAGTTTCCAGAGCCCTCGACACTTTTAGACAGACGATCCTGCAGGTACCAGTCATGTTAGAAATCTGAGCATCCCTCCTAGCCGTGAGGGCTGATCTTCTAGAAGACCTTGCTGATCACAGCTGTAGCTTTTAGCTTCTGGAAAATGCCACCCAAGTGAGACTCCTTAGGTTTCCGTACACTTGCACTTTCTTGCCCTTCCAGACTTGGAGAAAGCAGGGAAGAACCACTCCATCCTCCTTGGTAGCTGAGGTTTGGAGGTTTAAGTGGTTCATTTTATCAGCCCCCTGCAGTGTCCTAACCAACAGGAAGTTTCCCCAGAGTTTCCATCACAGGAAATTTCCTGTGAGGAAGCCCTTACTGCACAAACAAAGAGTTCGTCAGCCCCCCACAGAAACTGCAGAGGCGGCTGAGGCAGCGTGGACAGAGGGGTGGGTGAGACAGGGGTGGAAGGCGGCAGCGGGTTGAGGCGTGAACAGCACGGGAAGAAATAGAGGGGAACGAAGAAGTTATTTCACTTCCCTTGTTCCTGGATTTGTCAGACAATTGCTTACTAACTGGCACATGTTGGTTTTTACCTCCTGGCCAGCAGCTTCATCCCAGGCCAAAGTGAACATGGAGAGAGAAGCCCTAATGTGAGTGCAGGTTCTGCTGGCTGACCTTCACCCTTAACCTCTGAGTTGATTTCCCCATGAGTACAGCAAGAAGTGCTGTGATGATTAAATGAGACAGATTAATATATACATTGATACCAGTAAACTGTAAAGCATCATATAAATATAGGATAGTACTAGCTTAACCATAACAGTATTTTCACTGTAGCGAATGCCTGACTGATGATGGTATGTTATCTACAGTGAGGTCTGTCCCGGGGAGGACCATGCTAGTTTCCAGTCTTTGTCAGGCAATCTGAATTAAACAGAGCACCAGCTGTGGAAACGAAGCATTCTGATTACCTAAATATTGGGGGTTACATCGAGATTCATTAAACATGCCTTTATTTTTCCAACTATAAGTAACATTTTCAAAATATAGGAAATTGGTTTAATTGCTCTAATCCATGACCGAGAGCTGCCTCTTCAACTAAATCAGATAACTTAAAAAATATGTGTTTTTCTTCTAAAGGCCAAGGTCAGAGTTTTAAAAAAGAAAGGTCAGTGAAGAGGTCTATTTTGCTCTCGTCCAGTTAATTTATGCTTCCCTGTTCGCATATTTGCCATTCTGATGTGGGGTGTCTCTGCCAAATAATGTAAAACAAGATCACACAGGATGAGTGGGGACTTTTCAATGAATACGGCTCCCTTTTTTTGTTTCACCCGTATTTTTGCTTTTATTTTTAAAACCATGATGTAATTGTACTACTTCAGAGGGTAGACTAAACACTCAAACAATGTTTGCTGCAAAACACTCTTGCTTTTTAATTCCTTCTGGTAAACACCTGGTCCCATACTCTTGAAAAACATTTAAAAATTGAACCCCATTTTTCAAGATTATTCTGGGGGCTTACTCTATCAAGGGTCAGTACCATTGCCTTTTGTTTATAGACCTGTTGCAGAAATATTTCAAATTTCTAGAGTAGGAAAGAGGAAAACTAAAGGAAGAGAGAAGAAAAAGAAAACACAATTTCTGAAGAAACGGGGGGGCCATGAAAATGGAAACCCAAAAATGTGACAATGGCACATGTAGGCCAAATGGCAAGGGAAGATAACACATACATATAGTCGGCAGAGCAGACAGACACATGTTTTTCATAATAATAAAGAACATTCAGCCTGGCTAGTAGGGTATCATACAACACAGTATCACCGTGATTTGTGTTTAGGGCCCATGTTAATGGCCTTCTTGAAACTTTGCCCTTAAAATCAAGTGGATTTAATGGCACAAGCCTTTATTAAACACATATGACGAAGCCGACATGGTGTCTGTTCTCAAGAAGTCACTATCTAGAAGGTGATGTAGACAAACAAATAAGTACAATGAAATACAAATTCATGTTTAGCTATCAGCCCTGTATGTGAATAGGGACTGTTAGGGCAGAGTGAGAGGGATGGATGGTGAGGTGGATGATACGTCGAGGGTGAGATATTTCTACATGACCCAGAAAAGGTGAGGGTTATATCACTCCCCTCCACCACCCCTGCTGGAGCAAGATATAACCTGACACTAAGGTGCAACTTTGGTTCTGAAACTCAAACATAAGCCCTGCTCTTCAGAGATGGATCACATAAAGCCTGAGTGCAGGCTGTAAAGAAGTAACAGGCACTTGGATGAAAAATAGAAGCACTAGAAAAAAAATTCCTTAAGTACAAACCGCAGAAGCTGAAGGCACAAGGCTCCTCAAGGCCTTACCTCTGACTCTAGCTAGAATCACAGTGAAGTCGTTTCTCATTTGTAATAATGATAGACTCTAGGGAAAATACACTTAAAACTCACAGCGTCTACTTTGGGTTAGGCATTTTTCTATACATGATCTAATTTAATCCTCACGCTGATCCTGAAAAGGGGAAATTTTTTTTATTCTCCAAATTAGACGGAGAAGCTGAAAAGCAGAGAGATAAAGTGACTTGCCCTTTACACAGCTGGGGGTTTACACAGTTAGTCACATCCCTGTCATCAGTCTCAGCTTTGAAGCTCCAAGTCCTGCCATCTTACCTCCCTACCATGGTGTCACAGAAACTTCCCTGTGGAGTAGGATCCAGTTCTGCCATGCTGTCTACCCAGGGGACCTGAGAAGTTTGGCTGTGAGGCACTCATCAGGACTTCATATCCAAATGGCATTGCAAAACAAGAATACAGCATTCTCCTATTGGTTTTGATTGTGCTTATCAACTGGATTTGTTAATCAAGTCTTTCATTATAATTCAGTAACATTTCTTTAATGTTTTCTGAGTCAAATAGAGGTAAGCCAAGGAACCGATTTTTCTCTTGTTCTCTCTTTCACACCTAACTCAGGATGGAAAAAGATCACCAACTCCAAAGTCTGGACACCAGCAGTCACAAGTGGTTTTGAGGCTAATCAGGAGATTCCAACCAGTTGATGGAGCTCAAGAGGAGGTAGACACTTCATTCAGGCTTTCCAGAGGCAGGGGTGGTAAGAAGACACTCATGGATAACGTAACAGTGCTTGTCTATAGGAACCCTAAGGAAGCATCGAGGATGCTCTGAAAGATGGCTGGCAATAAAAGAGACTGGGCACTAGTGACCTTGTTATGCGCTGGACATTTAGTTCACTTGGAAAGTTCTGAACCTGTATTATTAGCCCATTCTCTCCTCAGGCTACACGGATAAAAATGTCTGTGGGTAGCTGTCTCCTCCTCTTCCTCTTCCCTCCCCTGTTGCCTTTAGTTAATTGCAGCTGTGGTCAAGGGCCTGCAGCCAAAAGTCCCACAATGCACTCCTCCACAGGAAGTTCCCAAGATCTCTTCCTGAACAGGAAATTTCCTGTGGTCCAACAGACATTCCTCTCGGCGTTTATCACTCACATACATTTGTTTTGGCAGATACTGGGTCTTGGGTAAGAACAACAAGAAACGGTTGGAGGGAAAGCTACTCCAGGAAAAAAAAATGCAGTTATTGTCAAGAGAGGAAAGTGTAACAAAATTAACTCCTACTTCAAAGGAAAGCAAATACTAGCAAAATGGACTCAAGAGATATGAAATGTGTGAGAATGTAAATACCACTCACACAGCTATGCAACATTTGAATTACTATTATTATTATTATTATTTTATTATTATTATCTTTGTAACTCAGGTGCAGGTAGGCAGACTTTTGGGGGGCCTACTTCAAAGTAGTTTGTAAATTTTACTGTTGTAAAATTTTAGGTTTTATAAATATCATGGGGGCAGAGTGATTTAGATGTTAAACTTATCTGTAAGTTCCTTACATATGTGCCCTAACGTAACTTATTTCCTTATTATAGAATCATTTCAATCTCCCCCACTCTTAGGAAGCCTTTCCTGAATGGCCAGTATTTCACATTCACGTGACTTCTCTGTAGTTGAGTCTACACTTTCAGAAGCTACAAAAGTGGTATGAGAAAAGTGCAAGCACTTGAGCATTACCAGTTTCCCTCCCAACTAGCCTTATTGGCTGTCTTACAAACAGTCCTTCACATAGTTCCCAAAGCATCCTTTCTAAACACACAAAACAAAGCATATCACAACCCTGTCTAAAATCCCTCAAAGGCTGCCCACCGGTTTTGAGGTTAAATTTTAATTCTTCACCTTAGCACAGGAGGACGTCAGGCCTGTCTTTCCAATTTTATTTTCCTCCACTCCCCTTCACTGCAGCCACCAGCTTCTGGTCATTTCTAGAACCAATTATGCATCTGCACCTCTGTTTGCCATCCCCTGACTCTTCTTTACTTTTACTTTCCTTCATGACCCAGGTGAAACACTTTCTCCTTTCCTAAGTCAGTCATGTCTTCTCTGTGGGCCAATGACGTGAAACGCATGCCCAATCACCCTATTTCTACTTTGAGGTTTAGTTCTCCGCCTTCCCCGAGAGATGACAAGTTCCTTGGAGGGCAAGAACAGCCTTATTTGTCTTTGGAATCACAGTACAAAGGAATGCCTGACACAGAATAGATAATTGATAGGTATTTGTGGGAACGATAATCTCCCCAAATCTTATTATCCTTGTGTGGTAACAAAAACTACAGGAATATTCTTTCATTTCTACTATAAATACATATGCAAACAAATAAACAGAACACATAAAACTATCTTGTATCATAAGCATTATAGCGATCTTCTAACTTAGTCTACAAACCCCACAAAACTGCGATCCTTTCCTTCAAATCATGCAAACTTGGAATGCCCATTTTCTCCCGTACGAGAGATTTGTGCTTTGGTCCTATTTATTATACTTGGGTTTTAACCATAGTGAGATTCTTGGCTGTCTGCCCCATGGCCCTATAACCTTTTCAGTTGGGCTTACTTAACACCCTCTCTGTAAGTTCAGCTCCACCCAGACTTCAGGCCCAACCCTGCCCTTTATCAAGAGGAAGCTTGGGATCAGTCATTCAGGGAATCAGTATTGAATTGCCCCAACTGTGGGCTTTACTGGACCCTGCTCTGTCACCCGGAAACAAGTCTTTGCCACAGTGGGGTCCCTTGCCTTGGTTTCACCCCACCCCCACCCCCAGTTCTCGTTCCCAGTCCTCAATAACCAAAGTCCTATGACTGGATCCCAGTTTCTGTGGCTGAGTTTCTGCTGTCTCCTCAAGTTCATGTTTCCAAGGTTAATGTTAGACCCCCAGCTCCCAACAACCTGCCTCCCTGCCACTCACCAGCTGGCCTGCCTCCCAGTATCTGATCCCAAAACGTCCCTAACTGCCCTAACTCTGTGGGCACAACTGAAGTTTTGGTACTATGAATTTCTTAAAGAGAATATTCTTTCATATCTGTGCTCCTAGTGCCCAGACTAGTGTTAGGTATATTGTATGAATAAAAATAACAGTGTTTGAAAGAATGAATGGCCTCCCCAAAACGGAGCTTTATTTATGGCATGATATGGATTAGGAACATCACGGCAGAGGACCTAGGTTCTTACAGGAGAGAAAGGATCTTTCACTGGAGAAAGGACATCTAAGTACCACTCAAGAAGAAGAAGATGAAATCCTGCTTCAAGAAATGATTCCTCAGGGCTACTCAATTTCTTAAATCAAAAGAAAGAGAAAAAGAAAGTCTGTAGAGAGAAAACCCATTGGTACACAGCCTCGATGTCCTTGATGGGTTCCAGGCATGCACGATACACAGCAAAATCTCTGGTTTCAATGCTAAGTCACATGTCAGAATGAGTGCCACCTTTTAAGATTGTCGGTCCCTTTAATGCCTGTGAACACTCTGGGAGGGTTCAACAGTTGTTTCTACTTTTTTATTCCTACCTCATCAGGCTAAGGATCAGAAAGTCTGGGCTCAAACCCTCACCTGCCAATGACCATGGACAAATCATCTCACTCACAGAGTCTCAGTTTCCTCATCTGTAGACCAGATAACACCACCGAGCCTGTGGATGGTTGTAAGGGCTAAAGGAAATGATAAATGTCATCGGGCCGGCACATAACGGGCTGAAGATGAATATGCCACAGAACAGGTGAATGTGAATTTTGGCCAAAGACTAGAAGGTGATTTACTGCAATGTGCTTTTCTCCTTTCCTCTGTGGTATGTGCATAAAGCCTAAAACTCCATCTGTCCTCTTGTCTCGAATCATAAGTATTCCTTCTCATGTGAGTTTCACTCTCAATGAACTTTCCTTCTTTACAGGATAGTAGCTGAACTGCAGGCTGAGGTGCTTGCAATTTACCTGTGTAAAGTGGATTCTTCATTCAGAAGGAAACACAAAAATCTGAAGAATGTGGCTGAGGTTATGTGCGTGCCATCATCAGCTGAGGGAAAGAACTTGGTATAGCCACTCAGATCAAATATACCATGTTATTTTTCTAGGCATTTTGAAGTTGAGCTAACAGATAAGGGTGGGAGCCTCTTCATGTCTTAGCTAACATTTACTGAGTCCTTCCTACGTGCCAAACACTGTACTAAGTGAATGGATCTTAGGAAATCAACCCTTAAAGCTCTGTATCATCTGCAGTGGCTCCCGACTGTAACTCAAGTTGTTTGCTGTGGCTCTTGGAAGTCTCCATGTGGTGGCCTGCTTTCCTTGGAGAGCGCCCCTCCTCCACAAGTCACTACCAAGGCCAGAACAGCTGGTGCTCTTCTGCTAACAGGGCTCTGGTTCCAGGGACAAGGAATTGGGGGCGGAATGTTTTGCGAGGAAGGCCCTTGTGCCTGGCGCTTCGGCCACCAGTGGACTGACAGAGCTCCTACTCTTCAACTTCAGGGCCTTGTCTAATTTATCCATGTTTAAATTTATACTTTAAATCTATTTGCTTTAACTGCTTTATTTTTACAAATATTATGCTCTGGGGTTCAATTTGAAGGAAGCAATCTTAGAAATTAAAATAAAAAAAGCATAGATGCAGTTCCTATGTAATAAAACTATTAAAAGCACATATACACATTGATTACTCTTAGACTATGGGTGGACACAGAACCTTAAACAATGGGATGTCAGGCAAAAAACATAATATTTATGCTGTTTTCTAGAGGAGTGCCACGAATATTAAGGAAAGGTGGTTTTGGTCAGTTTTATAGTCACAAAACACGTTAAGATGTATAAGAGAATTTATTAATTTTTTTGTGGGCAGTTATAATGAAAGTAGAGGACATGGTTCTTTTCTTTGAAGTGTTTACTGCCAAATGCGAAAGAGATAACAAATAAATGTATGTATCGGGAGCAAATAGCATTGCTGTCTGTGTGGAAAGATCACTACACAATTTGTTTCTTGGAACCAAGAAGTAAAATAAAGTTCTCCTGCCGAAATCCAGATACTGATACTGATGCCCACAAATCTGAGATGACTGGTTTATCTTGCATAGACATAAAAAATTGGCAATGGCATAGCATAAAACTAAAACAACCTCAAGAGATTAAAAACTTAGATGCAACGAAACCCACAGGTATGAGAGTCAGGTGCCTTGAGTAAAGCTGACTTCTGTGCTCACTGAGTATCTCTCCTTCAAGTCCACAGCTAGCACCTTGAGGCTATTTTTAATTCCCCAGCTTTAGATAGCGGAGTCTGGTTAGAATAAGATATCTGAGTATAGAGCAGCAGTGAGGCGCCAATGCCTGGAGCTCGTAGAAAACTTGCTTGTGCTCAAGCTGCTGGGCTGAGAAAGAACACACTCCCAGATCCCAGACCAGAATAGTCAAAATAGTCCCAGGCTTAAGGGTCAGACAGGGGCTGGTTTTATAGGGAGCATCTTTCCTCTCTTTGAGCTTAGCCAGCGTCCAGTTCCAAGAGCTATTTTAAGTTCACTCTTAGAGCTGCTTCTAGCCTCACACCCACACTGAGGACCAGGATGGAGACAGAAAAAGAGAGAGGGAGGGAGGCTAACTGACTGGGCTTTACTGCTCCTTCCCTGACTTCCGTGGGTTCCCATTGTGCTTCTAAGAAAGCAGGATTCAGCGGGCGTCAGTGCTGTGCGCTATATTTATACCCATCCAGCTGCCCAGTTGCTGAGCTCTTCACAATTACAAACAGCAGGAGAACAAGATGCCTTCCAGAGGGACCATTTTCTCATGGTATTGATTCTAGATTTCTCTGGGATGATCTCAGCATTCCTGTCTTTTTGATGAGGAAGAAAAGAAAAAAACAAAACAAAACAAAACAAAACAGAGTCGGTGGCCACAGTTCTCTTGTGCCAAGGTAAAAGAGTTTATTTGTTCTAGGCACAAATGGAAGGCACTGCCTTCCCCTCTGGGCTTTATTTGCCATGCAAACACTGTCTGGGAAACAGACATGAGTCACACAGCACACTACACAAGGTAACTGAGATACCTACTCATCTCTGCCTTTCTTTCCCACCTCTCGAGAGGCAAAACAGCCAAAGAAGAGAAGGGAGACATTCCACTGGCTTCAAAATCCACCTTGGATTGAATCCTGGCTGCCACTGTCCATCTGTGAGACCTTGTGTAAAGTAGCTGAGTTTTCAGAGCCTTATGAGTCCTAACAGCCCCCTACGAGTGTTGCTGTTTGTTTCGAATGAGAGAGTCTGTGGAAGGAAGAGCGGGCACATCTTGGCTTCCTTTTAGCTTATGTCTACAACACCTTCTACTGCCCTGCCAGCCCAGTCCAGAACATAACAGCCTTTGGGCTGGGCACGTGTGGTGAGCTTCCCAAAGTAGTACAGCAAGGTGGTTAAGCGACAGGAGAGCTCCACCGCTTACTAGCAAGTTAGCCTCCTGTGCCTCAGTTTCCTTGTTTTAACAGAACCTCCTCAAAGGGCTTGGTGAGGATTAAGTGAGTTAGCTGACGCAAAGTGCTCAGGACAGTGCCTGTTGGCTATTATTATTTTACAAACCGAAAGCTCTGATATTATTCTCCATTGTTCCAACACTATAGAGAGAATTTGAAGATAATTTTTTATAAAGAAGTATTCCTTAGAATCAAGCATTAAAACTTTTATAATGTAAAAACATTAGTGGAGATGAATTTGGTGATTCTGTAATTTTGCATTTTGTATCTCCCACCTTTCCTCCCAGCCCCCAACTATGATTTCTATGAATTATTCTACAATTATATAATCCTATTAATTATTCTATAAATCATTCTTCCATTGCTGACTGTTTTACTTAAATAAAGGGTTGCTATTAATTCTCAAATAAGATAACCATTTAGAGCCCTCTGAATCACTTACATGGAAATAAAATATAATGGTTTTTTATTTCCTCCTTTTTCTCTCCCCTAGCTCAGCCGCAAATAAGGGTCATATGGTTTTACAGTAGATGAGTGAAAATTGAACCCCATTAGCAGATGAGATCTGAATCTGAACAAGGATTAATTAAATGTAATCCATCAGAATCACATGGGTCCCGTTCAGGAGCGTGGATTTTGTCTAAAATAAATGCTTAGCTGCTTCTGGCCAACAGTTCACAAATGTCTGCCACCAAGAGAGCAGGAATAAACACACGCCACCTACATGAAAGTTTTCTGTTAATTCGCTCTAGGTAAAATCTGATTTAAACAAAGGGGCAAAACAGCATAAAGAAAGGGAAACATACTGCCTAAATGTTCTGTGTAGAAGGAGGGCGAGGCATAAGGCTGTGGTTTCCAGGCTATGTGTGTGTGTTTACTGTATAAATGTATATTTATTTGTTGTATAAATTTATTTATTTGTTGTGTTTATATACTCAACTCTCAGAGATGGCTCTTTTGCTTCATCTTGCTGTCTTCTTAAACTACCATCCATACAGTCCGTTCCACCACAGATGTCATGACCCCTGCCAGAGTGATTCTCAATATGTGTCATTTATCTATTCCCCAGAAAAATGGAGCTCTATTTTGTTATGTGCTTAGAAGCCAGCCCTGAAGATTCCGATTGAGTAGGTCTGAGGTGGGAAATGGAATCTTTTTAAAAAGATGATCAGGTGAATCTGTTTAAGAACTACTGGCTACAAGTCCTGGAAAATTTACAAGTATTATAAAAACACCACAAAATAATAGTAGCAATTAACATTTACACAGTGTTATGTGTCAGTCATGGTTCTAAGAGCTTTACATATATTAACTGGTTTATTATTAATACGTATATTGATTTCTTTATTGAATTAAGGGGTGTTGGTGGAAAAACAAAACGAAAGTCTAACTAACTGGATTTTAGCCAGATTCTTCCATCAATTTTTTGTAACAAAGGAGATATAACAATTTGTTCCTTCAATAGGACATAGGAATACAAAATTATAGCTACCTGTCCTTAAGTAGCACTTTATAGGAATTCTGCACAGGCAACACTTGAGATATAAGTTGTACTCGTCTAAGGGTAAAAAAGTTATCAATAGCAATGATATACAATTGACAAAGAATTTTCTTCCTGGAAAGCTCAAGTGAGATATATGTAAGAACACATATATTTTAGACAATCTCCCTATGGCAGAGATTGTCAAAATTTGTCAGAGTATAAGGAAGTTAATTTTAGCGCTTATCTCCTTCCCCAAACTCTTCTAAAATAAGAGCAAAGAGATTTTTAAGAAGTGCAAGGACAAAGACACCAGGAGAGGAGATAAAAATAAAAAGGAGGAGAATGAGAGGGCGGGGCGAGGAGGATAGGAAGAGAAAAAAAAAAAAACAACTCAGAAACTTAAAAGCATTTGAACCTGTGGTAGTTCACTTAGCAGACCCAAGGAAGTAGAATTCTAAACTCACGGTAAGGAAAAAAGAAATAACTAGATTTACAGGTCAGAACCCCTATAAGGCTTGGGAATTGGAGGCACTAATACATTTGAAAATCTGGATAATTGAGTCACTGCTTCTCCTCTACCATGGCAGAAGATTAGAAGTTTATGTTCTGTAGATAGTAAAATACAGTGACATCAGAAAGAGTTGATACCAAAACTACTAGATAAAATTAGTTGAAAATTTATATATGGAGGATTAAAAAAAATGTGACCTCTGAGATCTCCCCACACACACTTTTCCCCACTGCACTCCAAGGAAGTTGGCAGCTAGATTTACGCCCTCCAGAATGGCTACTGGAAGAGTCATCCATCTCTGGGGAATGTGAGTAGCCAAAAACAAAAGACCTGGAGATATTCATGCCAAAGGTATCCTAAGGAAATGCCCAGACCAGTGACCCTCACAGTCAAGGCCACCCATGCATGTAGAACTTCTGATCAGTGCTTCAGTGTTCTATCAACTCTTAATTATGAGTAGACAAGCGGAGATCACCACCAGATGCTTGAGTATAAAAGGCAGAGAACAAAACAAAAATAAAACCAAAAAATAAGAAACAAACAGAAAAAGGCAACATAGAGAAAATAAAGACAATGCAAGAAAAAGAAAAAATACATATTATTACTTTTAGATAATTAAGAGAAGACATTGCATCTAAATATTAATCTATCCAAAATTATTATTTCTGAGATGCTTCTATGGTAGGAGTGGGGTAGGGGGCAAAAGGAATAAATGATTCATTCTCAGTTATCTTCTACAGTGAGGTAACAACAGAAATGTCTAGAATTGAAAAATATGTGATTTAAGAACTAGAGGTAAATGGCAAAAGGACCAGTTCAAAGATTTGAAAGTAGTTGCCTCTGGTGAGCAAGAAATCAAGAGTGGGTAGAGTAGGGGGAGGAGGCACAGCATATTTTTCGAATAAACCTTGTGGAATCATTAGCTACTTTAAACTCCAAACATAATAATATTGATAACCATAAAAACCAAACAAAATTATTAGAGGAGAAATGATGGCTCAGAGGAGAAGGAACCAAGGACCAAGTGCAGTAGATGCTAAATTTCTTTTCCACTCATTTACACCGTTCCTCAAGCACTCAGATAAAAACTACCCTTCCTAGACTGCTTTTTAGATTTTTTTTTTTTTTAAAGTAGAATTGTTGGGTTTGGTTACACACTATGGAAAGGAAAAAAAAGACCCCATTTGTGGGCAAAACATTGTTAAGATCGTTTACTGCATTAAAGTCTTATTAGATTAATATTAAAAAAAATTTTTT
>NW_011889064.1:2400232-2407895 GCF_000151845.1 Pteropus vampyrus
GAGAGGGGACTGGCATCTGCTCTCTTGATACATACAAGCCACTTCCCTCTAAGGTCAGAGTGCTCCTGAAAGCTCTCATTAACCCCGATGCTGCAAAAAAGAGGCAAGAGGCATGGGCGTATACAGAGAATTATTGTACATTCGAGGTGTAAGAGTCTTTAGAAATCATCTGGTTCAATACTCTCCATGCATCTCTCTTGTCCAGGTGACTTGCCCAAGATGGCATATCTGTTTGGGGATGGAACTACTGTCCTGCCTCTTGATGCAGTGCTCTTTTCACTTACAAACCTCGCCCAATAAAAACACAACAAACAACTCTGAAGTCTCTCTTTGAGAAATGAACTAAGGCTTTCTCAAAAGGCATCCTATTTATATGTTCAAAAATATCAGAAATCCTATTATTGACCCACAATGAGGGTGTGAGCATTGAATCTACAAATACTTTGTTTTTATTTTGGAACCGTATCGATGAAATGTGCTATTTTCGTTTATGAAATAAATGAAGTTCTGAACAGCAGTCTATATACATGTAAGTCTTTAATTAGGGAAAAGTGGGAAAACAAATTAAGTTGTACTTGATAGATTTTTTAGGAGAGAAAATAGTGCAAAACGTGGGGTTCAGGTATAAAAACTAATAAAAAATGGAAACTTAGCATGAAAAGATGACAAACGAGCATCAAACCACACTCTCCAGACGAAGTAGGTCTGTGATGGTCGATGCATAAGGCTGGAATGATCCCAAGAGTAAGTACTGGAAATGCAGGTACATTTTTAAAAACAAGAATCCTAGCCCATCTTCTGAATCCTGGAACAGCTTCCATCTTATTCCTCCAAATCCTCCTTTCCCCCCTGGATATATGTGGTCATTTTTTGTAGCCGATGACTAAATTATGCAATCAAACCTGCTAAATCAAGTGCCAAAATTAGATGCCAAGCACAGAAGGCATGTTGTTGGCAGTATCCTTCATCTGGTTCTCGAATTCCCGGCTAACTCCAATGTCCAGAGTTACTCAAGAGTTTAAGTTAGAGGATTCTAAAGAGCGTGAGCAATGTGACTAAAAAAAGATGCGAAGACTGACACCAACCAAATGCAAGGCTGCCTGCCACAGGAGGAGCCAAAAAATCAACTCCATGGCTTAGTGACATACTTCTGCTCTACAAGGGAAGATACACGAAGCTTAATGTATCACATCTTTCCAAAAAGGAAGATATGGTAAAGAAAAAATAATATTAGCACTGTCATTATTCTTACGAATTATAATGGTAGAGGTGGTATGGGTCTAAGTGGCAGGCATAGAGCAATGAACAACAGAGAGAGAGAAATCTCCATGCTTAGGGAGCTTATATTCTAGTCATGAAAAACAGACAGATAAACAAGTGAAATGTTCGCTATGTCAAATGGTGATAAGTGTTATGGAGAGAAAAAATGTCATGGAGAGGGTATGCGGGCCGGGAGGTGAGAGCTACCAAGACGGCCTCACAGTTAAGCAGACATCTCAAGGAGGGGAGGGTGTGGGCCACGGGAATAAACTGGGAGAAGAACATCCCAGAAGAAAGAGGAGAAAATGCGCAGGCCCTGAGGTAAGACATGCCTGGTCTATCCTTTCATCATGTCTTGCCAGACCTGTCGTTACCAGGCTCCTAAAAGGCCTCTCTCTTTCACACTCCTTCCCTCCTCTCATCCTCTCTCCTCTTATCCCTACAGCAGCTAGAATGATCTTTTAAAAATCAGACTATGCCAGACCTCTGCTGAAAATTCTCAATGGCAAATTGGAAGCCAAACACTTTACAATGGTCTACAGGGTCTTCCCAAATACTCCTGCTCCCACCTCTCTGTTCCTGACCCAACTGTTCCTCACCTGCCATATATCACTTCTGACAAACTTGCTTCCTCGTGGTTCCTTTAAATACCCCAAAACGCATTCCCTCCACCAGGCCTTTACTGCCCTCTGTACTTGGAATACATTTAACCCAGGCAGCCCTGTGGCTCACTTCCCCACTTATCTGTTAAGTGCTATCTCTCAATGGTATGGAACATACCTGGCACACATCACATACTCAATATTTGTGCTGAAAGAATGAGTCTCACCATCTCCTCTCTCCTCCACTACACCATGGTGTTGAACAGTACAGGGGAGAACCACACAGACAGGCAGACATGTATGAACACTGACTCACTGCCTCCCATCGGGAGGCCAGCCCCCCAACTTGCCAAGGCACCTGGCTCAGTCAGCCGCTCTCCCATTTCTCTGGCTCAGTCAGCCGCTCTCCCATTTCCTTCACTGTCACGTCCTCTATCTGTGGCTTATCACGAAAAACAAACAAACAAAACAGAATTTTTGTGGGGAATTCCCATCAATATTAAGCCTGCCCACATAGAACTATCGTATATGTACGTATGGCTTTCTTCTAGTTTCAGTGGAATGAATCTATTTCCCTATTGAAAACTAAAGAATATCTCCATTTTTATATTGGATCTTGTTTTTCCCCCTTTCTGAAAGACCCAGTTTCATAAATCACTTTTATTTCTCCTATATTTCCAACTCCCAACTATTATCAGCAACTTTTCATGGCCAAATACCTTCCGTTAAACAAATAAACGAAACAAAAACCTCCCTTTATCTACTGTCACCATCCAGCTCCTCTCAATCTCTCTCTTCCAATCCATAGTCAATTAAAAAGACACTGACAATCACTTTCTTCCACATTCCGACCCACAGCAATCGGGTTTCCATTGGCCTCTCTCTACCTTAAAAATTGTTTTGCTTCTGTCACCAACGACTTCCTTACTTGTAAAAGCCAAGGACATCCTCGGTCCTCATCTTAACCTGACTTCTGCGCAGCCTTTGGTAGTGCAGGATCAACCTTTCCTTCTGAAATCTTTCCTATGCATCTCAGTGATTTCCCTCCACCTCTCTGGGCTCTTTATTGGCTCTTCCTTTTTACCTTTTCTGCTTCTGTCCCTTATCTTTCTCATCTGATCCATCAGTAAACATTACTCATTTAATCCATTTACTATCACTAGAGTATTTCCCATTCACTCCATTTAATGATGCTGCCTTAATTTGGACTTGTATTTTTTCTCACCTGGATCATTGCAATGGCTTTTTACCTCGGCCCATCCTCTGTGTTGCTGCCTATGAAAGCTCTTAAATATAAATCTAATCATTTTTCTCCCTTATTTGAATTCCCTGAATAGCACCTTTACAATTTTCAGGGTAAAATCTGAATTCCCTAGCATGGCATATCCTAGGCCACTCAAAACCCAGCTCCTACTTCCTTCTTCAGCCAGTCAATAGAATTGTAGTTATTGTTTTACATGTATATATGCCTCCCGTATTTTTTCTTATCTTCTGAGAATTTTTCAAAAAGATATTTAGGGAGAAATAGCACATAAGCGAGAAAAGCTACCCGCTTCTGAACTCATTACTGTGAATATCGACATAATGGATTGATCCCAAGACCCTCCCAGTGATCCTCAAATCCCTCTGTCTTTACATTGCATTAGTGAATATTCCACAGAGTCCATTTAAAAAAAAAAATGAAATATACAAATTCGTTATCATAAGTGGTCAATGGGAGAAATACAAATGTACACATATAATACTGTCATGAATAAAAAGAATAAAACATACTGTCTCTAAGTACATTTAAGATAAGTTTTAGCTGTCATGTCAGGTTGAAAACTTCTCTCAAACAAAACTATAATTCTTTAGTCTCTTGAAAGCACTGAGAGTATATAAATTGATAAACCATCTGTTATTACCACTGACCCAAGAAGACATGAGCAGATCTGCAAAGTGAAAAGAGGGTGCTTGGTAAAGATTTTTCAAGCGAGCCAAGGAGTACAACTTGATTTCAGCAAATAATTTGACAGTCTATCTTCACATTTTCTTATGGGCTAAATTGAAATGTGGTGCCATTGCACATATTTGCAAAAATGATGATGTATCATTCATGGAATATATAGCATATGACACATAAAAAGAGAGTTATATGAAATAAACTTGTATTCGTTAATTATAAGGATCAGTTTGTGCCTACCTGGAAGGCAGTCTGTAGTGGTATGCCACAGGCTCTTTCACTGATCCTGTCTCATTCAATCTTTTCTCCTTCCAAATAATTACCATAAAGGCAAATAGGAAAAATTCATCTAAACTGGATGACATAAGTAGAAAAGAAGATATTCTAGAGAGGGATGAAGACATAAGGTCAAAATTACCTCTGCTAATTTAAATGAAGTTTAATAGGATTAAATGTAAAGGCATATTAAAAAACAAACAAACAAACAAACAAACAAAAACGGCCCAAAAAAGCATAAGGGAGAAGAACTGTGACTTTGGCTATAGTCCAAGTAAAAATGATCAACATGAGTATAACACAGATATTAAAATGCCAATATAACCTTATGTCACATTGATAATTGTCTATGTATTCATCCAACAATTAGTTTGCACCTATTGGAAGAAAAATAATGATACAGAAAGTAATAGTCTCATTCTCCTTAGCCCAGTGTGCAGACCACATTTTCACACAAACATTAATAAAATTGGGAGAAGAGTGGCAGAAGGGAGCTCAAGAAGAAGACCAGAATGGCAAATTACTCAGGAGGATTTATCTCAAGTGAGAAGTGGTTTAACATGGAAAAGAGAAGACTGAAGGACAAGATAATTATTTTCAAATGTATGATTAATAATAATGAGGATAGTAGGCATTTATTAAGGATCTACTATGGGCTAGGCACAGTGTAAGGGACTCTGTTATACTTTAATTCCTGCAAAGCAGGTATGACTTCTCTCATTTTGCCAATGAGGAAACAGCATTGCAAAAAAGATTATATAACAGAAACACCCATAGATACAGAAAACACACTGATGATTGCCAGATGGGAGGGGGATTGGAAGGCTGGATGAAAAAGGTAAAGGGATTAAGCAGTACAAATTGGTGGCTACAAAAGAGTTACGGGGATGTAAAGTACAGCATAGGGAATATAGTCAATAACATCGTAATAACTATGTATGGTGTCAGGTGGGTACTAGACTAATTGGGGGATCACTTCATAAATTATATAAATGTCTAACCACTGTGCTGTACACTTGAAACTAATATAAAATAATATTGAATGTCAACTGCTATTGAAATAAAATAAAAATGAAAAAAAAAAAAAGATTATATAACTTGCCTAAAATTCACCTAGCTGGTAAAGGGCAAAAGTGAGACTCAAATCGATACATGTTTCCAAAGTTTTGTCTGTCTCTAGAATTAATGTGGGAGAACCATGTCCCATCTGGTCCCAAAGGACAAAACTAGAACTAAGGAACAATGTGAGAGTGAGGAGAATTTCAGAAAAGGCTTATCACATGTGGAACTATCCAAGAATGGGATGAAAAGGGGCAGTGACGTACTCCTCACTGAATATATTCAAGCAGAGGTTGAATGTTTTGTTGTAAAGACATCCATGACTTGGGTGACAGGTTGACAAATATCACCTCTGAAGTCCTTTACAGGTCTTAGACTCATTGATATGTATCAGAAATTATTAAAAGCATTTTTTTAAAAAAAGTAAATAAACACTTCCAAATAGGCACTGTACATATTAGAAAGCCAAGCCTACCATTTTCTTGAAGAAAGGTTTTGCCATTGTTTCATGGTATAGACAAGCTTCTTAGCATGCAGGCTAACAGAATTTGGAAACAAAAACTCGATTGAGATTTGCATAATTTTCTGAAGCCTCATACATGAAAGTGGAGCAAAGCTGACAAAGATGACAATCCACTGATGTTCTGTGTGCTGACCTGGGGAATGCGAATGTGGAGACACTTAGCTTTGCCATGAATAAAGTTTCCACAGGACATAAAAACAAGATGAGATAAACTGCCATACAGTAATTTACAACCTTATGCTAGATATCTACATTTCTGTCTGCCCAGCATCCACACATGCCTTCTGTTTGGAGGAATCCCAAGATTGGCAGGGCTTTCTTACCTGTTCCCTAGAACATAACCTGGGCCAATCAGAGGCACCTGCCCCAGTTTTTGAATCTCAACGGGGTGACCAATTCCTCAGGGATGGTGAGGTATTCATGGCAGTGGCATCAGCCTCGTAAATTCATGCGTCCATTGGCAGTCATGCCACGATGGCATCTAAGAGGACTGTCCCTTGCTTGGCTGAGCTCTTGGTTGCCAATCTTGCCTTGGTTTCTGTTTTGTTTTTTTTTCCCCCTAATTGAGCCATCGAGCTATCGCATATCTTTCTGAAAAAACTTTTTCTGATTAAGTCAAACGTAACTTTTTTGTTACTATTTGCACATAAGAACCGACACGCTTTTATCAGTGTTATATCACAGAATGAGTTTGGCTGCATATTTGCTCTTGTCCCAATGTAGTAAAAAAAAAAAAAAAAAAAAAAAAATCTATCTATCTATCTATCTATCTATCTATCAACAGATAGATACAGATATATATGCTACTGGACCTGAAAAACACTTCTGATAAAAACCAAGATATTTGTTCTGCTGGGGTCCCAGTGACAAAGAAAATTCCAACTTAAAAAAATTAAGCTACACCTATTAAACTAGAGGAGATAACAATTACAGCTCCATTAACTAACTGTACAATAAATTATGACTCATTCATTCAGGACTTATTTATTGAAAGCCTTCTCTGTGCCAGGAAGGGAGAAAAGGAATGATTTCTAATTAAACCTTTTGTTTTTTAACATCGACGTAAGTAAAAGCAGAGGAGGCTGAAGGTAGAATATATGGACTGTTATAGGCACGGAAAAAAATATTATGGACAAAACCTTTTTAGAAGTCATGTTGTTTATTTGATATTGCATAACACTTTATTTCATACAGACTTTATCTACTCATTTAATTATCCAGCATAGTAGGCAAACACAGAAAGGAATAATCGGTCACTTCTCGGCAATTCTCTTTACACTTTTTACCTCCATGAAGGAGTCTCGTAATGTACTGAAGTGTAACAGTGGGAACTGCTCTATCAATCAATCTTTGAGTAAAAACCTGGCTATCTGGAAAACCTTAGAAATGAACCATTCTAAAGATCCAAGTTTTCAGGGTATCATACTAAGCACCAAAGGTTATTTCAGTATTTTAACATCTCTGGGAAAATTTTTCTACATTATATTACATATTTTCTTTTTGGCAGAAAAGGAAAAAAAAAATGCAGGCAGCCAGATGTTTGCATCACTTGAACTATGTCATCTCCATCCTGGAAATGTTTCTGTCTTGATTCCCTAGGTAGAAAAGTAAGTGGGCCTTAAAGGTGTGGAAGCTATTTTTAGTACCTGACTTCTTTTTTGAGAAATTCATTCCCTTCTTGATGTGAATGATTACTGAGATTTTCAACTACAGTTTTAGATCAGAAATGAGCACATCACAGGAAAAGTCAAAAGAATTTCAAGTTTTGAAGATGGGAACTCAGCAAATTTGGTATCGCGTTCTGGGGGAAGGGCTGTGTGCTTTCTGCCAAATATATTTGCCGCAGTGATCTTCCAAGAACCATAAAAAGTACAAGCTATAAAACAGAGAATCATTTCTCAAATGATAAAAGGTTGAGTTTTAGAGGGAGACTTATTCAGGCAGGCATGCACACGTAAACATAGAGATGCATGTGTGCATACATACAGAGAAGTCAGTAGG